>NW_016107365.1:5491713-5502046 GCF_001604975.1 Cebus imitator | reverse complement strand
GTTTTTCAGCTCCATCAATTCATTTATATTCTTCGCTAAGTTGTTTATTCTCATCAGCATTTCATCAAACTTTTTTCAAGTTTCCTAATTTCTTTGTATTGGTTTAGGACATATTCTTTAAGCTCCAAGTATTTTTTTACTACCATTTTTCGAAGCCTGTTTCTGTTAATTCGTCAGACTCATTCTCCATCCAACCTTGTCCCCTTGCTGGTGAGGAGTTGTGATCCCTTGGTGGAGGACAGGCATTCTTGTTTTGGGTGTTTTCATCCTTTTTGCACTGGTTTCTTCCCATCTTTGTGGATTTATCTACCTGTGGTCTTTGTAGTTGGTGACTTTTGGATTGGGTCTCTAAGTGGACATCCTTTTTCTTGATCATGAAGTTATTTTTTTCTGTTTTTTGGTGTTCCTCCTAACAGTCAGGCCCCTCTGCTGTAGGACTGCTGGAGGTCCACTCCATACCCTGCTTGCCTGGGGATCACCTGTGATGGCTGCAGAACAGTAAGAGTTGCTGCCAGTTTCTTCTTCTGTTATCTTTGTCCCAGAAGGATACCCGCCAGATGTCAGCCTGAGCTCTCCTTTATGAGGTGTCTCTTTGGGCATATGGGGGTTTGGGAGCTGCTTGAGGAGACAGTCTGTCCCTTATAAGAGCTCAAATGCTGATCTGTGAGCTCCGTTTTTCCATTCATAGCTGCTGGGCAGGTATGTTTAAGTCTGTTGCAGCAGAACTCACAACCACCATTTTTCCTAGGTACCCTGTCCTGGGAAGGTAGGGCTATATTTATAAGCTCCTGATGTGTTGCTGCCATTTTTCAGAGATGCCCTGCCCAGCGAGGAGGTAACCTAGTCACAGTCTGCCAGCAGAGGTGTTGCTGAGCTGCCATGGGCTCTGCCCAGCTGCTGTGTGAACTTTCTTGCAGTTTTGTTTATAGACGTATAGTTAGAACTGCCTCGGTAATGGCGGTCTGCCTCAGTAATGGCTGACTGTCTCTGTAACAGCGGACTGCCTCGGTAATGGGACACTGCCTCAGTAATGTTACACTGCCTCAGCAATGACAGGGTGCTCAGTAGTGATGGACTGCCTTGGTAATGGCAGATGCCCTTCCCCCCACAGGGCTGGACCATCCTGGGTCCAGCTGTGCTTGCTGTGAAACTCTCAGTCCAGAGCATTTCAGGCTGCTGGTCTTTGTGGAGGTGGGACCCATTGAGCCAGATCACCTGGCTCCCTGTTTCAGCCCCCTTTTTTTTTTTTTTCAGTTTAATGGGCAACTCTATCTCCCAGGCATTCCAGGCGCTGGTTTAAATGGCTGCCCAGACTTGTATGAGTTTTTGTGCAGAGACACGCTGCGCCAGCTGAAATTGCCATGCTGGAGACTCATGGTGCTTTTCCACCTGGCAACCTCCTGGTCTGTGGACAGTAAAAATTCTTTTGGAAATGTGGTGATCACTCACCCTCTGCGATGTTGCTGAGAACTACACTCCAGATCTGTTCCTATTCATCCATCAATAGTTCTATCTTTATAAAAGGATAGGTTCAAATAGAAACCCTAAAAATGTTACAATAAAAACTAATATTTTTGTGGAAGACTTTAATTCTGATATTTTAAAATGCAACATTAATACACATGCTCTGGGAGTCAAGACAGAACCCTCAAGCTCAAATAATCCAGAAAAGGCCACCCCTCTACTCTCACATCACCCTTGACAGGAGTGATGAGGAAGCAACAGAATGCTGCATGCATGTGGCATGAGGCTCACACCTCCAATAAGCACTGCCCAGGCCCACAAATTGCCTGGAAACCACAAAGTCGGAGCCCACTATGCCCTTCAGCACTTTTCCTATCTGTTACAAAGTCTACTAGGTTATCCATCAACCCTACTCTAATCTCTGAATTATTTTGGGAACTGAGGTAATTCCTCACCATCATGCTTCCTCCCCAGAATTTCTATTTGGTTTTTAATTTAACTAATTTATGTCACTTTCTTGATATTCTCTATTTGATAAGGGATTATTCTCATGTTTTCCTTTGAAAGTATTGCTGGTTCTTTAGACATGGTTTTCTTCAGTTCTTTGAACATATTTAAAATAGCTGATGCAAAGTCTTTGTCTAGTAAGTCTGATATCCGACCTTCCTCAGGAACAATTTCTGTTGATTGCTTTTTCTCTTGTGTGTGAGCCACACTTTCTTATTTATTTCAATGTTATATATTTTTTGTTAGAAATTGGACATTTTAAATAACATAACATGGGAACTCTGAAAATCAGATATTTTTTCCGGCCCAGGATTTTGTTGTTGCTGCTGTTGTTGCTGTTTGGTTATTCAGTAATTTTTCTAAAGTAATTCTATAAATACTGCATTCATTGTCATGTGTGGCTGCTGAAATATCTGCTTTGTAAACGTGGCAATCAGCAACTAAGTAGACAGATATTTTCTTTAATGTATGAAATCAATAAATCTTTGCCAAGGAACTCTGTATGCATCTTGAGAGAGGCCTTCAACATTCTGTCAGTCAGTTTACAACTCTGCCTTAGCACTTACTTCTTGCCTATGCACAGCCTAAAGTCAATTAGAGGGGAGAGCGCAAGTCCTTCTCAAGTCTCTCCTGGGCATGTGCAAAGCCCATGCATGAGCATGGCCTTCTAGATTCCCAGGAATGTCTAGAGCTTTTTTAAAATGCCTTTTGGTCATTTCATTTCCCAGATTTTCCTTTTAAGCTTTTTGATTGGGCTACTGTTTGGTCAAACTGTTATCTGTCATCTCAGGTAGCTAAGATATTAAATAATTGCCATTGATTGTTTGTGACAAATCCTCTGAGAGAAAGCAGGCAGGCTCTGATTCAGGTTAAATAAAAACAAACCTCATGAGTGGGATCTTCCATGAAACTATCAGACAAGTCAAATAATGATAATTCTCTGTAAATGGAGCTTTGAAGGAGCTCCAACCCCATTTTGCTCCCACCAGAGACTGTCCGGCTGCTGGTTTTCACTCGCATCATGAGCTGTTGTTTCTTTCTAACTCTACCACAGAGCTAGAAAGAGTAGGCTCAGAATAGGACAAATTAAATGCCACAAAGTCCATGATTTTATAAACATGTATCCAGTTTTCTTCAAAAAAATCACTCTCTGAATTGCTGCAAACTTTTAGTTAATTTACAGAGTTCTGGGGAAGTTAATCCTGACAAGTATGCCAGTGTTTAATGGCTTTTATGAAGAAGGGGATTTTTGAAAGTCCTTACTCTGACATTCTCATTGATATCCCTCAGGCCTAGAGCACTGCCAGAGCCATCTAACTGGTCTAATGCCACCAGTCTGTCTTCTCTACAGTCTATCTGCATAATGCTGACAAAGTAATAAACAATTCTAATGATGTCCTCCCTTGCTTAAAAACCTACAGTGATTTCCCATTCCCTGCACTAAAATTGAGATATTTTATTGTGGAACAAAAATTTGCCATGATCTGGTCCCCATCTATGTTGCTGGCTTCATCTCCCACAATTCACCTTAACTTCCATTCAGCTGGATCAAAATCCCTGGCCTCCTTGGTGGCATGTCTGATCTTTTCAGCTAGAAGGTCTCTCTTCCCCCACTATCTTTACTTCCAGTGCCTTTCCACCGTGCTTTCACATGGCAGGTGTAAAGTACATTTGTTGGTTCAAAATTCAATTTTTTTTCTATAATTTCAACTTTTATTTTAGACTCAGAGGGTACATGTGCACATTTGTTACATGGGTATATTATATGACGCTGAGGTTTGGGATACGATTAAACTCATCACCTAGGTAGCAAGCATTGTATCCAATAGGTAGTTTTTCAACTCTTGGCCTCCTTCTTACCTCCCTGCTCCAGTAGTTTCCAGTGTCAACTGTTGCCATCTTTATGTCCATGAGTACCCAATGTTTATCTCCCACTTATGACAACATGCAGTATTTGGTTTTCTGTTCCTGCTTTGATTTGCTTAGGATAATGGCCTCCAGCTGCTTCCATGTTGCTGCAAAGGACATGATTCTGTTCTTTTCTATGGCTGCAAAACCTCAATGTTAAAAGTTTGTTGGAACCACAGAATCTAGACTACTTTATAGACCTCATGATGGTACATTTGTATATATCCAGAATCTCTAATGATGTCAAGAAAATCAACAAGCAAAAAACAAATAATGCCAATAAAAAGTGGGCAAAGGACATGAATAGACACTTCTCAAAAGAAGACATACAAGTGGCCAACAAATATATCAAACAATGTTCAACATCACTAATCATCAGAGAAATGCAAATGAAAACCACAATGAGATAACATCTCACACCAGTCAGAAAAGCTATCACTAAAATATGAAAAAATAACAGATGTTGGTGAGGCTGCAGAGGAAAGGGAATGCTTATACATTGTTGGTAGGAAAGTAATAAGTGCAATCGCTGTGGAAAGCAGTTTGGAGAGTTACCAAGAGCTAAAAATAGAACTACCAATCAACCCAGCAATCCCATTATTGGGTATATACCCAAAGAAAAATAAACCATTATACCAAAAAAGCACATGCACTCATATGTTCATCACCGCACTATTAACAGTAGCCAAGACATGGAATCAACCTAGGTGTCTATGAATGGTAGATTGGACAAAGAACATGTGATATGTGGAATACTATGCAGCCATAAAAATAATAAAATCATGTCTTTTGCAGAAATATGGATGCAGCTGGGGGCCTTTATCCTATATGAATTAACACAGAAACAGAAAACCAAATACCACATATACTCACGAATAGGTGGGACCTAAATAATGGAAGGTGGGAATAAGAGACACTAGGGACTACAAGAGGGAAGATGAGGAATGGAGCCAAGTGTTGAAATCCTACCTACTGGGTACTATGCTCACTACCTAGGCGACAGGTTCAATCATATCCCAAACCTCAGCATCACACAATATACCCATGTAACAAACCAGCAAGTGTGCTCCTGAATCTAAACTAAAGTTGAAATTGACAGTATTTATATAGAGAAGGGATATATTCAATGTTTCATAGCAGATAGGATGATTATACTTAAAAAAAAATGTGTTACACTCAGATGACAAACACTCCAGACACCCTGACTTGATCACTGCGCATTATATACATGTAAAATATTTCTCGTGTGCCTCATAAATTTGTACAAATACAAAAATAAAGTTTTGATTATGCAAATAAGGTAGTAACTAATGTGACATGAAACATAGCAAGACCCAAACCAGGGGCACATGAAGATATACAATACCAGAGAAGAAATGGATTCCTTTAGTCTCTGAGTTAAGAGTTGGAGTTTTAGTGCAATGCCAAAATCAATTCTGAGGAAATGGAATGAGGATTACCAAATCCTATGAAAAGCAGGTGAAAAGGTTCTAAGTTGGAGATAAACATCAAAGTTTAGGAACCTGGGAATCAGAGAGTAATAGGAAACAGGTGATCCGATTTTGCCGTGGAGTTCGGGGTTTATCTGGCCCTAAGCTGTTTTTAATGGACCAGGGTGCTCAAGCCAGTCTTGGCCTGTGACTTACTGAAAGTCTCTCTGGCATCTGATAGATCTCTGCAGCACAAACGGTGGTGCTGGTTCACAGACTAGATGAGGCCTTAACACAGACAAAAAGGAAGGAAAAAATTTACTCTACAATTCAATTATGCTAGTCAGTGGCACATTTCTTTCCCAAGTCACAAACACATTTACATAGTCTCAGATTGCAAGGCAGATATCTCAAAAATAAACTTCTCAAATGAAAGAAAATGGATTTTAAATTGCAGAGGTAACATTTCTATTTCATGCCATCTGTTATAACTCAAGTTTTTCCAGCTAATGGATTATTCATCAGAAACGATGAAAAAATTTTTGAGATCAAAAGTATGTTATTGGAAAGAAAGGTATTCAAAAATGATAAGACAATTTAAAAGTATTGACTCAATATATTTTTTCTCTTAAAACTTACACATATTGATTACGCGTCAGCGTACTTGGATAGACCAAAATGATGATATATTAAGCCTTTTCCTCAAATAAACCTAAAAATGTGAGTGAACATTTTATCTATTTACAAATCTCCTTCCACTATTACTAAAGTGTGGGCATTTACCCGAGGGTTCTACCTTGCAGATTCCCTTCGATCTGACATGATAGACAAAGGTAGCTGACCAAAGATTAGGAGACCCAGTTCCTGGTTATCTCTCTGTCTCCCCTCTGCAGGTGCAGTTAACCCTGGTGTTCTAATATGATCAAAGGAAAGGTCTCAAAGTCCCTAGTGTCAATCACAACCAATACTGACCGCTGATTTTTATCAGAAAACAATTAGGATTTCCTAAATTAGGGCTTGCACAAGTATCTCAGGATCAGAAGGAATCAGGGCATTCAGTCAACCACATGGTGTGGTTAAGAACAAGACTCAAACAAAAAATTAGGACGAGAGATCTACCATCAGCCTCCCTACAGAGTCAACACAGCAATGTTGCTCAGAGGAGAAAATGAGATTTCAGTAATATCTTGACTCTAATATCAACATATGACCAACTAGAAAAAAATGGTAGGGTAAGGCTTTCCCTAACGTGATAGAAGGCAGCCATTCAGTGGTCTGTCCTCATTCACCTGTGCTGACACTGACGTAGAAGATCTGTCACCCACCTCCACTACAGACCTAGACCCACCCACGTAGTGAGCAAGTCCCAAAGTCAACAAATGACTAACTGTAGCATTCTAGCTTAGGGCAATTCCTATGCTCGCTTCATTAGACATCACAGGGCCTAGGAATGGGAGGCTAAACAAAGATGTACAGGACTCTGCAGACCGCTAATTCAGAGAACTGCATAAATGTCCTCCTCTAAGCAGGAGATGGACCTGGCGGCATCTGTCTGGGTGTTGCCATCATGCCTTCAACTTCTGATGTTCTTTCTCCTTTCTTTTATCAGTGGTGGAATAATGGAAATTTATAGAAATAAAGAGTATAGGTATTTGGGATTGTAGGCAGGTAAGCACCAGCTTCGAAGGTTTCTAGGCTGTTGCTATATTCAAAAGCAAGGGCTAGGCTTTGTCCCCACTCTGCCTATCCTAGAAGGTGATTGACACACTATCCTGTAGACTATAACTGTATTCTATGTACGATAAAGATTTACTACAATGGGAGGAGGTTTGCTAACACTTGCTGCTTCAATGAACAAGTACACCCGCTTTGCAAAACATTGACCTAGGCAAATGCAAGAAGAGTGGCATACTCCTGGAATGCTGACTTCATTTTCCTTCACAATTTAAACTCTACATTGTGGATAATTTTAGCATTAGTTAGGAAAATGTGCCTACCTTAAAATATAATGCATTGAAAATAGCATAGGAGGCCAGGTGTTGACGTTTACGTACTAAATCTGTAACACTTTGTGTTAACTCTTTAATTGTATTATCTTGGTCATGTCTCTAAACTTTCTTGGCCTTTTTTTCTTCAAAATTAGGGTGACTGAAATGGATTAGTGATGCTCAAGGCTGACTATGCATTTGAATCACCTGTGAAAGTTAGAAAAATCACAGACACCACGGCTCAATCCAAACCACCTACAGTACACATCTCTAGAGCGGACACCTTGGACAAGCTTCAAGCTTCCTTTCCTTTTCTGTTTCACAATCCTTGAACTCAATAATAATTTTGAAAGCATTTATCCATTCAGTGTATATGTATGCACTGCCTCCTATATATAAGGTGAATTGAGCCCTCCTCCCCTAATTCATATACTGAAGTCCTGACCCCAGTGCCTCAGAATGTGACTGCATTGTATTTGGAGATAATCTTTAAATAATTAAATAAAATGTGGTCACAAAAACATTCTGCTATAAAGACGCCTGCACACATATGTTTTTTGCAGCACTATTTATAATAGCAAAGACTTGGAACCAACCCAAATGCCCATCAATTATAGACTGGATAGAGAAAATGTGGCACATATACACCATGGAATACTATGCAGCCATAAAAAAGAATGAGATCATGTTCTATGCAGGGACATGGATGAAGCTGGAAGCCGTCATTCTTAGCAAACTAACACAGAAACAGAAAACCAAACATTGCATGATTTCACTCTTATGTGGGAGTTGAACAATGAGAACACATGGACATAGGGAGGGGAACATCAAACACAGGGGCCTGTCAGGGTGTGGGGGTAAGGGGAGGGAGAGCATTAGGACAAATACCTAATGCATGTGAGGCTTAAAACCTAAATGATGGGTTGATGGATGCAGCAAACCACCATGGCACATGTAAGCCTATGTAATAAGCCTACACACTCTGCACATGTATCCCAGAACTTAAAGTAAAATAAAATAAAATATGGTCACTAGGGTAGAACTAATTTAATATAACTTGTTTCCTTAAGAAGAGATTACACAACAGAAGGCCATATGAAGACATAGGAAGAAGACAGCCGTCTACAAACCAAGGAGAGAGGCCTCAGAAGAAAACAAACTTGCTGACATCCTGACCTCAGACTTCTGGCCTCCAGAACTGTGAGGAAAGAAATTTCTGTTGTTTAAGCCACCCAGTCCGTGATACTTTGTTATGGTAGCCCTAGAAAACTAATATAAAAGATAATATGCAAGATTCTGGGTGTAGCATAGGGCAAAACACGGAAATAGTCCACCTCTACGGAATTTACAGTTTAGTGAGGACCAGATAAGAAAAAATTACAAATTGTGCTAAGCCATGGGAACATTGAACACAAGGTACTATAACACAGAATGCCAAGACAGGTGGTAGTTTGCTTACGTTAGATGAGGTCAGCAGAAAAGGACTCTGCGGAAGTGGTATTTATCAAAAGCTATTGAGTTGAGACCTAAAGGCTGAGAATGAAACAGCCATGTGATAGCGAAGGGAAGAGCCTTCCACTCAGAGAAGCAGCAGAGGCAAAGACCTTATTTTACTTTTCTTTTTACTTTGGTAAAAAGAAGATGTACATATTTGGGGAAGTGAAATGCCTGTGTGGCCAAAATGGAGTGAGCGATAAAGGGAGTGACGTGAAATGAGGTTGGATAAGTAGGAAAGGAGCTGGTCTGTTGAAATTCGTGGTAAAGAGTTTGGATTTTATTCCAAAACAATTTCTTATTAAAAGAAAACTTTTCTAAAGCCAAAGAGACTTTAAGCTCAGCTTCAGATAAACCATATCTAACAGTACCATCATTTTATTTAAATCACAAGGCTGTGACCCGAGCACTGCCCCCACCTGGTTGCAGTGCACCACACCATCTTTTGTTCTTTTGAGAGGTATAGGACCCCTCTTTGTCAGGTTTAAAATTTACAAAAGGGACTGAGATGAATAGAACGTTACTTCTAAAATGTTTAAAACTTGAACACACCTTGTGAGATCCTACTTTTGATAATGATATAATAAAAATTTATTCTCATTTTTAAAAAACAATGGAGCACTTTTAAGCAGGAAATTGATATTTATGTGTAATAGAAAGTAAAATAAGCTTCTCACAGTCTCAGATTTGGCTGCAGCATAAAGACGATAGACACTGTTTTTGAAATTAGGTCCATGCTGATATTTCAAAGGGATATTTTAAGAACTGCTTAGAGGACACATAAAATTTGCTCCTACACTGGGTACGTAAGATCAGGATTTGGAGACTTTAAAAGATAGCTTATTCTTGTTTTTGTTGTTTTTGGTTGGTTTTGTTTGTTTGTTCATTTTAGAATTCTTGGAAAAGGCTGTAGGAAGGCCCTAGGTCCCACCATATATACATTGTCCAGAGCATCATATTCATGCACTATATTAACGATACACCAATTTGACTGACTGAGCAAGAAGCAGCAAGTCTACTGCAAGCCTTCTTAAGGTGTATTCCAGAGGATAGAAGATAAACCCCGAGGAAACTCAAGGCCTTACCTCATCCAGAAGGATTTTAAAGATCCAGGGGTCTGAGGCATTCGAGGACATCTTTAAAGTGGAGGATAAAACAAATACTGCAAGTCTGACTTATATGAGGAATCTAAACAAGTTGAGCTCATAGAGGCAGGGAGTAGAAAATTGGCTATGAGGGGCTGGGATGGGGAGGCTGGGGAGATATTAGTCAAAGCGTTCAAAATTTCAGTTGGACAGGAGGAATAAGTCCAGGCGACCTATTATACAACACGGTAAGCACAGCCAACAACAATGTACTACGCGGTGGCTCACGTCTGTAATCCCAGCACTTTGGGAGGCCGAGGCGGGTGGATCACGAGGTCAAGAGATCGAGACCATCCTGGTCAACACGGTGAAACCCCGTCTCTACTAAAACTGCAAAAAATTAGCTGGGCATGGTGGCGCGTGCCTGTAATCCCAGCTGCTCAGGAGGCTGAGGCAG
>NW_016107365.1:5445982-5491591 GCF_001604975.1 Cebus imitator | reverse complement strand
GCTAAAAGAATAGATTTTAAGTGTTCTCAACGCATACAAAAAAGATAAATCTGTGAGAAAATACATATGATAATTTAGCTCAATTCAACCATTTCACAATGTGTACATATAATCAAAACATTGTGTTATACATTATAAATATATATAATTTATTAGTCAATTAAAAATAAATTGTTAAATATTTTTAAAATAAAAAAAAAGTGAAGGACAAATTATTACATCTTGTATCTCCTACCACTACGAAGGAAGTACAATGCCTAGTAGGCTTAGGTTGAACAACCATCCTAGTTTGCTTAGATCAGGGGTATTTCTGGGACTCAGGATTTCCAGTGCTAAAGCTGCAACAGCTCCAGGAAAAACTTGTCTGGTTAGTCATCCTAGGATACATCTTATTTTTTTAAAGCCGCTTACAGTTTGTTTCTTGCTGCTGAAAACATTCTGACTTATACTATTTCAAAGACTCAAAGAGATCCCCTAACACCAAGTAGTAACTCTGTAAATGTCTGTGGATTGAATTGAGCTCTGAGTTGAATTAGCTGTTACTGAGTTAAAAAGAAGGGCATCTCCATCAGTTATATCCTAAGTGTCTGCACAATTCCTAGACCATAGATGGTGTTTGGCAAATATCTGCTTAAAGCCAGAATGGCTTCAGGATCTTAGCAAGCAAAAGAGAGACTTAAGGAGTCCAGATAAAAGACAGAAAATGAGAAAAATTAGTTCAGTGAAACTAAAGTTCTGGAAGAATCTTTCCGCTCAAACGGACAAGGAAGAAGCTGCCCCAGGCAGGGGCAGAGAAAGAGACTCTGAAGAGGTCTCTAGCCTCCTCTGGTGGCTCAGAGGGGAAGGCAGTGTGCCACTTAGGGGTCTGTGCTAGGGAGGAGATGGGGAAGGGAAATGTAAAAGACAGCCACAAGAGATATTCCTTAGCAAAAAGAGACAATCTGATTTCTGGTAACTTACTTAGTAAGAATTAAAGAGCTGAATCAAAGGAAACTAAAGCCTGTCTTATCTGTATTCATAGAATGATGAGCTCCTAGTGGTGATGGCAAACGACAGCTCTCAGTAGAGTCTCATCATCTGGGCTTGTCCTCAGATAAAAGGGGCTGACTCACCCAAGGTCAAGTCCCCATCTTGGAAGAAGCCTGCCTTCAAAAGTTTGTCCATGCAAACATTATAGAAGTCCAAGCCCCTCAGACCCATTGAAGACAGCTCTGAAAGGCTATCCCGACTTCAGAGCTCCCCGCTGAATTGAGTGAGGGTTTTGTTTGACTGTACGGAAGTCCAAGAGCTTCTTGTCCTGCAGCAACCCTCTTTTCCTCATTGCCACAACGGTGTTGATCCAGAAGAATTTCCCATTGATATGGGACATGCACATCTCCTCGGAGTCTGCTTTGTAGTGTCAAAAACTGGGAAGGATCTGAGATGTTTAACCTACTTGTAAGCTAACAGGTTCATAGATGCCAGCAGAAGACACAAGACTCTTGATTCAAGAAAAAATGTTAGCTGACATGGTGGCAGAACCCTGTAGTCCTAGCTACTTGGGAGGATTGGGTGGGAGGATTTCTTGAGCCTAAGAGTTCCAGGCTGTGCCTAAGAGTTCCAGGCTGTAGTGCACTACAATTTTTGCCTGTGGATTTTTTAAAAAAGGAATGTTGTTACTCGTAGCATAGTAGCTAGCGTGAACTTCTGCTTAAATTGATTTTCCCTGCTTCCCAAATCCCACAGGTGATGCAGATTTCACAGTGGGTTTGCATCACAGCTGAGAAACCCTGGGCTTAGAAAATCTCAATCTTTTAAGGAGGACTGCCAGCAAATCTGCCTATCCTTTACCCCAGAGGAAGACATGACATTTATTATACTGGTCAGGAAACTAGTCTTGGAGGCAGATACTGTCTCTATTTTCTACACCTCTTTGCAATATAAACATTCTTAAATAGATAGTTCAGCACAGAGGCTAATAAAATATTATGTTATAGTTGAGTAAGCTGACACACAAAGAAATTGATAAATGTCCCATCAGCTGGACTCTAATTAGCATTTGAGGATGGGAGGGTGACAGTAGGAGGAGTATTTACTTGGAAATCTCTAGAATTTGTTTTGCATGAAGAGCCAATTTTAAAACAATGAGCATTAAATTTCTTGTATGTGTCACAGCTTAAGCTGGTTATGTAATAATTTTCACTTGTTCAGTCACGAATGCATTACAGATGCTCAAAATAACCTTTATTCTAAAGTTTCTTTTGTTTCCTTGAGTTTCAAGTGTTATTTAGCATCTTAAATGTTGCAAAGGTTTCTTTTATCATTATTAATTGTACTATGAAGATTCAATATTTCTGTACACTAGAACGAAGTACATTGTTGCTAAGTTCTGTACAATATGGTTTTCTATTTTTGTTTTTCATTATTAATTTGTTTTAATTTATAATAGACAGATAATACTTATATTTATGGGGTACAGTGTGATGTTTCAGTATGTGTATACATTGTATAACGATCAAATCCAGGTAATTACAATATCCATCACTTTAAAAATGTATTATTATTTATGATGGTAACATTCAAAACCTTCTCTTCTTGTACAATATTTTTTTAAGTTCATCATTTAGGTAAGTTGCAGCACAGTCAACAAGCATATATCAATCCAGTTTTACACTGTAAAACAAAAATGACCAAGTCCATCAACACTATGAACAATACCCAGTAGTTAGAAAAGGCAAGTCTTTCCTTTAATGGACACATTGAGCCATTATCCTATGATGTAATGATGTTGCTTCAGTAGGGTATTATTTAGCTATGTAAAAACCAAGTATATTATTTGCTATTGGAGTTAAAATAGTCTCTAATTATGCACAGTTTGATATCAATGATATAAAAGCAATTATGGTGCAATCAAGCAAAATGGCATTGTTGGCAGGTTCCACTTAATATTTCTAGATTGCCACATTGGCAAAAGTCAAGCATTTATTCGTGCTACTGCAAAGCCAATCAAATAGTCCATTTGCATGGTCCCCTCTGGTGTTTCTCAAAAGTTGATGCTCATACCCAGGGAGCATGATTAATTCACAGTGCTATTTTTTCAGTTTACCCTCCTGAAGAAAATATCCCAAAACTAGGGTTTATCTTCCCAAAGTTCACTAGCATCCAAAATTACTTTTGTTGATCCTCAGTCTTTATTAATTATTAATCAGAATTTGCAATTTCTTACATATCCTTCAATTATCAGACTGACTAATAAATGAAACCATTGTGAAAATTCAGTTAAATAGAGTGCTCAGATAACTGTCTGCTTCAGTTAGTTCTACTTCCAGTTAACAGGATAAACCAGAAATATATCTGAAAGAAATGTTTGTTTAAAACCTTTATAAACATATAATGTACTTTAAAGATTTAATAAGTATGCTAGTAAAAATAATAGCTAACACTATGTATTACTTACCATGGGCCAGTCACTGTCTTTATATATATTATTAAATCTTCACACCAAACCAATTAGGTAGCTACTATTTTTCTCTTCATTTTACTGACAAAATTATTAATTTCCTCAGATTAAGTGAGGAATTAGGTGAAATGAATGGGGATATAGTTTGGATATTTGTCCCTCCCAAATCTCATGTTGAAACGTAATCCCCAGTATTGGATGTGGGGCCTGGTGAGTGATGATTGGATCATGGGGGCAGACTCCTCATGAATGACTTAGCATCATCCTCTTGGTGATGAGAGTACTTGCTCTGAGTTCACATGGACACGGTTGTCTAAAAGTGTGTGGCACCTCTCTACTCACTCTCTCTTTCTCCTCTCACCATGTGAGATCTGCTGCCCCTTCACCTTCTTCCATGAGTGTCAGCTTCCTGAGATCTCCACCAGAACCAGAGGCTGGACCCATACTTGTATGTCTTACAGAATCATGAGCCAATTAAACCTCTGTTCTTTATAAATTACTCAGCCTCAGATCTTTCTTTATAGCAATGCAAAAATGGCCTAGTATGAAAAATTGGTACCAAGAAGTGGGGCATTGCTATAAAGATACCTGAAAATTTGGAAGCAGCTTTTGAACTGGATAATGGGCACAGGTTGGAAGAGTTTGGAGGGCTCAGAAGAAGAAAAGAAGATGAGGGAAAATTTGGAACTTCTTAGAGACTGGTTAAATGGTTTTGACCAAAATGCTGATAGTGGTATGGACAGTGAAGTCCAGGCTGATGAAGTTTCAGATGGAAATAAGGAACTTATTGGGAACTGGAGCAAAGGTCATCGTTGTTGTGCCATAGCAAAGAACTTGGCTGCATCATGTTCATGCTCTAGGGATCTGGAAATTTAAACTTAAGAGTGATGATTTAGGGAATCTGGTGAAGAAATTTCTAAACAGCAAAGCATTCAAGATGTGACCTGGCTGCTTCTAATAACCTATGCTTAAATGTGGAAGCAAAGAAATGACTTAAAGTTGGAACTCATAATTTAAAAGGAAGCAGAGTGTAAACATTTGGAAAATTTGCAGCCTAGCCAAGTACCATAAAGGAAAAACTCTTTTTCAGGGAAAGAATCCAGGTGGATCTTGCTAGAGATATTTGCATGTTTAAAAGGAAGTCAGGTGCTGATAGCCAAGACAAAAGAAAAAGGGCCTTGAAGGCATTTTTCAGATACTTCCGAGGCAGCCCCTCCCATAACAGGCCCAGAGGTCTGGGGGAAAATAATGATTTCATGGGCCAGCTCCCTGAGTGCCAAAGCCCTGTGCCGGCCCAGAACACTGCTTCCCATACCCTTACTACTTCAGCTCCAGCTATGGCTCAAAGGGCACTAGATACAGCTCAGGTTACCACTTTGGAGAATGCAAGCCATAAGCCTTGGTATCTTCCATGTGGTGTTAAACCTGCAGGCACACTCAATGCAAGAGTGATGTAGACTTGGTGACTTCCACCTAGATTTTCAGAGGGTGTATGAAAAATCCTGGGTGCTCAGATAGAAGCCAGCCACAGAGGCAGAGCCCTCATAGAGAAACCCTACTAGGGCAATGTGGAGGAGAAATGTGGAATTGAAGTCCCTACACAGAGTCCCCACAAGGGCATTGCCTAGTGGAGCTATGGGAAGAGGGCTGTTGCCCTCCAGAACCCAGAATGATAAATCCACTGGCAGCTTGCATCTTGAGCCTGGAAAAGCTACAGGCACTGAGCTCCATCCCATAAGAGCAGACATGTGATTGGCATTCTTCAAAGCCACAAAGGCAAAGCTGCCCAAGGCCTTGGGAGCCCATCAATTTCACCAGTGTGCCCTGAATATGGAACATGGAATCAATGGAGATTACTTTGGAGCTTTAAGATTTAATGACCACCCTTCTGGGTTTCAGACTTGCATGGGGCCTGCAACTCTTTTCTTTTGGCCACTCTTTGTCTTTCAGAACAAATATGTTTACCAATGCCTGTACTCCTATTGTATCTTTGAAATAAATAACTTGTTTTGATTTTAAAGGCTCATGGGTAGAAGGAGATGAGTATCAGATGAAACAGAACTTTGGACTCATTGCTGGAATGAGTTGAGACATTAGTGGACAGTTGGGAAGAGATTATTGCATTTTGCAATATGAGAAGAACATTAGATTTTGGGGTGGGTCTGGGGAAGAATGATATCATTTGAATATTTGTTCACTCCAAATCTCATGTTGAAATGTAATTCCCATTGTTGAAGGTGGGGCCTGGTGGGAGGTATTGGAATCATTCATCCTTCATGAATGCCTTAGTGCCATCCCCTTGGTGATAAGAGTACTCATTCTGAGTTCACGTGAGATCTGGTTGTTTAAAAGTGTGTGACACCTCCACCATCATTCTTTCTTGCTCCCATTCTCACCATGTGAGATGCTGCCTGCCCCTCCTTCAACTTCTACCATGATTGTAAGCTTACTGAGGCCTTCACCAGAAGTACAGAAGTAGATGCTGGAGCCATGCTTGTACAGCTTTCAGAACCATGAGCCATATAAACATGTATATATATATATACACACACACATATATAAAACCCAGGGTAGTGTATATATATATACATAAACATATAGATATATAAACATATATATGTTTAATAGGTATATAAACATATATGTTTAATATATATGTTTAATATATTTTATATATATATATATATATATATAACCCAGCCTCAGATATTTTTTATAGCAATGCAAAAACTGCCTATTGCAAATGGTAAATTCAAGGGAGGATTGGAACTCAGCACTCCGGAACCACTCATGTAATCACTATGGTATATGGTATGGCCAGAGTAGGGTATATATTTATGTATAATAGCTCCTTAATGATTAATATCTTATATCAGGACCACCACTATAGACATTAATTTCCTTTGAATAAAAGTATAAATAAAATGGCTGTGAGAGGATGGGTAAAGGGTATGAGCCGGGGTAGTGGGAAAAGTCGTTCAGGGCTTGAACTCAGTTTATTTTGGGGTTTTAATAAAAGTATGAAGAAGAAAAAATTAAAATTGCCAATGATTTCTACTATTAGTAACAGTTTAACAGATGTTTTGTCAGTCTTTTACTACACAGTATAGATGCATTAAAAATTAAAGACAGTTTATAATGAAATAGTTGAGCAGATTCTGAAACAGAAAGAGACCTTTAAACCTAACAGCTCTAGACTTCAACTTCCTCAACTGCAAAATGAATATAAGACTAGAACTTACACTCACTGAAGCATAGGAAGATATTTCATAGAAAATATTAAGTATGATGCTTGGCACCTAGGAAGCACTCTACAAAAGTTAGATATTGGTACTAGTATCAAATATATATAGCATTTTCAACTTCCTTTCCTACCAGTCTAGATTGAGAGCATTTTCTCACTTTATTAAATATTCTCTAAAAACAATTCTTAAACTTTTAATAGCTTTATTGAGGTATAATTTGCATGCCATACAATTCACCCTTTTTAAGTGTACCATTCAGTTGTTTTGTTATATTCACAGATATATTCCAGCATTGCCACAGTCAATTTTAGAACGTTTTTGTCACCTCAAAGAGAAACCCATTTTTTGTTATCACTGCCTGCATTCTATAAGTTTTGGTATGTTGTGTCTTTATTTTCATGCATCTCAAATTATTTTCTTATTCTCCTTTTGATCCATCTTGGATGCACTGAATATTTAGAAGTGTGTTGTTTAATTTCCACCTATTTGTGAGTTCTCCAAATTGTTTTTTGCTGTTGATTTTAAATTTCATTTCATTGTGATTAGTTAACATACTTTGTACCATTTCTTTTAAATTTACTAAGTTTTTTAAAAATGATACAATATATGGTATATCCTGGAGAATGATTTGTGTGCATTAGAGAAGATTGTCGTATTCTGTTGTTGCATGAAGTGTTGTAGGTCTAGTTGGTTTATAGAGTTCTTCAGGTCTTCTGTTTTTATGTTGACCTTCTATCTAATTGTTCTATCTACTACTGAAAATAGGTATTGAAGTGTTCAATTCTTGTTGCTGAATTATTTATTTCTCTCTTTATTTGCCTCATATGTTTTGGTACTCCATTACTAGGTGCATACATGTTTATAATTATTTTATATTGCTAATGGATGAACTTTATCATTATAAAATATCATTATTTATCTGTTAGTATTTTTGGTTTTAAAAATCTATTTTGTCTTGTATCAGTATAGCCCCTCCAGCTTTCTTGTGGTTGCTTTTTGCACAATGTCTTTTTCCATTCTTTTGCTTTCAATCTATTGTATCTTTCAATCTAAAGTGTGTCTCCTCTAGATGGCACAGAGTTGGATCGGGTTTTTAATGCAGTGTGACAATCTCTGCCTTCTGATTGGCTGATTTAATCCATTCACATTTAATGTTCTTATTGACATAGATTTATGTCTGCTAGTTTACCTTTTGTTTGCTGTATGTTTCATGTCAGTTTTTCCTCCTCCATTTCTCTTTTATATTTTTCTTTTTGTTTAGGTAACTATTTTCAAATGTAGCATTTTATGTCTAATAATTTTAACTAATTTTAAGTGGTTTCTCTAGGATTTACCATACACATCTTAAGTTATCAGAAACCACTTTAATTTCAGTGATACATAGAAACGTTACTCCTATATACCTCTATTCCATTTTCTCCCTCTTTATGATATTATCGTTATACATATTACACCTATTAATTTTACAAACCCAACTATACCTTGTTATTATTATTACTTTATCAACTCTAGTAACTTCTTTTTTAACTTTTATTTTAGGTTTGAGGGTACACATGAATGTTTGTTACATAAGTAAACACATGTCACAGGAATTTATTATACATATTATGTCATCACCCAGGTATTAAGCCCAGTACCCAATAGTTATCTTTTCTGCTCCTCTCTCTTTTCCCACCCTATCCCCTCAAATAGAACCCAGTGTCTGTTGTTTCCTTCTTTGTGTTCATAATTTCTTATCATTTAGCTCCCACCTGTAAGTTAGAACATGTAGATTTGGTTTTCTCTTCCTGCATTAGTTTGCTAAGGATAATAGCCTCCAGCTCCATCCATGTTCCCACAAAAGATATGATCTCATTCTTTTTTATGGCTGCATAGTATTCCATGATGTATATGTATCACGTTTTCTTTATGCAATCTGTCATTGAAGGCCATTTAGGTTGATTCCATGTCTTTGCTATTGTGAATCACATTGCAGTGAATATTCACATATATGTGTCTTTATGGTAGAATGATTTATATTCCTTTGGGTATATACCCAGTAATGGGATTGCTGGGTTGAATGGTAGTTCTATTTTTTAGCTCTTTGAGGAGTTGTCATACTGCTTTCCACAATGATTAAATTAATTTACACGCCCACCAACAGTGTATAAGTGTTCCCTTTTCTCTACAACCTCATCAGCATCTGTTATTTTTTGACTTTTTAGTAATAGTTATTCTGACTGGTGTGCAATGGTATCTCCTTGTGGTTTTTATTTGCATTTACATAATAATCAGTGATATTGAGCTTTTATTTCATATGCTTGTTGGCCACATGTATATCTTCTTTTGAGAATTGTCTGTTCATGTCCTTTGACGACTTTTTAATGGAGTTGTCTGTTTTTCTTGTAAATTTGTTTAAGCTCCATATAAATGCTAAATATTAGACCTTCATCAGATGCATAGTTTGCAAAAATGTTCTCCCATTCTGTAGGCTGTCTGTTTACCCTGTTGATAGTTTCTTTTGCTATGCAGAAGCTCTTAAATTTAATTAAGTCCCACTTGTCAATTTTTGCTTTTGTTGCAATTGCTTTTGGTGTTTTTTGTCATGAAATATTTGCCTGTGCCTATGTCCTGAATAGTATTGCCTAGGTTGTCTTCCAGGGTTTTTATAGTGTTGGGTTTTACATTTAAGTCTTTAATTCATCTTGAGTTGATTTTTGTGTATAGTGTAAAAAAGGGATCCAGTTTCAATCTTCTGCATATGGCTAGCCTGTTAGCCCAGCACCATTTATTGAGTTGGGAGTCTTTTCCCCATTGTTTGTGTTTATCAGCTTTGTTGAGGATCAGATGGTCATAGATGTGTGGCTTTATTTCAGGGCTCTCTATTCTGTTCCATTGGTCTATGTGCCTGTTTTTGTACCAATACCATGCTGTTTTGATTACTGTCAGCTTGTATTATAGTTTGAAATCAGGTAATGTAATGGCTCCAGCTTTGTTCTTTTTGCTTAGGATTGCCTTTGCTATTCATGCTCTTTTTTGGTTCCATGTGAATTTTAAAATAGTGTTGCTAGGTTTTTTTGTTTGTTTGTTATTCGAAGGATGTGATTGGTAGTTTAATGGGAATAGCATTGAATCTGTAAGTTGCTTTGGGCAGTATAGCCATTTTAATGATACTGGTTCTTCCTATCCATGCGCATGGAATGTTTTTCCATCTGTTTGTGTCTTCTCTGATTTCTTTGAGCAGTGTTTTGTAATTCCCATTGCACAGTTATTTCACCTTCCTGGTTAGCTGTATTCCTAGGTATTTTATTCTTTTTGCAGCAATTATGAATGGGATTGCCTTTATGATTTGGCTCTTGGTTTGACTGTTGTTGGTGTATAGAAACACTAGTGATTTTGGAAATTTTGTATCTTGTGACTTTGCTGAAATTGTTTATCAGCTGGAGGAGCTTTTGGACCAAGACTATGGAGTGTTCTAGATATTGAGTCATGTCATCTGAAAATAGAGATTATTTGACTTCCTCTCTTTCTATTTGGATGTGCTTTCTTTCCCTTGCCTGATTGTTCTAGTTGGGACTTCCAATCTTGTGTTGAGTAGAAGTAGTGAGAGAGGGCATCCTAGCTTTGTGTCATTCTTCAAGGGGAATGCTTCCATCTTTTGCCCATTCAGTGTAATGTTGGCTGTGGGTTTGTCATGGATGGTTGTTATTATTTTGAGGTATGTTCCTTCAATACCTAGTTTATTGAGAGTTTTTAACATGACATGGTGTTGTACATTATCCAAAGCTTTTTCTGCATCTATTGAAATAATCATGTGCTTTTGGTCTTTAGCTCTTTTTATGTGATGAATCACATTTATTGATTTGCATATGTTGAACCAACCTTGCATCCCAGGGATGAAGCCTACTTGAACACAGTGAATTAGCTTTTTGATAGGTTGCTGAATTCAGTTTGCAAGTATTTTGTTAAAAACTTTTGCATGATGTTCATCGAGGATGTTGACCACCCAGGTTTTGGTATCAGGATGATGCTGACCTCACAGAATGAATCAGGAAGGAGTCCCTGCTCCTCAATTTTTTGGAATAGTTTTAATAGAAATGGTACCAACTCTTCTTTGTATGTCTGGTAGAATTTGGCTGTGAATCCATCAGGTCTCAGTCTTTTTTGGTTGGTATGCTATTTATTACTGATTCATTTTCAGAGCTTGATATTGATCTGTTCAGGGGATCAGTTTCTTTCTGGCTCAGTCTTGTGACGGTGTATATGTTCAGGAATTTATCCATCTCTTCCAGGTTTTCTAGTTTGTTTGCATACAGGTCTTCATGGTAGTTTCTGATTTTTTTTTTTCCTGTGGAGTCAGTAGTAACATTCACTTTATCGTTTCTAATTGCACAAAAACAATTTTTAAAGTGTATCAGAGACTTAATGTTTCCCGTAATTTTTTAAAATTTTAAGTATGCTACAAGGAATGTTCTTGATCTCCTGACCTCATGATCCACCTGCCTCAGCCTCCCAAAGTGCTGGGATTACAGGCATGAGCCACTGCCCCCCCTACAATGAATGTTCTCATAAATACATCATTATGTCATCTTTCGATATTTTTCCCCTTAGGATAAAATCCCAAAGGCAAAATGTCTTGTTCAAATAATGTAAATATTTTGAGACTTTTAATGTAAATTTCCAAATTGATGTCTAGAAAGAATATGCTACTTACATTAGTATCTGAGATATGAGAACATGTAAATCTGTTATTACATTATTACAATTATTTCTAAACTTTTCCAATTTAATTAGTGAGAAAATGATGACTAATATTTATTAGATGTGTTTTATTCTGATGCAATTGAATTTTTATATGTATGTTAAAAATTTGTATCTCTTTTGTGAATTCCCTATTCATATCCTTTGTCTACATTTTCACTGGGGCTTAAATGTCTTTCTCAGTGTTTTATAAGAGTGCTTTTAATTTCACCTATTGATTCATGTATTCATGAATTTATTGTATTAAACAAATATCTATTAATAACACATACTTCAGGCCACTTTTGTAACTTTTATTACATAGATTACCAACATATCTCTTTTTCATTTCTTTTTATATTTTGTACATAATGATTGCGATGTACAGATATTTTAAATTTTATGTACATAATCTAGCAATGCTCTCCTTTGGTTTCTGGCTTTGGTACTAGGATTTAAAAGGCCTTACCTAGAGCTGCTATGTATTTCTACATATTTATGTTTTTCTACCTTTTAAATGACTATTATTCTTCATATTTAAATATTCATGTTTAAATATTCAAACTATCTGGAATTTATTTCATGATAAATTATAAAGTAGGAATCTAATGTGATCATTTTTGTTTCTAAACAGCCAGTTATTTACATTTCTTTAATAAGTACATTTTCTCTAAAAAGCATGGTTTTCCAATACTTGTATAAAATATATTATTCTATTCACTAGGATCTTTTTCTAGTTTGCCAATTCCCCTCTATTAATCTCTCTATAAATTCTTGTGCCAATATCTTACTGTTTTAATTATTTTATGTTAAAATTGTATTGTAATATCTGTTTCTTTCACCACTATGTTGTTTCTACTGTTTTTCCCTAAAAATATCCCTCCAGGGAATGTCAGAATCACTTTGTCTCATATAAGAAGAACCAAATTGGAGTTTAAATTGGAATTAATTTCAAGAAGGTATAAATTAACTTGGGAAGAATTTTTATAATTTTTATTTCTCTCAGTACTAAACATTGGTAAATCTTTATTTATTCAGGGGCTTTTTTCATCTGACCTAATAAATTTAGGAATTTTTCTCATATTGGCCCTATATATTTCTTGTTAAGATTATTCCAAGTTACGTGGGGTTTTTGTCCTGTCATTAATGAATTTTTCCTATTGTAATTTCTAATTACTTGTTGCCAATATATAACAAAACTATCATTCATATATATGTATATGAGATAGAGTCTCATTCTGTTGCCAGGCTGGAGTGCAGTGGTACAATCTCAGCTCATTGCAACCTCCAACTCCCTGGTTCAAGCAATTCTCCTGCCTCAGCCTCCTGAGTAGCTGGGATTACAGGAATAAGCCATCACACCAGGCTAATTTTTGTATTTTTAGTAGAGACAGGGTTTCACCATGTTGGCCAAGATGGTCTCAATCTCCTGACCTCTTGATCCAACCACCTCAGCCTCCCAAAGTGCTGAAATCACAGGCGTGAGCCACCGCACCCAGCCTATATTTATTTTTTAACTGGCAAACTTAAATAGTTCTTCCTTACTTTTGGGGATTTTCTACATAAACAGTCTTATCACTTGCAAGTGAAAATAATTTTTATTTGCCACTATTGATACTTCTCAATTCTTTTTCCCATCTAAATATGGTAACAGCTATTTCCCAAAATTATCAGTGGTTACGTGTCTCCTTACTGATTGCAATCCTTTCATTGCTTAAGTGTTGGACACAATGTTCGCTTTGGGTGTTTTGCTTTTTAAAAACGGCTCATTCCATTTCTATTTCCATTAAAAATATTTTTAAACCAGAAATAGGCATTGAATTATATGAAATGCCTTTTTTGGCTCTCTCTAAATGATCATATACCTTTTTTCCCTTTGGCGTCTATTGGCATATTATATAAATAGATTTCCTAATATCAAACCATTCTTTCAATTCTGAAATAAATCCCATCTAATCTTGGCATATTGTTCTCATTATGCTACTGAAACAATCTACTGAATATTTTACTCAGATTTCTAAATCTGCATTTATGTGAAGTTATTCTGTCATTTCTTTTGTTACTTCCATCAGATTTTGGCATTAGGCTCACACTAACCTTGTTTAAGTAAATGGAAAATATTTCTTTAGCAGTTTAAATATGTCAACCCACTCTTCCCTGGTCTGTAACTTTTCCACTAAAAAGACTGCTGCCAGATGTATTGGAGCTTCATTGTATGTTATTTGTTTCTTTTCTCTTGCAGTTTTTAGGGTCCTTATTTTATCCTTGACCATTTTGGGGTTTGATTATTAAATGCTTTGAGGTAGTCTTCTCTGAGCTAAAACTGCTTAGTGTTCTATAACCTTCTTGTACTTGGATATTGATATCTTTCTCTATGTTTGGGAAGTTCTCCATTATTATCTCTTTGAATAAACTTCTTACCCCTATTTCTTTTTCTATCACCTCTTTAAGGCCAATAACTCTTAGGTTTGCCCTTTTGAGATTATTTTCTAGATCCTGTAGGCATGCGTCATTGTTTTTTTATTGTTTACTTTTGTCTCCTCCATGTATTTTCAAATAGCCTGTCTTCAAGATCATAAATTCTTTCTTCTGCTTCATCAATTCTTCTATTAAAAGACTCTGATGCATTCTTTAGTGTATCAAGTGCATTTCCCAGCTCCAGATTTCTGCTTGATTCTTTTTAATTATTTCAATCTTTTTGTTAAATTTATCCGGTAGAATTCTGAATTCCTTCTCTGTGCGATGTTGAATTTCTTTGAGTTTCCCAAAACAGCTATTTTGAATTCTCTTTCTGAAAGGTCACATATCTTTGTTTCTCTAGAATTGGTCCCTTGTGCCTTATTTAGTTTATCTGGTGATGTCATGTTTTCCTGGATGGTACTAATACTTGTGGATGTTAGTCCGTGTCTGGGAATGAAAGGGGTACGTATTTATTGTAGTCTTCACAGTCTGGGCTTGTGTGTACCTGTCATTTTGGAAAGGTTTTCCAGGTATTTGAAAGCACTTGGGTGCTTGGGTGTTGTAATATAGGCTGTATCTGCATTTAGGGGGCACCCCAAGCCCAGAAGTGTAGTTTTGCAGACTAGATATACCGCCTTGATGGTCTTGGACAAGATCTGGCATCATTCTCTGGATTACCAGGCAGAGACACTTGCTCTCTCCCCTTATGTTCTTCCAAACAAACAGAGTCTCTCTCTCCATTCTGAGCTGCCTAAACCTGGGGTGGAGTGACACAAGGACCCGTGTGGCCAACAATGCTAGGACTGTGGCAGGTCAGACATGAAGCCAGCCCAGCCCTGGGTCTCACCCAAGGCCTGCTACAACCAATCTCCAGCTACCACCTATGTTTACTCAAGACCCCGAGAATCTACAATCAGCAGGTGACAAAGCCAGCCAGGCCTTTGTCCTTCTCTTCAGGGTGGTGAGTTTTCCCAAGGCCAGGGCAGGTTCAGAGGTGCCGTCCAGGAGACAGACACTGGAGTCAAAGACCTTAGAGGTCTACCTGGTGTTCTATTTTACTGCAGATGTGCTGGCATTTAAACCAAAAGATGCAGTCCTTCCAACTCTTCTCTCCCCTTTCCAATGGCAGATAAGCCCCACCCTGTGGCTATTACCACCACAGGCCCCTGAGGAACACTGCCAGACTATCACTGATGTTCCCATAAGGCCCAAGGGCTCTTTAATCAGCTTAAGGTGAATGCTGCCTTACCTTGAGCTCACCCTTCAGGGAAGTGGGCTCCCCTCTGGTCCAGGGTAAGCCCAGACCGCCATCCAAGAGCCAATCAGGACCCCAAGAGCCCACTTGGTGCTATATCCACCTGTGGCCAAGTGGGTACCTAAAGTGCAAGACAAAGTCCTATTATTTACTTTTCTCTCTGCTTTTCTCAAGCAGAAGGAGTTTCTCCCCACAGACACCACACACCACATCTGGGAATATGCTGAGTCTCACCCTGAAGCCAGCAAGTCTCAGAGTCTCCCCAGGGTCCACAACATACTACCTGGGTATCATTGCTGGTCATTCAGAGCCAAAAGGCTTTTCAGTTAGCAGGTGATAAATTCTTCCAGGATTGAGTTCTTCCCTTCAAGGCAGTGAGTTCCCTTCTGGCCCAGGGTGTCTATAGAAATGTCATCTGAGAGCTAGGGCCTTGAAAGGGGGTCTCATGACTCTGATTGGTGCCCTATTCTGCTGTGGCTGAGCTGGCATTCAAGATGCAAGACAAAGTCCTCTTTGCTCTTCCCCCTCCGTCTCCTTCGTAGTCACAAGTTGTGCAGCCTGGAGTTAGGGGAGGGGTGATGCCAGATCTCCTTTAGCCACCCTGGCTTGTGTCTCAATAGGTCATGTACCGCCCAAGTCCCCTGGCTCTGAGCCCAGTTCAGCACCAGGACCTAGGAGTTGCAGTCTTTGCGGCCTAAGCTGCCTTTCAAGTTTATTGAGGGTCCCAGAGCACTTCAGTCCATGATGACAAGGCTCGCAGGAACTCAAGTTCCAACCACTGTGATGGGCAATTCCCCTCTGGCTAGGGCTGGGCTACATGCTTCTCCATGCTTGGGTATCAGCTGAGTTCATTCCGGTTTTGTTTTCTGCTATAACAGGACAGCACTGAGTTCAATGCAATGTCACAATTGCTACACTCTTGCTCTCCCAAGCACTCAGATTCTTTCTTCATACCACACCATGGCTTCAGGGACAGGGTGACAGGGGCGGCATCTGTGATTCAAGACTGTTTTTCCTACCTCTTCAGTTCCTCTTTCAACTATATGAAGTTAAAACCAGGTACTGTTGGCACTCACCTGATTTTTGGTTCTTATGAAGGTGATTTTTGTATGTGTAGAATATAGTTGCTAAATTGCTGTCCTTGTAGAGTGGGCAATCAGTGAAGCCTTTATCTGCCATCTTGCTCTGCCTCTCATTTAGGTTCCAAATATGGTAATCAAGTGTTTTTCTTTTACTTTTTATTTTCTGACCTCAGATTATTCTTCATGACCACTTTATTTCTGGAGACTTTATAACCTTTTCTCTATATTGTTAAGATCACAAATTTTAAAATAAACTTGAAATCGATTCTTAAGAGTAGCCATAGTTCATAAGAAGACATTTGCTCTGATTCTTCATCATGACCCCTTCTTTTTAAACAGCAATATCTTTCCACATGTCTAATGGATTTTGTCTGTTTGCTCATTCTTAAAGAGGCATCTATGCTTTGTTCAGGTCTGGGAAGGGGGTGAGGTGGATTCTGACAGAGTATTTGGATCTTAGTCAAATCTTTCAAACTCAGCTAAAAAGTGAAGTTAAAGGTTTGGATTTACTGTAACTTTCCATTCAAAGTACAGTCAGCCCTCCATATTCATGCCTTCCACATCCACTGATACAACCAACTACAGATAGAAAATAACAGGAAAAAAAATAAAGAAAACCAACACAACAATAAAAAATAATACAAGTGAAAAAGAATGTATGTATAACAACTATTTACATAGCCTTTACATTATATTAGCTATTATAAGTAATTAAGAGATGATTTAAAGTATACAGGAGGATACATGTAGGTTATGTGCAAATACTATGCCATTATATATCAGGAACTTGAGCATATATGGATATTTCTAAGCCAGGGCTAAAGCCAGCATGGTGACCACAAAAAGAATGGTTCTCAGGCTGAAGCTGAGCTCTTGTGTTTCTTGAGCAGTCAGCAATTAGCTACATCAATGCCCCAATTCTTTGTTTGGCGTGCTTGTTTTCATGAGGTGTCAGATGAGGCTCTGTCTGCAATAGATGCCTGTTTAGTGTAAACCATAAATAAAATTATCTTTTGTCCCATTAAGTATGGGATGTCCCAGGAGCACATGCTCTTCACTTTGTAATCCCTTGCCAGGGCATCACACCACTAAGCCCCCAAATGGGAGGTGGTTCTTCCAGTAACTAAGGTCCACGATTTCTCAGTCTGCAAGTGGAGAGTCTTGATTCATATTAGCCTGTGCAATTCAGTCCCTTCTGCACTACAGCTGACAACGTTTCTGGAAATATGAGTGCCACCCTTATATATTTTCTCTTATCAGTTTCTGTAATTTCTTTTCACTATTTTACAGCCATTAAATGAAAACCTAGGGAAGTGGTGGATTTCTTGTCTGTATTTCATTAGTTGCTCCAGGAATTTCTTAATTCCTTTCTAACCTGTACTTAGGGAAATGCTGTTTTCCATTGCTAATGATATGGGGAGAAAGTCACTTCAATATTCTTTAAGAACATTAAAAGAAGGCTGCAGATTATCATTGGCCAATGGCACAACCTTATCCAACGATAATCCTGGAAAGTCATCATGGTAGACCCAAATCTTAGTTCTGTCACTTTCTAACTCTGTAATTGTGGAAATATTCACCATCTTCTTTGAGCTTCAGTTTCCTCATTGATAAAATAGGGGATAGTTGTGCCTCAGCCATAGGTTTATTGTGAATATTTATTAAAAGTAATATATTTGTCACATTGGTGCAGTACCCAGAGCACTGTAAGTACTCAATGCACAGGAATCCCTTACAACTAACATCAGTGTCAAATTGCATAACAGTTGATTTTTAAGAACAATAAAACTACATATTTAGCATAAGAAAAGATCAAATGAAGTCTTCATAAACAAAAAAATATGTAATGCATTGGAGGATGAACTGATGCACGTGGACATGGCAGTTGAAGTAAATATGTTATGAAAAATAGGTAAAAGAGTGATCTTCTCTTTCTTTCCACTCTCACCTTCACTGAATCCCCCATAAGTGGCAGCCAGGGAAGGGTGCAGCTCAGAACTCCCTCCAGGAGAGAACTTACTGCAGGGAATGCATTTTTGATAGTTTCTAGATGCAGGACACTCCTCCCAATGGCAGGAGTTGCAACAGGTTTGGTCAGTTGAAGTCCAACCCTCAGGGCACATGTGTAGGCTCCATCTCTGTCTCCAAGGCCACTCCATTCATGCGCCCATTGTACCAGTTCCAGAGTGGCTGGCGACGAAGGCTGGCTAACCCAAGTTATTTGTCTACTTGGTTAACCAGGGCCTCTCCCATAGAAGATGCTTTCTATGGGGCATTAACGTGCTACAGAAATCTTCACACTTTGACTCCTATATGTTGGTCCACATGCTTCTCCCCCAGACATCCTTGTCTCTGATTTCCAATTCTTTTCTTCCTGGGCTCCTGAACAGTTGGCAAGGCTATTGGCCACTGCTTAGAAATCTGTATGTAGTCTCACATCTGGTCACTTCTCCTTCCACACAAAGTAGATAACCAGGTGTACTGCTCACAGCTCTTCCATGGGGAAGATTCTTCTACACAATCTTTCAAGATTCACTTCTGGATGTGGCTTTAATGCAACTGATATCCTTTTCCAGCCTATTCCCACATACCAAGATAGCCCATCTGTAAACAAAGCATGGGTTTTTTCACTTCTCCTCCTGGTCACGTGGGACCCTTTGTATGACCACTGACATGAGTGGCACTGATGCACCCATGGAGGACCACATGGGGATCTGGACTGATTTGCTCATTAACTTTCTTATAGCCTTTGGCACTACTAAGACATAATCCCAGATGGACTGTTCCATCTTTTTAATGCTGCCAGACTTTCTGACTTTATTCCTCAGTTGCTCTGATAGACCCAGCTTATAACAGGCAATTCCAGATATTTGGTCACTCAGTGTCTTATGTTCAATTGTTGCTTCTTTACAAGAGCTCAGTAACATGCCAGGAGCTGTTTCCCAGAAAGTGTGCAGATGGCAGAGTCTTGCTCCAGAACCCCAGGGGCCTGTGCTGTGATTCTTCCTCTGGAGCTTTCTGTAAACTTTACAATGAATCTTTTTCTACCACCAACACCTCTAACACTTCAGTGGTAGGGTTGCTTGCATAGCAGTCAGGACCTGCTGCAGAGCCTTTTCTGCTCCACTCCCTCTCAAAGCCCGTAGCTTTCCATGTCAGTCATCACATGTGCTGGAGAATTTTTCCTTGGTGTGAAATCTGTTGCCTCAAAACCCAAAAGCCCTATCAGCCAGTCTGCTTACTTCTTTGTAGTAATAATGCAGAATGCAGCAAGATGTCTTTTACTTTAAAGGGATTATTGTGGCACACCTCTGAATACATGATCCCATGCTGGGAGGGACCCCCACAGCATCTCCATGCATGGAGAAGTACCAGCTCTCAATAGGGTCATGGATGTAGCTGCTGCAGCTTTCAAGCTTCATGGTAACCACAGAGCCAGATTCTGCAGGGACATCTACCCAGATGTCCTCATCCTTGTTTCAGGGCCCCAGGTTGCCCAGTCAAGGAAAAGGAGTGTAACAGATCTAACATGTCTACCTTGGCAGAAAATTTCTTTCTCTGGGGATCTGTGATTCTGTCAAGCTATATGTCTGCCCCTTGGCTATGTCAGCTTTTCACTACAGGAGATAGAGGCCTGGTACATATTAGGTACTATTTATTGGATGGATGGATGGAGGGAGGGAGGGAGGGAGGGAGGGATGGATGGATGGATGGATGGATGGATAGCACTGGACAAGCAGTGGTTTGGAAAAAATAGAACTTATTTTAAAATCTTAGTTTTATATTATTTCTGAACAAGGCAGGAAATGTAGATGAGAAGATAAGAGAAAATCAGGCTCAGTTTTTGTGTAAGAAAAGAAACTTTTTTGCTCTTCACTGTGTCTGTTTTTCCAATAAATCATAACCATGAATTATTCAATGAAACATTTCTTTATGTTGTTTCTCATGTCTTTTATAAAACAAGAAACTATAACCATGATGTAAAGAATATTACCCTAAAATTATGTTGCATAAAATAAAATAATGGAGAGACTCAAACTTCCAGGGCTAGTTATAAGCTGCTTTCTTTATATAATAAGCAGAAAGTAGAATATGCCTCACACTTATATTTGTCGTTTGTTGAAAATTGAAAGCTTGATATACCTTAAAGCTACATTAGTAAACAAACTTATTCAGCAGAATAAATCAACAGAAGAATATAGGTTGGGGTTATGGAAAACAGTAGGAAAGAGTGACATCTAATCTTCTCAAAATGATATTTGGACACAAAATCTTGTTTAGTAAATGTTTCACTATCAGAACATCAGTCTTTAAAAACATCTCAGGCAATTAATGTCACAAAGCAAGTTAGAACCAAATAGTTGAGTAAAACAGCAAAATCTGAAGCCAAGCTACTGCATACAAACCCTTCTGAACCACAGCAGCTGAATGTAAAAAGGCCATGTGGAAAAGCCACAAGTGAGCAAAAACTGCCAAAGAAACCTCTTAATTGTTCCACATGAATAATCAGATTATTTGCAAGTAACAAGGTATTTACATTTCCAACATTAAAAGTGAAACTAATAAATTCTCAAAATTCATCACTTTCTAATTGTCCTACAATTTACTATTATCTTTGTGGTCTTTAGATTGTATTTGTTGTCTTTGTATGGTCGGAATGTTATATGATGTTTGGCAAAATGTATCTTCTTCAGTTTTAGTTCAATAGTTTTTGGGGAACAGGTGGTTTTTTGTTACATGGATAAGTTCTTTAGTGGTAATTTCTGAGATTTTGGTGTACCCATCACCTGAGAAGGGCACAGTGTATCTTATCCCAAGCCCAAGTTCAGGAACAACATCTTGGTAGTTTGAAATCAGCCATCCTGGGAGAAATTAGCAAATGCTATACATTAAGACTTTTTCTTTGTTCAAAGACCTTGTCATTAAACATTTACCAGTTTCCCCTGGCAACGCTCTTGCTGGCTATAAACATTTGAGAAAGGTGTTGGTCCTCCCTGACCAAGCACTGAAATACTAAATATTTTGGAATCCACACCAGGTAACAGATGATGCCTGAGTTCACACCAACAGTGATAGATATGCTCCCCTTTCTGTGATTCCTGAAACCAAGCACTGCACTGCACCACCATTGTACAGCATGGAAACTGCTCTGATCAACAAGAACCAGTTTTGTACCACATCCTACTCCTATTATCACATCTTCTCTTTCGGTATCTGCTCAGAGATTTGGATATCACTGTGCAATACAAGAAGAAGCAGAGGGATGGATAAAGATGCCTTTCATATTAGGAAGATTAGTACTCCAAGAAAGGGCAGAGAAAGGATGAGTGCAGGATCCCTCAGCCACAGTTCTATCTTCTCCAGCAGTAAGTAGCTGGTCCTGAAAATACCCAAAGGCAAGAATTTGCCACAGCAAGAGGTTTTTCCCTCGTGAAGTCCAGCTGGTTCAGATTGCATGAAAAAATGTCCTGGTTTCTATATTTCTGGAAGGCTTATTTTATTTTACTGTTTGTCAAATTAATCTCCCTGCCTAATAGGCTAAAGGATATTCAGCTCTTTCTGATCTGTGTTTTTGATGTATTTTTTCTCATTTCAAAATTCCCCATACTAAATCATTATGTTTTTCCTAAAGCTGCCTGGGCACCCATGTAGGTTCTAGGCAAATGGCATCAGGTTCACATAGTTTCTATCTAAACCCAAGCTGCTTTCCCAGTAAAACTGATGACTAGTTCCGTTCTTCCCACCAGCAAGACAGGCCTATAGCCTCGTATTAAATGAACAATGGTGGTTAAGGGAATGGCTGGGGCAGAGAAAGCAGAGAAGAAGTATGTGAAGTGCACCAAGTTCCTTGTCAGAGGAAGGAGTCAGAAATTAGTCATTTATTCTTGATTCTAATTTTAGATGTAAGTAGGCTCTTTCAGATATCATGAACTGGGAAATGATCATGTTGCTCCAAGTAATGGGAACTTATTTATGATGTAACAGGCAAAATGTACACAAGTTCTATAGAGATGAAAGTAAATAAAATTATTCAATCACACTCTTTTTTAAATTAATTTCAACTTTTATTTTAGGTTCAGAAGATACACATACAGGTTTGTTATACGGGTATATTGCATGATGCTGAGGTTTGGGGTGTGACTGAACTCATCACCCAGGTAGTGAGCATAGTACCCAATAGGTAGTTTTTCTACCCTTGCACCCTCTCTCTCTTTTCCCCTACTACTAGTCGTTATGTTGGTGAGTACCCAGTGTTTAGCTCCCACTTATAAGTGAGAACATGCAGTATTTGCTTTTCTGTTCTTGCATTAATTCACTTAGGGTAATGGCATCCAGCTGCATCCATGTTGCCACAGAGGACATAATTTCAGTCTTTTTATGGCTACCCCCGTGGTATTCCATGGTGTGTATGTACCATGTTTTCTTTATCCAATCCACCACTGATGGGCACCTAGGTTGATTCCATGTCTTTGCTATTGTGAATAGTGTAGCGATGAACATACGAGTGCATGTGTCTTTTGGTAGAATGATTTATTATCCTTTGAATATATACCCAGTATTGGGACTGCTGAGTTGAATGGTAGTTCTGTTTTAAGTTCTTTGAGAAATCTCTGAACTGCTTTCCACAGTGGTTGAACTAATTTAGATTTCCATCAATGGTGTATCAGCGTTTTCTTTTCTCCAAAGCCTCACCAGCATCTGTTTTTTTGTTTTTGTTTGTTTTTTTTTAGTCTCTTTAATAATAGCTATACTGATTGGTGTGATATAGTATATCATAGTGGTTTTTATTTGAATGTCTCTGATGATGATGAGCATTTTTTCATGTTTGTTAGCCACTTGTATGTCTTCTTTTGAGAAGTCCCTGTTCATGTTCATGTTTCTTGCCCACTTTTTCATGGGGTTATTTGTTTTTACTTGTTTATTTGTTTAAGTTCCTTACAGATTCTGGATATTATACCTTTGTCAGATGCACGGTTTGTAAATATTTTCTCCCATTCTGTAGGTTGTCTGTTCTTTACTAAGGCCAATTTCCAGAATTGTTTTCTTCTAAGTTTCTTATAGTTTGAAGACTTACATTTAAATTTTTAATCCATCTTGAGTCAATTTCTGTGTATGGTGAAAGGTAGGGATTCAGTTTCAGTCTTCTGCATATGGCTAGTCAGCTATACCAGCACCATTTATTGAATAGGGAGTCCTTTCCTAATTGCTTATTTTTGTCAGCTTTGTCAAAAATAAGATGGCTGTAGGTGTGTGCTTTTATTTCTGTGTTCTCTATTCTGTTCCAATAGTCTATGTGTTTTTGTACAAGTACCATGTTGTTTTGGTTACTGTAGCCTTATAATACAGTTTGAAGTCAGGTAATGTGATGCCTCCAGCTTTGCTCTTTTTGCTTAGGATTGCTCTGGTTATTTAGGCTCTTTTATGTTTCCATATGAATTTTAGAATTTTTTTTCTAGTTATGTGAAAAATGTCATTGGTAGTTGGATAGGAATAGCACTGAATCTGTAGATTGCTTTGGGCACTATGACCACTTTAATGATATTGATTCTTCCAATCTATGAACATAAAATATTTTTCCATTTATTTGTGTCATTTATGATATTTTTAGCAGTATTCTGTAGTTCTCATTGCAGTGATCTTTCACCTCCTCTGTTAGACATAATCCTATTAGGTTAGATTAGGTTTTGCCATTACTTTAAGTTTAATTTGCCATTACTTTAAACTTTGCCACTTAAAGTAATGGCAAAAATTGCAATTACTTTTGCACCAACCTAATAGGTATTGTTTGTGTGTGGTTATTGTAAATGGGATGGTGTTCTTCATTTGATTCTCAGCTTGTATATTATTGGTATATAGAAATGCAACTGATTGTTGTACATTGATTTTGTATCCCAAAACTTTCCTGAACTAATTTTTCAGTTCCAGGAGCCTTTTGACAGAGTCCTTAGAATTTTCTAAGTATAGAATAATAACATCAACAAAGAGAGACAGTTAAACTTCTTATTTTCCTATTTGAATTTTATTTCTTTCTTTCTCTTGCCTGATTTTTCTGACTAGAACTTTTCAAAGCCAACATATAAAAAAATTTATGAAAATGCTCAGGTGTATTCAGAAGAGAATGTTTTGATTTTTCTCCCAGAGACTTTAAACTTTCAGAATGTAAGTGCCTTCATGTGTGAAGAGGCAAGAGACAGAGGTTGAGAGATATCAAGATCCTAATTATTTAATCTGGTATCATTCAAATGATAGACAGTGATTTCACTGATTCAGTAAAAGTGAATATTATATCCTTAGTTTTATGTGCTCAGTCAATAAATTGCTATTTTCCCTTTAGTGAACATAGAAAAAAAATCAGATCAAGAGCAAACCAAAACAAACATTAGTAGAAAAAAATTATAAAGATCAGGGAAGAAATAAAACTGAAACAAAATAATGATACAAAAGATCAATGAAAAGAAAGATTGGTTCTTTGGAAAGAGAAGCAAAATTGACAAGCCTTTAGCCAGACTAAAAAAAAGAGAGAGAGAAAACTCAAATAAAACCAGGGATGAAAAAGAAGACATTACAAGTGATACCACAAAAATTCAAAGGATCATTAGAGACTACTATGAGCAACTGAATGCCAAAAATTGGGAAAAGAAAAAGCACATTCCTAGACACTACTAAGACCAGCTCAGCTGTAGAGACCCCCACACAGACGGCACTGAAGGAACTGAGAGGGAGACATCCAGATATGACACCCAGACAGAACAACAAAGTGGGACTATCCAAGGGGCCATTGGCCTTCCAAGCTGAGAGCCTCAGGGGGCTAACCGCATTCCGGGCTGAGGGCCTCGAGCAGACTCTGACTCACGCATTTATTCTCTCTGAACAGGTGATTATTATTAACAGATGTTCAGTATTTTCTCCTAACACAAAATATGCCAAGTAGGCAGCTGGTGTCTTCTTACCACGGATCACAGACAAAATAAAAAATATTCTCCACAAGGGAGCCATGGGGTCAGAAATCCCATGCTTAAAGAACTGTTTTAACCAGTATATGATATTTATATATTGTCCTGACACTTTGGAATGCTCTAAGTAGTTTTCTACTTGGGTGGGGGCCAGCTAGGTTTTCCTTGCCATTGTTCTTCCTAACAAACAATATATTCTATCATACACTCAGTATTTCTCAATATTCCTACACCTTGCATTTCCCAACAACTTAACATTTCTCAACAAGACACATGCAACCTACCAAGAGTGAACCATGAAGAAATCCAAAACCTGAAAGACCAATAACAAGTAACAAGATTGAAGCCATAAAAAAAGGTCTCTCAGCAAAGAAAAGTTGGGACCCAATGGTTTCACTTCTGAATTCAACCAAACATTTAATGAAGAACTAATACCAATCCTACTCAAACCATCTCAAAAATTAGAAGAGGAGAAAATACTTCCAAGCTCATTCTATGAGCTGCGTATGACCTTGATACCAAAACCAAAGATACATCAGAGAAAAAGACGAATACAGCCCAATATCCCTGAAGAACTTTGACACAAAGATCCTCAACAGCAAACTAGCAAACCAAATTCAACAACACATTAAAAAGGTCATTCATCATGACCAAGTGGGACTTATCCCTGGGATGCAAGGATGGTTCAACAGAGACAAATCAACCAAAGTGATCATTAATATCAGCAGAATGAAGGACAAAAACCATATGATTATTTCAATCAATGTTGAACAACCATGTGACAAAATTCAACATCTTTTCATGATGAAAACCCTCAAAAAACTGGGTATAGATGGAACATAACTCAACACACACAAAAAAAGCCATATACAAAAGACCCACAGCTAGTGTCACGTGGAATGGGAGAAACTGAAAGCCTTACCAGTAAGACCTGGAATAAGGAAAGGATGCCTACTTTCACCACTGTTATTCAACATAGTACTAAGATTCCTAGCTAGAGCAGTCAGACAAGAGAAAGAAATAAAGGGTATCCACATTAGAAAAGAAGAAGTCAAATTATCCTTGTTTGCAGATGATTAAATCTTATATTTGGAAAAAACTAAAGAATCCACCAAATAACTATGTAGAACTAATTAAAAAATAAATTGCAGATAAAAAATCAACATACAAAAATGGGTAGTATTTCTATATGCCAACAGTGAACAATTAGGAAAATAAATCAAGAAGTCAATCACATTTATAATAGCTGCAGATAAAATAAGATGCCCAGGAATTAACTAAGGCAAAGAAGTGAAAGATCCCTACAATAAAAACTATAAAACCCAGATGCAAGAAATTGAAGAGGACACAGAAAATGAAAGATATTTCATGCTAATGAATTGGAAGAATCACTATTGTTAAAATGTTCATACTACCCAAGGCAATCTACAGACTTAATGCAATCCCCACCAAAATACCAATGATATCCTTCTCATAAATAGGGAAAATAATTCTAAAATTTAGGAACCACAAAAGACTCAAAGTAACCAAAGCCATTCTGAGCAAAAGGAAGAAAACTGGAAGAATCATGTTACCTGACTTCAAATTATACTACAGAGCTACAGTAACCAAAACAACATGATACTGGCATATAAACAGACACATAGACCAATGGTACAGAATAGAGAGCCCAGAAGTAAAACCAAACATTTACAGTGAACTCATTTTTGATAAAAATGCCAAGAACAAACAATGGGGAAAGGAAAATCCAATAAATAGTGTAGAGAAAAGTGGAAATTCATATGAAGAAGAAAGAAACTAGGCCCCTATCTCTCACCTCATAAAAAAATCAAATCAAAATGGATTAAAGAGTTAAGTCAAAGCCCTCAAACTATGAAACTGCTACAAGAAAACATTGGGAAAAACTCTCCAGGACATTGATCTGGGAAAACATTTTTGAGTAATGTTCCACAACCATGGGCAACAAAAGCAAAAATTGATAAATGGGAGCATATCAGGTTAAAAAGCTTTCACACAGTAAAGGAAACAATCAACAAAGCAAAGAGACAACCCACAGAATGGAAGGAAATGTTTGCAAACTGTCCATTTGACAAGGGATTAATAACCAGAAGATATGACACTCTCTCTATATATTCTCTCTATATAAATAAATATATATATTTATATTTATATTATATTTAATATATTTATATATATATAAATTTATATATATATATATATAAACAAAACAACTCTATAGGAAAAAATGTAATAATCTGATTTTAAAATAAACAGAAGATCTGAATAGACATTTCTCAAAAGAAGACATACAAAGGGCAAACAGGCATATGGAAAGGTGCTCAACATCATGGATCTTCAGAGAAATGCAAATCAAAACTACAATGAGACGTTATCTCACCCATTAAAATGGCTTATATCCAAAAAAGTGCAAGCATTATTATATAACAAATGTTGGTGAAGATGTGGAGGAAAGGAAACACTTGCACACTGTTGGTGGGAATGTAAATTAGTACAACCACTATAGAGAAGAGTTTGGAGCTTCCTCAAAAAAACTAAAAATTGAGTTACCATAGGATCCAGCAATCCCACTGCTGGGTATATTCTGAAAAGAAAGGAAATTGGTATATGGAAGAAATATCTGCACTCCTATGTCTGTTGCAGCACTGTTTACAATAGCTAAGATTCAGAAGCAACCCAAGTTCCATCAACAGAAGGAAGGTTAAGGAAAATGTGATACATATACACAATGGAGTACTACTATTCAGCCCAAAAAAGAATGAGTTCCTGTCATTTGCAAGAACGTGGATGGAACTGGAGGTCATTATGTTAAGTAAAATAAACTAAGCACAGGAAGACAAACTTACATGTTCACACTCATTTGTGGGAGCTAAAATTAAAACAATTGAACTCATGGAGATAGAGAGTACAATGATCTGGGGCTGAGAAGGGAAGTGGGAAGGGAGGGAAGTGCAGATGGTTAATGGGAACAAAAATATACTCAGAATGAATAAGACCTACTATTCAATAGCACAGCAGAGTGCCTCTAGTGAATAATAATTTAACTGTACATTTTACAATGATTAACAGTATAATTGGATTGTTTGTAATTCAAAGGATAAATGCTTGAGGGGATGGATACCCCATTTTATATGATGTGATTATTACGCATCACATGCCTGTATCAAAATATCTCATGTACCCCATAAATACTATGTACCCACAAAGATTAAAAATTTTAAAAAGATCACTGATCACAGGTGACCATAACAGATATGATAATAATAAAGTTTGAAATATTGTGAGAATTACCAAAATGTGACACAGACATTAAGTGAGCACATGCTGCTGGAAAAATGGCATCAATACAGTTGTTTAATGCAGGGTTGCCACAAACCTTCGATTTGTAATAAATAAATAAATAAATCTGCAGAGCACAATAAAACAAAGCACACATGAGGTATACCTGTATGTAGAAAATCCTTAGGACTCTACAACAAAAGTCAGTAGAACTAATTTGTAACTCAGCAAGATCACAGGATAATAGTCACTGTGTAACAATGAATTGTATTTATCTCTTCTAGCAATTGAAAATTGGAAATTGAAATTAAAATCCAATGTCATTATAATATGAAAAAAATAGGTATTTAGCTATTAATCTATCAAAATGTGTGTAAGATCAATAAATTCCCAAATCAAATTTACCTATAGATTCAATGCAATTCAAAATTCCAGCAGGATATCTTTTTCTTTCTTTCTTTTTTTTTTTTTTTTTGTATTTCACTTTGAGTTTATTCAAGCTTCTGTTGATTCTGGACAAGCCTAATTTACACAAGACAATGCTATCTGTTGTAACTGTTCCTTCCTCCTGTCTGGTTTTCTCATTATTCATAGCAGCTTCCAGCTTCTTCCCCTCACTTTAAGGTTATTACTGAGCCCCTTAGAACTCCAGCTTTCGTAACACCAGCTTTGTAGCTCATTCATTGGACATTGAGACATAATGGAGCCATAAAAATAGCATCGTGCTGAATCTGGACCATTGGAGAAGAACAGAGGTCTTAGAAGTGGTACTACGTGTATACAGGAACGTGATATAAGACAAAGTTGGAACCACTGTAGTTTCAGCTACTTGGGAGGCTAAAGTGGGAGGATTACTTGAGCCCAGAAATTCAAGGCTGTAGTGAGCCTTAATTGCACCACTGCACTCTAGTCTTGGTGACAAAACAAGATATGATTGATAAGTTCGAGACAGGAAAAGGAGCAGGGGTAGCTCCTCCATTCTTCTTGCCTTCCTTTTAAGAGCTATCTTGCATGCACAGAATACAGACACTCACTCACTAACCACATGCAGGGGAGGTGTGACCAGCAAGATTTTTTATAGAAATTGAGATGAGCCCTAAAATTATTTTAAAATGCAAAATATACAGAATACTCCATTTTTTAAAAAGAAAACCAAAGTTAAAGGACTTAGGGCAACTGATTTCAAAACTTACTATAAATCTATGAGAATAAAAACAGGGTGGAACTGGTTTAAGCATAGACATATAGATCGGTGGAATGGAATAGCAATTTCACAAACAGATCTACACATATATGTATGTGAATTGGGTTTTTTTTTTAAACCCAAGATAATCTTATGAGAGAAATGATAGTCTTCTAAACAAATGGTTCAGGCACAACTCGCTATCTACCTGGGGACAGGGGAGGAAGAATCTCAATCCTTACTTCTCATCCTACTAAAAAACTAATTCATAATAAATAACAGTCCTAAACACAAAATCTAAAGCTATAAAACATCTAGAAGAGAGCACAGGAAAAACATCCTTGCCGCTTTGAGTTACCAACGCCTTCTTAAGATGAAATAAGCACAAACAATAAAATAAGGAAATAATATATGGCAGTTTATCAGAAGAAAAAAACTACTTTTCAAAAGATACCATGATGAAAATTTTAAAAACAAAGCAAATACTGAAAGAAAACATGAACTAGATAGATGATAGATAGATAGATAGATAGATGACAAAGGACTTAGGTGTAGAATATATGAAAACTCTCACAACTCAAAAGTTAGAAGAGATATAAATCAAGGAAAGATGGGCAAAATATTTAAACAGGCACATCACAAAAGAAGAGATTTAAATGCCCAACATGAAAAGACGTCATTAGGGAAATGCAAGTTTAAAGAAATATACAACAAAATAGTTTGATAGTTTTTACACAAAAACATACATTTACCACACAACCAGGCATTTCAGTCCTAGGTATTTACCTTTCAAAAATGAAAATATTTGTCCACAAAATGACTTGTACATGAATGTTCTTTTTGGCTTCATTCATAAGATTCCCAAACAGGAAACAATCCAAATGTCCATCAATAGCTGAATTGACACAAATAAGTGGTATGTTCATATCATAGAATGCTACGTAGCAATAAAAAGAAATGAAGTACAAGCCAGGCACAGTGGTTCACGCCTGTAATCCCAGCACTTTGGGAGACCAAGGCAGGTGGATCACCTGAGGTCTGGAGTTTGAGACAGAGTCCAGCCTGACCAACATGGAGAAATTCCATCTTACAAAGAATACAAAAATAGTTGGGCATGGTGATGCACGTCTGTAATCCCAGCTACTCAGGAGGCTGAGGCAGGATAATTGTTTGAACCCAGGAGGCAGAGGTTGCGGTAAGCTGAGATCATGCCATCGCACTCCAGCCTGGGCAAAAAGGGCAAAAACTCTGTCTCAAAAAGAAAAGAAAAGAAAAAAAATGAAGTACATATACGTGTAAACATGTCTATGAATCTCAAAACATTGTGCTGAACAAAGAGAAAATACACCATTCTGTGGTTTATATGAAATTTTTTCAAGGAGAATCAAACCTATTGTGAAAGAATGCAGATCTACAGTTGCCAAGGTTGGATGGGGACCGACTTCAAAGGAACAAAAGAGGATTTTTTTTTTTTGGTAGATGCATTCTATATTTTGATTGTGGTAATGATTATTCAGGATATATATCTGTCAAAACTCATCAAACCATACATTTAAAATATGCAATTTTAAGAGTTCATTTTCACTTTATGTACATTTTACTGGAATAAAGTAGAGTTTAAAAAATTTTTAAAGACTGACAAAGGGTCTCAAAGACGAGTCTTCACAAAATTCAGGAAAAGAACCTAATGTGAATTAATTTGCTGACACACTTCTATAATACTTTTTGCCCTACATTTTCAGCTACTTAATCACTGATTGCCTCTTCATTTGATAATGAATTTGTAATATTTTCAAAAATAGAAAAACAACTTTTTCTTTAATAATCTATCAAGAATTTAAAAACTGATATTTTTTGAATTTTGAATTAAAATTTGTTTAATTCTTGATAGCTTAGGTAGGAATGTTTACTTCATATTCAAATATTTTCTAGTATTCGGTATTATGCCCTTTCTTGACTTTGCCTATACCTCTTTGGTTTATTTCTAGTTGTTGCTCTATGCATCCTTAACTTATCACAGTTTACGTGGAATTAATATTACATCTCTCCACATATAGCATTAAGAACTTGCAACGGTATGTATATTTCTATTTATCGCTTCCTCTCATTGATATATTTATTATGTATTTATGCTAATTTTGTCTTAAACAGTTAAATGTCTTTCAAAAAATAAGGTAAGTTTAAATTTTTGTGTATTTATTACTTATTTTATTTTTACGGCACTCCTCACTCATTATTGAGGAGTGCTTTCTACCAATACCATTGCTACCAATACCAACTGAAAGGTTTTACTCTTCAACTGAAAATCTGCCTTAGGTGCTTCTTATAGTGAAGATGTATAAGTGAAAAATTCTCTCACCTTTCATTTTTCTGAAAATGTCTTCATTTTGCCTTTATTTTTGAGGAATATTTTTACTACATATGAAATTATAGAATGAAAAGTATTTTTGTAGTGTTTTAAATATGTCATTCCATTATCTTTTTACCTTGCATTGTTTCCCATGTTAAGTCCGTCATAATTCTCATCTGTATGTGTTACATCCTCTCACCCCCTCTGGTAGCCTTTAGGACTTTTTATTTATCTTTGCTCTTATCACTTTACAATTGTTTGTGCCTTTATTTCACTTGGGGTAAATTGACCTTTACTTGCCCACTCCTTCGCCAGTGCTTCTGTTGGAATCAGTCAAGTCCCTTGGGTTTTGACACTTTCTCTCCTCCTGCCTGTATTAAGATCCAATGTTTCCACCCAGAAGTGGCCACAGCATACTGATCAATTATGAAGGACTTTTCTCTCTTTTAATCACTTTGTAAAGGCTTACCTACATCCAACACTCTTCAAAAATCTCACAGGTAAACATGAGTTGTATGTTGTCTGGATTTTTCATGGTGTTACCATGGGAGAAAAAGCCTTCCACATCTTTTCACATCCTAGCCTGAAGTGGAACTGCCTACACCAGCTATTTCCTGAAGTGGTCTTATGAAAAGAATATGGTCTTTTGGATTCAGACATACATGAACTCAAAAATTGAACTCTGTATTTACTAGCAGAACATAGTTCAGCTGTGAACATAGCAGAACTGTGCTTACTAGCAAAACAGTTTTGTTAGCGACTAATATTGAAAATATCATCGAGCTGATGAAAACCTTTTAAGAGATTCCACTAAAAAAGAATGAGCTACTGTTAGATGATAATTTCTGCTGAATTTTGTTGGGTCGTTCTGCGTACCTGGAGCTGGAGCCAATGACTCCATCAAAACTGAATACCAATTTGTGTGCCATCCTAGGATTTAACAATTAAATTCTGACCAGTGTTAGGTGTGGAGTCCTAATTGGGGAAAAGGAGTTAGGCTGGTGGAAGCAGGGGAAAGCAAAAAGAGAAAACAAATAAGCTATGAGTCAGCCTTTCTTCATAACTCAGCACATATAGCCCTCCTGCACACGTAACTCACCATCTTCCTGTGCCCGACTTATTACTAGCCACTCGGCTGATAGAAAAATCCAGGTTAGCTCACTGCAACACTGGCATTATTAGTACTGCACAAAGCCTTCTTGAGCACACAGCATGAGCACCATTCTATAAAATCCCCAAGCCTTTGTCTCCTTGCAGTCAGCTCCTTTATTGCTGACCTGTTTGTTGCACACTTACAATGTATTTTCCTACTTTCTCTAATAAATCTTCCTTTCCTAACCTAAAACTGTCTTGATAAATTCTTCTTACCACCCATGCCACTGACCTAGATAGTCACTACCTACCTGTGACATTAGGTAGTCAGAGTAACAAATTGGTCATTTTGTTCTTAAAAATGAAAAGCAATGGTCCACTCACAAACCTAATTTCACATTGTTTATTAGAAAAAATAAAAAGCTATAGTTTCAAAGCTTAAAATCCTAATAAAAACATAAGTATTTTGTGATTTTTAAAACCAGAGACATATTCCAGAAAGTGTCTCTTTTTTGCAAATATATAACACAAATTGATAGAAAATTAACTTGCCTCAGAAATGAAAAACATGATCATACCAATCACTGGAATGGTGTGCATATACATTTTAATTCAGAGCATCTGTATTTAGTAAATAATTATACACAGAAAGAAGTATTTAATGGCCATTTGTTGGTCTAACATCTAATTTTTATCTACTAAGTCTGCTTATGAATGGTTTGATGAGAATGTCATAATATTAGGGAAGATTATTTTGTACATAGACATTCCTTATATACCTAAAACTATGAAATCAAATGATGAAGATTTTTAAATGAAACAAAATTAAACATCATCATTTACCATGTCAAAGATATTAAATCTCTTCAAATATTACAAATACAAAATTCTTCCTTCAGAAAACCATTAGCCATCATTCTAAACAGTTATGATAAACATAATAAAAAATATAAACCTAAAAATTTAAAGGTTTCTTAGTAAAAAAAAAAAAAAAAAAAAAAAAAAAAAAAAAAAAAAAAAAATAAAAAAAAAAAAAAAAAAAAAGGAGAAAAAGAGGAAAGGCACACTATGTCCTAATCCCATTATCCTTTAAAAGTTTGCTCTTATTCCAAGGTCAAGTCTGTTTTTCATTTTATAAATGAGCCAGGTCTAAGGGTTAATTGTATTCCAAAAACCTACAGTGTTCTTGAAATTTCAAATTCAAATCTTTTAACATTTTCTTCATCTTTACAAGCTCTTAAAGAACCATAAAGCATTAGTACTGACCTTGTAATGTAGTTAAATTCTATTTACATTTTTAATACAGAAAAAGTCAGTTTGCATATGATAGATGATAGATTGATCCAAAAAATCAGGTAAGATTGAAAAATCTAGGCCAAGTATTTTGTACACATTCAGAAATACACAGTAACTTACACACGGGCACTTCCCCACAAATGTATACCACACTGTTGGAAAACACAACCCGTGGTCTATAAAGGTATTACTTCATAGTGCAGGATATTCTTGTGTATATAGACCATAGTTTCTGTTCCTATTCTATTGTAAATATGTATATGTGTAATTGTGTTCTGTTTCTCTCACTCTGATTAAAACCTGCTTGCCTGAAGCTTCCATTTGTAACCACCTGCTCTTCAGTTCTTTCTACTGGAGTCTAAGCTTTATCCTTCCATTTGGGACTTACCTCACAGGCAGAACCTGCTTTAATACTCCCAGCTGTCTTCCTAGAGTTCTACCCCAATTTATTCACTCAACAACTATTTATTGGGCACCTACTATTTGCTAGACACTATGCAAACAGAAGTTTATAAAATAAAGTTCCATCCACTTGGAGACTTCTTTCATGCAGGTGGGGAGGTAGAAGGGGCTGGTAGGGGTAGGGAAGAGCACTGGAGGTCAAGGATATGATACATTGTCATTATATTCCAGGCACTATGTGCCAAAGGTTTAATGTATTAAGGACATAGGGATGGGCAAGGACTTCAGGACTAAAACACCAAGAGCAATGGCAACAAAAGTCAAAATACACAAATGGGATCTAATTAAACTAAAGAGCTTCTGCACAAAAAAAGAAACTATCATTAGAGCGAACAGGCAACCTACAGAATGGGAAAAAAAATTTTTGCAATCTACCCATCTGACAAAGGGCTAATATCCAGAATCTACAAAGAACTGATACAAACTTACAAGAATAAAACAACCCCATCAAAAAGCAGGCAAAGGATATAAACAGACACTTCTCAAAAATAGACATTTATGCAGCCAACAAACACATGAAAAAAAACTCATCATCACTGGTCTTTAGAGTAAAGTGCAAATCAAAACCACCTTGAGATACCATCTCACACTAGTTAGAATGGCGATCATTAAAAAATCAGAAGACAACAGATGCTGGAGAGGATTTGGAGAAATAGGAATGCTTTTACACCGTTGGTGGGAGTATAAATTACTTCAACTATTGTGGAAGACAGTGTGGCGATTCCTCCAGGATCTAGAACTAACGATACGATTTGACCCAGCAATCCCATTACTGGGTATATATTTAAAGGATTATAAATCATTCTATTATAAAGACACATGCACATGTATGTTTATTGCAGCACTGGTCACAATAGCAAAGACTTGGAACCAACCAAATGCCCATCAATGATAGACTGGACAAAGAAAATGTGGCACATATATACCATGGAATACTATGCAGCCATAAAAAAGGATGACTTCATGTCCTTTGCAGGAACATGGATGAAGCTGGAAACCATCATTCTCAGCAAACTGACACAAGAACAGAAAACCACACATTGCATGTTCTCACTTACAAGTGGGAGTTGAACAATGAGAACACATGGACACAGGGAGGGGAACATCACACACAATGGCCTATCGGGAGGTGGGAAGCTAGGGGAGGGATAGCAGAGGGTGAGGGGATACGGAAGGGATAGGATTAGGAGAAATATCTAATGTAGATGATGGGGTGATGAATGCAGCAAACCACCATGGCATGTGTAAACCTATGTAACAAATCTGCACATTCTGCACATGTACCCCAGAACTTAAAGTATAATAAAAAAAGAAAAAATACTCACGACCACCATATGGAGTTGAATATTATCATATTTCTGCAGATGAGGAAAATCAGATTCAGCAGATTGATGAATTTGCCCCAAGACACAAACTGGTAATTGATAGAGCCAGGATTCAAAAGACAGCTGCATGTGTCTAGGTAGCCTGCTCTTGATCCTATCACGAGACACCATATAGGATATATATTCCCATACGCTCAAACTTACCGCTTCCTCTGTCCCCTCCCATACACACCCCCCAAACCCTCCTGTCTTGAGACACACAACCAGGTTGAGCCACACACTTATGAATGAAGCAGTGCAAACATGTTCAATTTCTTTATTTGTTTAACCCAAAGTTATCTCCTTGGACTTTCTAATGGCAGACGACTTTTAAAAAGTACTTTTGAGATTTCTCAGTCCAGCAGCGATTCTCATCTCAATCAATTCTGACTTGTAATCAGGTCACTTACCAGGTTAAATTTAGTGAGCTGAATGTTCTGTCTTCCTCCATCCTTCTCCCCAGGGCAGTATCTAAGTCCTAGAGAAGCTTTCAGGAGCATTATGACCTCGGCAGAATATACGTAACTACTCCAAGGCTCTAAGGTGCTGTCTCTGCTAGTGTCTACTACTGAAATAACTTTCCTGTCCTCTTGGTTCGAGTGGTATGCAATGTGACCTTCCTCAAGCAGGGCCCAGAGCTCTTGACCAGAAGCTCTTCTTTGCCCTCTGGTGCTGCTAGTCCTCTGGATTCTGTTTGGCACTCCATCTGGACCACGGCTGGAAGTGCATGCAGCATTCTTTCGGTGAAGACCTTTTCAGACTAGTAGGTGACCTCCTGGAAGGGTTTCCAGCTCTTACTCTTTGACAACTTCTGTGTCCTCATACTGGATCCCCAGGAAAAACTGGATTCCAGATCCATGGGAAAAGTTGAGGAGAGGATGTTGTCTCTAGTTCACTTTTTTTCATATATACCATCTCCCATTTTGCTAAGCTGGCATGGAGCAGGGGCTTTTCTCTACATCTTGCTGTTGTTCTACATTGGACCTGGGGCTTTCCTCCCTAGGATCCTGGGACTTAAGGAAGATTTTATAGGGTGGAGACAGAGGCATAGTGGAGTTCAGGGAGTGCAATCGTTATACTGCTTCTCATTTCCTTTTTTCCTTTCTCTAAAATCTCATCTCCTCTAGCTTGGAGGTCATTTACTAAGTCTGGGGGTTGGGGTCAGAAATACAAACAGGCTTTTCAGTTCCTCAAACCCATTCTGATCTCTTCTATTTCACACACACCTCAAACTTAGAATCAAAGAGAAGGTCAACTTTGTTATCAGCTGTGAACTATTCCTACATCAACAGAACTTTCTGCCAAATGAGAAACTGTGGGCAGCTATACAAGTTGGACTTGAAATGGCAAAGCAATTAATGATTTGAAACACTAACAATAGCTATTCCACTGAAGTCTAGCTTTTAACCCTTTCCTCCATCAAGTCAGTGTACATGGGTAGACAAAGCCATAAGAAGTGAAGTTATGGGCAAGATGTCCACATGCAGTTCACATTTTCTTAAGAGCAGTATAGATGCTTGATTAACAGAAAGAGGTGAAATCAGAGACAGAAGCCAAGAGAACATTCATATGGTGCAAATTTTGAAATACAGGTTTAAACAAACCCCAAACTGGTGGTGTTTAAAAGCATGTAGAATTATTCAGAGGGGAATGGGATTTTCAAGATTTTTTGCAAGTTTCTATTCTCCACTCTAAAAATCAGTAAGAAAAGAGATACAGAAAAACAGTAGGGAATATGACAGTGTACAGATAATCATTTGGAGGTCTCACTTTGTTCAAAGAGAAATAATGATCATAACAAAGGTGGCCTACCTTAACAGAATTTAAAAGGCAAATAATTTGAAATAAAAAGCAGAGGGGTTTTTAATATGCTGAGTTACTTAGGAAGTGGTTCAAGGCAAATTTGTTGAATCAATGTTTCCCTGGCAGAGAGGCAATTACATTTAAGAAAGTTTTAAAAGGTGGTTACTAAGCAACTATCCTCAGCCTACACACATTGTTCATAATCTCTGGTAAATTATAGAAAATGACAGCCTGCCATTAGAGAACAGAGACATGCAAAATTAAAGCATTATTATTCCATGTTCCTCCTACAGGAGAAAGAGCAACTAAATCTTTGGTACGATTATTAGGTTAAATAACTACAATAGGTATTAAATGTTAGTCTGTTATGGTATAAAAGAGTTAAAACCCAGGAGTTTTTCAAAGAATGACCCTTGTAAGCAGGTACAACCCTCCCCTGACTTGACTTCACATTGTATCTTCTCCGTCATAGCAAGAGCAGCTCAAAACACTACTTTATTGGCAGAATTTTAAGTGAGTCTTTGTTAAAAGGAAGAAGAAGAAGGAGGAGAAGGAGAAGGAGAAAAAAGGGAGGGAGGGTGGGAGGGAGGGAAGGAAGGAAGGAAGGAAGGAAGGAAGGAAGGAAGGAAGCAAGGAAGGAAGGAAGGAAGCTCTGTAAGAAAAATATACATATCAGTATTATTAACAACCCAGAATTCTCTGTTCTCTCTAATAAAACGATGATATCCTTGGCATCAACACTTTTTTGATAGTGGTATTTTAATGACTACCTACTATTTCTTTAGAAGAGAAAATCAGTATATAGCAGTAGATAAAATCAAAATGCCCCTATTTAAGACTTCTGCAGGGTCTCTCCATGTACCCTACATTGGGCTTCATCTCAGGACGGTGGCCTCAGATGATGGAAATTCTTACTTGTTGGCTTCAGGTTCCAATGTGACTGTTTCAGTGAACCAAGTGAAAGATGTATTGCCTTTTTTGATCGAGCCTTGTAACTCATGTGGCATCATTTGCACCTTACTCTTACCAGTCAGCTGGTCACTAAACTCAGCTTACATTCAAGGAGCTGGGGGAGAGAAATCCACCTTTCAAAGAGAGTAGTGTTAAAGAAATTCCTTCCTTCCTTCCTTCCTTCCTTCCTTCCTTCCTTCCTTCCTTCCTTCCTTCTTCCTTCCTTCCTTCCTTCCTTTTCTTCATTTATTCAACAGGGTCTTGCTCTATCACCCAGGCTAGAGTGCAGTGGTGTAATCACAGCTCACTACATTCTCAATCTTCTGAGCCCAAGCAATCCTTCTGCCTGGGCCTCCCAAAGTGCTAGGATTATGAGCATAAGCCACCATGCTCGGCCCTAGTTTCCTGGGTAACAGATATTTCTATTAAAAAATGTATGCCACTACATGTGCCTATAGACCCAGCTACTCATGAGGCTGAGGCTGGAGAAATGCTTGAACCCGGGAGCTGGAGGTTGCAGCAAGCCCAGATCGCACCACTGCACTCCAGCCTGGGCGACAGAATAAGACTCCATTTCAAAAAAAAAAAAGTAGAGTATGCCACTAAATTTAGTAATCATGTAGCTAATGTCTGCCAGATAAGGTTCTCAAATTTCAGGGAAAACCTATTGACCAAATGTATTTTCAAATTTTGTTCATTTTTTATTTATGAAAATAATTCCTATGGTTGTATAAAACCCTATCTCTACTGTTATCCACTTCCATTTCAATGTGCATTATAAAACAATACATCTTCACAAATAATAAAGTATTTTCCCTTCTTGCTCCTGCTTCCTACACCTCTTCCCAGCCTGTAATAATCAAGTTCAGAGACAGTAATAAGTACACAGTGGCTCTTTCTTACTACTCAGCAGCAACCACTTCACACAGTCATTTCTTTCTCTCTAATGCGGCTCTCACCATGTCAGTAACAATTCTGAGGAAAGAAGAAACTCATTTCAGCTCATTTTAGCCTGTCCTATTGCCATATAGGACATTGCTATTGACTGTGACCTAGAAAAATGGGTAAGAAAAGTAAGATCAGTGTCAAAAACAATGAATGAACAGGGACTGAATAGGAACTCTCAGAAAGAGTTGGGCATTCTAGAGTCCCCCTGCCTTGTCATGATCTCTCCCCGGGACTAAAAGAATTTTCTTTCATTCTATTTTTCCTTTTCTCTTCATTGTATTTCTACTCAGTAGATGTTTTGCTTTCTCATAGTTCCTGACTCTTTATAACCTGGGCTTACCATGGCCTTGTCTATACCATATGGTATTTTTTCATCTCTACCCACCACGTGTAACTAAATTGTTCCTTTGTAGTCCTTAGTTCAAATTTTTGAAAAAAAGAGAAAATAATTAACCCAGTTCATCTTTATGAGCCAGACCATGTTATAGATCACTGCCTAGCTTACGGGTTGTGTGACAGTTTTTTAAATGTACAGAAAAATCTTTGACACTTCTCCCATCCAGAGACAGCATTCATGTCTCCTCCCCTTGAATCTGGACTATGTGAATTCAGTAGAAGTAGCAGTGTGTAGGTTTCCAGAATTAGGCCTTAAGACACCAGCAACTTGCTCTTGGAATCCAACCACTGGCTGTGAAGAAGCCCAGGCCACACAAAGAGGCCAGGTAGGGATTGTGGCTGACAGTTCCAGCTGAGATCCCAGAAAACAGGCAGCATTAACCGCCAGACATGTGTGAGTAAAGCTATCTGCAGAGGACACCAGTCCCCAGTCAATCTCTCCCAGCCTTTGAGTCCTTCCAGCTGGTGCATCAGGTATCGTGGAGCAGCAATAAGCCATGTTCATTGTGCCTGTCTGAATTCTTGATATACAGCATGTATGAGCATAATAAAATGCATGCTTTATACCCTAAGTTCTGGGATAGTTTGTTACATGGTAGTAGATAATTGGAAAATATTTTGGTACCATAAGTCAATGACCTATAGCTGTGTCACAAAACTACACACTTCAGTGGTTTAAAACAATGTTTGTTTTGTTTTCTTTCCTGTTTCTGAGGTTCAAGGATTTGAGAAGCATTCAGCCAGGGAGTTCTGGTTCAGAGTCTGCCACACAGCTACAGCCAAAGGCTGGAGCTGGACGACTATCACTGCTGAAGCAGCTGGGGGCTGGCACCTTTCTTTCCTCCGAGGTTTCAAGGGCTCTCAGCAGGGTCTCTCCCTGTATACTACTTTGGGCTTCATCTCAGGATGGCGGCCTTAGACGATAGAAATTCTTACATGGTGGCTTAAGGTTCCAAGATGGCAGTTCCAGTGAGCCAAGCAAAAGATGCATTGCCTTTTTTGATCTAGCGTTGTAAGTCATGCGGCATCCTTTCCACCATACTTTTACCAGTCAACTGCTCACTAAACTCAGCTTAGATTCAAGGAGTTGGAGGAGATAGATCCACCTTTCAAAGAGAGGAGTGTCAAAGAAATTTGTCAAAGTTTAGCTCTGGGCCAAAGCTCATACCTATTCTAATCAGCTATGCCCAAGGCTGGTGGGGTCAGAAGTTTACCTATGGCCTCTTCTGAGGCCATAGAAGGAACTACATTGGCCAGTCAGAGCACTACATCCCTGCCCAGAAGAACCCAGGATCCTTCTTCCTCATCCTTATGCCCTACACACATCTGCATCCTGTTGACCCCATCTACTGAACATCTCTTGAACTCTCCATTGGCAGTTAATAGATGATTTTTGTAGAAAATTTAGAAAATGCAAAAAACTACAAGGAGAAAAAATACCCTTCCTCCTACATACACAGTTCCAGAGATGCCCATTCCCAACATGGCCTGTCTGACATTTACAACCACAAATGTGCTCATCTTCTGCTAATAGAAAGACATTCCAAAGTCATGACCAGTTATAGCTCCAAAAAAAAGTCAAGGACCACTTTCAAAGCTGCTCGCCTATCTTGGGGTCCAGAGTTTTCTGTGGTGTTTAGCATGTTTCTTTGTTCTTTTTTTTGTGCTTCCATTCGGAGTTATTTCTTACCATTTTATGGGCTCAAAATGACCACTGGTAAACATCAAAGCACTCTGAATACAACAAAGAAAAAGTAAGGAATATTTATAACTTTTTATTGGAGTACAAAGGGAAGTAATAATCTATCTTTTCATTCTGAAACTCAAGATTTACATATTTGTGATCAAGTAGTATTTACAAATTTGTAGTCTGCATTTTTCCCTAGTATCATAATTTTTTGTCATTATAATCTTTAAAATCATGTTTCTCTCTTTGTATTCTTTGACAAAATATGTGTCAAATGAAGAGAAAATATAAAGTGAAATATCTAATAATTTAAGCAATATTTTTTATCACTTTACTATTAATATTTTATTTTCAAGTTGAATTAGCCAGCAAATAAATTAACCCAATTATAAGTTTACTAATCTTTTATTTCAATTTTTATTAATTAAAATAGAATTTTTAATTAAAATAAATTTGTGGGTAAGCTTGGTGGACTGAGTATAATTGTTTTTTCTTGCTACCTTCTGAAATCCCACTAAAATAGAAGGAAAAGGAATTTAAAGCTATAAATCCACAAAAAGGAGAAATAATGACACCACATTAGAGATGCCAACAAAATCTAGAAACTGAAATGCAGTAAATGAGAAGCAGCCTAATAGACCAAAGAGAGATGAAGCCTGATTCTGTAATAGGATATCTAATAAGAAGTAGGCTAATTATATGTCAAACAGTTCAGAAGTTACAGAACCTTGAAAATTCTCAAGAATTGAATAAACCAGGTATCACTGAGTCCAATAGTTTAAGATGGGCTGAAAACAAGAAGATTGTTTGACAAACTTATTTTTTATTTTATTTTATTTTATTTTTTTGAGACAGAGTCTCGCTCTGTTGCCCAGGCTGGAGTGCAGTGGTGCGATCTCAGCTCACTGCAACCTCTGCCTCCCGGGTTCAAGTGATTTTCCTGGACAATTTTTATAAGGCATAGATAGGAGCCGAACGAACTCCACCAGCCCATTCAGCCACAGCATGAAGAACAGGTGCCTGAATATAGATGAACCTGGAGGGCACGATTCTAAACCAGGCCCAGAATGACAAATACCACATGATTTCCCTTACAGGAATCTTAAAAAATTGAGCTCATAGACGTAGACAGTAGAGTAGTAGTTACCAGGAGCTGGGAGTGTGGAGGGATAAGGGTTAGAGAGATGTTGGTCAAAGAATATAACATTTCAGTTAGACAGGAAGAATGAGTTCAAGAGCTCTATTGTACAACATTGTGACTATAATAAATAACAATGCTTAATTACTAATTTTAGGCATATTATTATTATTATTATTATTATTATTTTGAGACAGAGTCTTGCTCTGTCGCCAGGTACCAGACTGGAGTGCAGTAGCATGATCTCAGCTCACTGCAGCCTCCACCTCCTGGGTTCAAGCAATTCTCCTGCCTCAGCCTCCTGAGTAGCTGGGATTACAGGCACCCGCCACCATGCCCGGCTAATTTTGTATTTTCAGTAGAGATGGGGTTTCTCCATGTTGGTCAGGCTGGTCTCAAACTCCCGACCTCAGGTGATCCACCCACCTCGGCCTCCCAAAGTACTGGGATTACAGGCGTGAGCCACCACACCCAGCTATTTTAAGCATACTTTAAGTGTTCTCATTACACACAAAAATATATGAGAAATGTACATGTTAATTATCTCAATTTAGCCATTCTACAATGTATATGTATTTCAAAACATCATATTGTATACATACATATATATAATTTTATTTGTTAATTGAAAATTAATAATAATAAAAACATTGTATCACAGGCCTAGTCAGTATAAATACAAGAAAAACAAATTTAAGGCAATAGACAGGGGCAAAAATCAGTGAGATAATAGAAAGCATTACCTTCATAAAAACAAGTCTATTAAAAAGGGATATTTCAAGAAAAGAAACTCTTTAAAGTATGGATATATACTTTTTAGATTAAATCCCACAATTAGAAGATAAAATTAAGGAAATCTAGAAAGTAAAAGCAAAAAAGACAAAAAGATGGAAAATAGTGGTAGGAAAAAAAGAAAGAGAAAGTTCAGCATTTAATTTAATTAGTAAGAGTTCCAGAAAGAGAAAATAGAGGAAATGGGCAAGAAAATATCTTCAAAAAATGTATCCATGTAAAAAAATCCCAGACCTGAAGGGCATGAGTTTCAGTTTGAAAAGGTCCACACAGTATACAGAAGAATGAATAAAAATGACTCTCACCAAGGTACATGTTAACACTTCAGCATGCAAGGGAGAAAGAAAAGACCTAAAATTTTCAGACAGAAAAAAAATAGTTTGCATCAGTGTATCATTAGATATCTCAAAGTTACATTGTGGAGTATAAGAGACATATTATAGCTATAAGATTAATGATGGCCAAAAGGCCCTCTCAAATACTTCACAGGGTCTACACTACATGTTCACTTAGCAGTATGGTGCAACCTGGCCTAAGATTTCCAACCATGGCCTGGGCATTACTGGGTCTCTATGACAATGAGACCTAAAAATGCTGGTTGCCCTAGAGACAAGACCACTCAACATAGATGCAACCTTAAAACAATGCTTACCCTCACAAGAATAGCTAACACTTCCTTTACGATAGGAACATGTGGCAACTGACCTGGACTGAATACAGGCATAAAAAAGGAGAAAGAATCCCTCAAACTCTGAGAATGGTCTCCAGGTGGAGACTCTCCCAGTCATCTGACTCCTGACTCTATCTGGCCCATACCACCAGCCTGCTCCCACTGTCTTGTAAGAGCACTTCCAGAATAAACTGCCCCAACATCAGTGTCTAAGACTCATCTTTGAAAGCTAGAAGGGACTGATGTCTTCAAAATATTGAGGAAAAAATTATTTTCAATCTGAAATTCTGTACCCAGCCAAGCTACCCATCATGGATAATAATAAAGGAAGTTACTATAAATTATGCTCTATTAAAATCAGGAATAAGGTAGGGGAGAGAGGAAACAGGAGATTCAAATAAGTGACAGGCAAAATATTCCCAGATGGTGCTAAAGTGAAGTCCTAGTAAAACAGCTGAGGTCTCAGCCTTCAGAGCAACCAGTTCTGTAGAGAATAGAAGCCATCAGAGACAAAGGCTCCAGGGAAAAAATTAATTGATAGATTACCTGATGTGTTTGACTGTTTTAATAAGTAATTCATTGATTGGTTGGAGCATTTAGGGATTAAAAATTGGTAATAGATACATAGAAAATCAAGTTAACAATTTCAAACTTCAAAGCAAAAAAAAGTTGTCTTTAAAAAATGGGAATGTGTATTTAGTGAAATTCAATACCATTTAATGATGAAAAAAATCACTCATCAAAGCTGGAATAGAAGAAAACTACCTTAACACAATAAAGGCCATGTAGGAAAAGTCCACAGCTATCATAGTCGAGGTGAAAGACTGAAAGCTTTCCTACAAGATCAGGAACTAGGCAAGAATGCTCACTTTCAACACTTCTAATCAACATAGTACTAGAAGTCTTAGCCAGAACAATTAGTCAATAAAAAGAAATAAAAGGCATCCAAAAAGAAGAATTAAAATGATCTCCATTCATAAACAACAGAATTTTGTATGCAGAAGGCCTTAAGGATTTCACAAAAAA
>NW_016107365.1:5430036-5445972 GCF_001604975.1 Cebus imitator | reverse complement strand
AAAAAAAAAAAAAAAAAAAAAAACCTGTTAGAACTAATAAGCAAATTCAACAAAGTTACCAGATTCAAAATTAAAACAAGAAAAAACATCAGCTATATTTCTACATACTAACAATGAATAATCTGAAAAGAAAATTAAGAAAATAAGTCTATTTATGATAGAATCAAAAAGAATAAAATACTCAGAAATAAGCAAGGCAAAAGACTTGCACATTGAAAATTACAAAATGTCACTGAAAGAAATTAAGGCAGACACAAATAAATGGACAGATATCCTGTGTTTACGAATTGGAAAACTTAATGTAAGATGTCAATACTCTACAAAGTGATCCTCAGATTCAATGCAATTCGTATCAAAATCCCAATGACATTTTTTCACAGAAATGGAAAAGCCCAGCCCAAAATGCATGTAGAATCTCAAGAGATCCTAAATAGCCAATCTTTAAAAAGAAGAAGTTTGGAGGTCTCATATTTCCTGGTTTCAAAACTTCAAAGACACAGTCATCAAAGAAGTATGATACTGGGGATGGAGGCAGAAAACCACCATGGCATGTGTGTACGTATGCAACAATCCTGCAAGATCTGTACATGTACCCTAGAACTTAAAGTACAATAATAAATAATTATATATAAAAAAAGAAATATGATATTGGCATAATGACAGATATAGAGACCACTGGAACAGAATAGAGAGGCCTGAAATAAACCCACACATATATGATCAAATGACTTTTGACAAGGACAATAAGACAATTCAATGGGGAAAGTGAGGCAGGAGAATAGGATCTGGAGGCAGGGAACCTAAGGCTGTTTCATGCTGACTTCCTAGAACTAAATTGAAAGGAAAATCCTAACTTTCCAGTCTAAGTAACAAAAGGACCAGAGGCTACTCCCTTTGACCTTCTCTGCATGGCAGATGGGAAATGGGCTGTCTGCAACAAATCAGACTGATTGCCAGTGGAGTCTTCATTTGCAACTCTGTAACTTCACTCCAGCCACTGAATGGTTGCTCTCCACAACCAATCAGACTGATTGTGGGTGGAGTCTTCCTTTGCATAGAAGTATAACTTTGTAACTTCACCTTAGCCTCTGATTGGTTGCATTAAAAGCATTTTTGCTGTGGATGTTTGCACAGTACTGAGACCTTTGTAACTTCACTTCAGCCTCTGGTTGACTGCTTTTTGCAACCAATCAGATTGATTGTAGGCTACCACTTCACTACATGAGGTGAGCATGAAGTGGCCAGTGGGAAACTTCTAGGGGGGTATTTAGACCCAAGAAGATTCTGTATCCAGGCACTTGAACTGCTGCTCAGCCTGCTCCCACACTGAGGAGTGTACTTTCATTTTCAATAAATCCCTGCTTTCATTCTTTTGTTGCTTCATTCTTTCTTTGCATTGCTAGGTGTTTTGGCCAATTCTTTGTTCAAAACACCAAGAACCTGGACAATTTGTCATCATGACCCTCTACCAGTGATAAAAGGACAGTCTTTCAACTCATAGTGTTGGCAAAACTGGAAATCCACATGCAAAAGAATGAAGTTGGATCCTTATGCTATATACAAAAATTAACTCAAAATGGATCAGAGACATAAACATAAGTAAGGCCTAAAACCATAAATTCTTAGAAGAAAACACAGGGACAAACTTCAGTGAATTGAATTTGGCAATGATTTCCTAGACATGACACCAGAAAGACAGGTAACAAAAGTAAAAATAGATAAATTTAACTACATAAAAACTGAACTTTTCTGAGCATCAAAGAAAACAATCAATAGACTGAAAAGGCAACCTATGTAATGTGGAAAAATATTTGCAAATCATACATCTGATAAGAGGTTAATATCCAGAATATAAAGAGAACTCATACAGCTCAACAACAAAATAATCCATTAAAAATGGGCAAAGGAATTGAACAGACATTTCTCCAAATAAGATATGCAAATGGCCAATAAGCATAGGAAAAGATGCTCAATATCACTAATAACTTTGGAAATTAAAATCAAAGCCACAATGAGGTATCACCTCCTACCCATTAGAATGGCTGCTATTGAAAAAAATATATATATATATTGGTGAGGATGTGGAGACATTTGAACTCTTGTGCACTTCTGGTGGTAAAGTCGTATAGCTGCTATGAAAGACAGTATAATGATTCCTCAAAAAATTAAAAATAGAAATACCATATAAATCAGAAACTACTTCCAGATGTTTAGTGAAAAGATTTGCAATTAGGGTCTCAAAGAGATATTTACACACCCATGTTCACAACAGCATACTCATGAAAAACAAAAAGTAAAACCAACCCAAACATCCATTGATGGATGAATGGATAAACAAAATATGGCATATAATACAATGTAATATTAACCCTTAGAGAGGAAGGAAATTCTGATACATGCTACAATGGGGATGAATCTTGAGGACATTAATTAAGTGAAATAAGCCAGTCACAAAAAGGCGAAAACCATATGACTCAACTTATATGAGATATCTGTAGGGAAGTAAAACTCCAAAAAATAGAAAGTAGAATGGTGGTTTCCAGGGGCTGGGGGGAGGGAAAAATGGGAAGTTATTTAATAGGCCTGAAAAAATTCTAGAGATTGGTTGGACAACAAACTGAATATACTTAACCTACTGAAGTAAACACTTAAATATGATTAAGATGGTAAGCTTTATGTGTATTTTACCACATTAAAGCAACTTTTGTTTTGAGATAGGGTCTCACTCTGTCACCCAGGCCGAAGTGCAAGTAGCATGATCATGACTCACTGCAGCCTTGACCTCCCAGGCTCATGTAAGCCTCCTACACCAACCTCCCAAGCAGCTGGGACCATGGTCACATGTCATCATACCTGGCTAATTTTTTTTTTTTTTTTAGAAACAGGATCTCACTATGTTGCCCAGTCTGGTCTCAAACTTTTGGGCTCAAGCAGTCCTCCTGCCTTGGCCTCCCAAAGTACTGGGATTACAGGCATAAGCCACTGCACCTAGCTAAAACAACTTTTTAATATACTATATTACATGATTCAGCTGTGGACAACATCTGCATTTGTACTTATAATAATGTAGCACTCATTATTTTTAGACAAAAATTTGTGATATAAATAATATTTGCAAGACAGAGGAAGTTTAGAATGGGGGAAGAGAGGAGTAGTATAAGGGAACCAAATTTTCTGTGTCAGGAAGTCAATAATAGATAATGTCTAAAATTGGGAAATCAATATGAGGTAAAATAAACACATTATTTAGAAATAGAGGATAAACACCTGTGCTAGTCTTAGTGTGATTGGCCTCAGCTCTATGTTTTATCCTTTACCTGCCCTCTTCTAATAAGGGAGTTATCTGTCGTCTGCATGCTATATTCTCCAAGTTGCCGTGTCTGTTGGAAATAGCTAGTTTGACTAATGCGAAGCACTGTCAGGAAACTGAATGGGAAAAGGAAAAGAAAAGATGGAATAATTTCCTCCTTCCTTCTATGCCTCAGGTGATATCTTAAGCAATGCCTATGTTTCTTCCATAGCTCCAGCTCCTGATAGACAAGCTTCCAGGGTCCTAGGTTCTGCAGGATTAATCTAGCTACTGGGCTTATAGTACCTCTTCTGTTTTTCCCTCTAGCTTAATCTATTTAATGTTGCTAGTCTCTGAGTTGCTCACCGACCCCTGTTTGGCTTCTCAACTTTTCCATGACTAATGCCTGCATTAAAGCTTATTCCAAGAGTTTCGTTTCTGCCTAGTATTTAGCTATGAAGCTATCTTTCCTGCTGCAAGTACAAGAAAAACATATGAACTACAGAATCAGAATATTTCTTAATCTCATTAGAGAGCTAATATAAAGAGCAACCAAATAGACTAAAAGCCAAGAAAAGACAGGAGCCTCCATTATGATACAAGCACTGGCTTAATTGTGGCAGAGTACTGGGGGAAGAGATACTGAGCATCTTAAAAGTGGATAAGAAGAATTCAGTTAAAATCTTTTAAGTTGCTAGGCCTCATTTGGGCTAGTGGGACATCATAGAGCCTCTGGGAGTTTCAGACATAAGGGAAGTTTATGCCCACTTGCAGTTCTTCTCCACATAACTCCAATGGGGGTGTGTGGAGAAGAACTACAAGTGGACATGAGAAAGATTTGAGGCAAGATGGGAGAAGAGGGCCTCCATCAATAGAGTCAGAAAGGCAAAAAATCCATCTGGCTCCTCCTCTTCTGTGGAACAAAGGCCTTAAGTCACTGGGGGAAAGGTAGCAAACCCTGTCACCCACAGAAGAAGTTGATAAGCAAAGGATGCACATTCAAGAATCAGAAATAATCTTTAAAAACACAAAAGCAAAAACATAACTAATAAGTAATAGTGTAAATAAACTGAAATATTATAAAATACTCAACTGACCCCAAAAAAGAAAAAAAAAGAGGAAAAAAAGGAAAAAAAACAGGTAGGACAAATAAAAAACAGGTGTCAAAACAGTAGTTTTAAATTCAACCATAGCAATAATCACATTAAATGTAAATGGTCTGAACTTTCTAATTAAAAGGCAGAGATTATCTGAGTGGACTACAAGAAGTGGGTCACAAATTAAAAAAAATAAGACTGCAAAAATGCATTGTAAAAAAAAAACTGGAATGGATACTATCAGACAGAGTATAGTTTGGAACAAAGAATATTACCAGGAATAGGAGGTAAATTTCATAATGATAACAGAGCAAACTTATCAAAAAGATATAGCTGTCCTAAATCTATATGTATCCTGTAATAGAGATTCAAAATATCCAAGAAAAAAGCTGATAGAACTGATAAGAAAAATAGACAAATCCACAAATACAATTGGAAGCTTCAACAGTTTTGTTTTCATTAATTAATAAAACAAGCAGGAAAAAAAATCAGTACAGACATAGGAGACTTGAAAAATACAAACAACTTGATCCAAATGATAAATGTATAAAATACACCACTCAAAAATAGAATAAACATGCTTTTCAAATGCATTCACAACAGTCACCAAAATAGACCATTTTCTGGGCCATAAGGAAATTTAATCGGATTGAAATGATATACAGTATGTTCTCTTACAAGAAAATTAAATTAGAAATCAATAACAGGAAGATATAAGGAAAATTCCCAAATATTTAGAAATTCAACAATATACATCTTAATATTGCATGAGTCAAAGAAAACATCAGAAAGATAATTAGAAAACATTTTAAGTGGAATGGTGATGATAGCATCAAAATATGTGGGATAAGACTAAAGCAGAGCTTAGAGCATAATGTATAGCCTTAAGTACTTATATTAGAGAAGACCTAAACAAACAAAAATTATAAAATTTCCAGGAGAAAATATGGAGGAAAATCTATACACTCTTGATATAGCAAAAATTTCTAGGTAGGAGAGAAGCAGCATGAACTATTTAACAAGTTAGAGTTCATCAAAATTTTAAAATTCTGCTTTTTTAAATTTAATTTTATTGATTTTAAGTTCTGGGATACATGTATAGGACATATAGGTTTGTTACATACGTAAATGGGTGTCATGGTGGTTTGCTGCGCCTATCAACCCATCACCTAGGTATTAAGCCCTGCATTCACTAGCTATTTATCCTGATGCTCTCCCTCCCCTCACCCGCTAGACAGTCCCCAGTGTGTGTTGTTCCCCTCACTGTGCCCATGTGTTATCATTTTTCAGCTCCCACTTATAGGTGAGAACATGAGGTGCCTGGTTTTCTTTTTCTGTTTTAGTTTGCTGAGGATAATGGCTTCCAGCTCCATCCACATCCCTGCAAAGGACATGATCTCATTCCTTTGCATGGCTGCGTAGTATTCCATGGTATATATGTTCCACATTTCCTTCATCCAGTCTATCATTGATGGGCATTTGGGTTGATTCCATGTCATTGCTATTGTGAATAGTACTGCAATGAGCATACACATGCATGTATCTTTATAATAGAATGAATCATATTTATTTGGGTATGTACCCAGTAATGGGATTGCTGGGTCAAATGGTATTTCTAGTTCTAGGTGTTTAAGGAATTGCCACACTGTCTTCCAAAATTGTTGAACTAATTTACATTCCCACCAACAGTGCAAACTGTTTCTGTTTCTCCATAGCCTTACCAGCATCTGTTGTTTCTTGACTTTTTAATAATTGCCATTCTGACTGGTGTGAGATGGTATCTCATTGTGGCTTTGATTTGCATTTCTCTAATGATCAGTGATGCTGAGCTTTTTTCCATGTTTGTTGGCTATATAAAGGTCTTCTTTTTGAGAAGTGTCTTTTCATATCCTCTGCCCACTTTTTGATGGGGTTGTTTTTTCTCATAAATTTGTTGGAGTTCCTTGTAGTTTCTGGATGTTAGACCTTTGTCAAATAGATAGATTACAAAACTTTTCTCCCATTTTGTAGGCTGCCTGTTTACTCTGATGTAGTTTCTTTTGCTGTGCAGAAGCTCTTTAGTTTAATTAGATCTCATTTGTCAATTTTTGCCGTTGTTACAATGGCTTTTGATGTTTTAGTCATGAAGTCTTTGCCATGCCCGTGTCCTGAAGGGTATTGCCTAGATTTTCTTTTAGGGTTTTTATAGTTTTGGGTTTTACATTTAAGTCTTTAATCCATCTTGAGTTAATTTTTGTATGAGGTGTAAGGAAGGGGTCCAGTTTCAATTTTCTGCATATGGCTAACCAGTTTTCCCAGCACCATTTATTGAATAGGAAATCCTTTTCCCATTGTTTGTTTTTGTCAGGTTTGTCAAAGATCAGATGGTTGTACATGTGTGGCCTTATTTCTGAGATCTCTGTTCTGTTCCACTAGTCTGACCCCACAGAAATGCAAACAACCATCAAATAATACTATAAATACTTCTACACAAATAAACTAGAAAATCTAGAAGAAACAGATAAATTCCTAGACACATACACCCTCTCAAGACTAAACCAGGAAGAAGTCAAATCCCTGAATAAACCAATAATAAGTTCTGAAATTGAGATAATAATTAATAGCCTACCAACCAAAAAAAGCCCAGGACCAGAAGGACTTACAGCTGAATTCTACCAGAAGTACAAAGAGGAGCTGGTACCATTCCTTGTGAAACTACTCCATATAATTTAAAAGAAGGGACTTCTCCCTAACTCATTTTATGAAGCCAGCATCATCCTGATGCCAAAACCTGGCAGAGATACGACAAAAAANAAAAAAAAAAAAAAAAAAAAAAAAAAAGAAAGAAAAGAAAAAAGAAAACTTAAAGCCAATATCCCTGAGGAACACCAATGTGAAAATTCTAAATAAAATACTGGCAAACCAAAAGCAGCACATATCAAAAAACTTATCCACCACAATCAAGTCAGCTATCATCCCCAGGATGCAAGACTGGTTCAACATACACTAATCAATAAACATAATTCATCATAAACAGAACTAATGACAAAAACTAACCTTAGATGCTCCAGAAGAGAGGCTGAGAAAATTTAAGTACTGAGACAAAGATGCATCTCTGAGCCAACAGCAGAGGATGGCAATCAGCCTGGAGCCCCGAAAGGCTAAGAAAGATGAACAGACCTAAAAGAGAAGGAATATCACCAGCTTCTGCCCTGACATAGCTTCCAAAAAACCAGCCAAAGGGGTAGCAGTCAGCCTCATTCTGGGTGAAATAATCAAAGGTATGAATAGCTCAGATTCGGTCCTATGTTTCCAGGCCACCCAGACAGCCAAGAAAATGCTGTCCCAGGAAAAGAAACCCCACTGAAATTTATCACTGAAGTGGGCCTCATTCCCAGGATGGTGGAGATTCTGAGGTTATCACTTTACCCCTGCTTGCAGTTTGATACCACCTGGACCCTGACCAACATTGCTTGAGGGACTTCTGAGCAGATTCAAGTCATGGTAGAAGGGGGACCCATCCAGCCCTTGATGCAGCTCCTCTCTTTCCCCAACATGGCTGTGTGTGAACAGGCAGTGTGGGTTCTTGGTAATATAGCCAGTGATGGCCCAGAGGTAACGTCATCTCAAGCAATGCCATCCCATATCTGCTGTCCTTGATTTCACCCACCCTACTGATCACATTTCTGCAGAACATCACGTGAACCCTTGTAGAACCTGTGCCCAAAGAAGAACCCGTACCCTTGCCGTGAAGCAGATGCTGCCGGCCCTCTTCCACCTCCTGCAGCACCACAACAGCAAGCTTTTCTTAGAAGAATCCTGGCCACTGTCCTATCTCACCGATGGCTTCCACGAGCACATCGGCCAAGTGGTTGACACGGGGGTCCTGCCCAGGCTGGCAGCACTGATGACCAGCTCAGAACTCAATGTCTTGATCCCTTCTGTCCCCACCGTGGGGAACATTGTCACAAGCACAGGTGAGCAGAAGCAGATGGCCATTGACATGGGCATGTTGAATGTGCTGCCCCCATTCCTGTAGCACAAAAAGCCCTCCATCCAAAAGTAGGGGGCCTGGGCCCTGATCAATGTGGCGGCAGGGACCTCTCACTACATCCAGTAGCTGTTTGCCTGTGATGTTTTGCCTACCTTAGTGGCTCTGCTAAAAAAAATGGAATTTAAAGTCCAGAAAGAGTCTGTCTGGATGGTGGCTAGCTTCGCAACGGGGGACACCATGAATCAGCTGATCTAGCTCCTCCATTCTGGGGTTCTGGAACCACTGGTGAATCTGCTCACTGCCCCAGGTGTTAAAATTGTTCTCATCATCCTAGATGTCATCTCTTGCATCCTCCAGGTGGCAGAAAACAGTCTGAGAAGGAAATCCTGTGTCTTCTGATAGAACTCAGTGGGATCAATAGAATTGAGGTTTTACAGCTGCATGAAAACTGTCAGATTGGCTGGTCTGCTTTGAACATCATCAAGAAGCACTTTAGTGAGGAAGAAGATGAGAGCCTAATTTTATTGAGCCAAGTCCTAGACCAGCATTGTGAAGTTATAGATTATGAATGCTTAGTAAAGAATAGCCAAGCTCCATAACTACTAAACCAACAACCCAACGCTAAAGGATAACTTCTTTAAGAAGCAGCAGTCCTATATATTAGTGTATCCCAAATGTAAAGCTTTCAAAATTTAACATTAATAAAATGTTCAATACTTAAAAAAAAAATTATCTGCAATAGTTGCAGAAAAGGCCTTCAGTAAAATTCCACGCCCCTTCATGCTAAAAACTCTCAATAAACATATCTCAAAATAGTAAGAGCCATTTATGACAGACCCACAGCCAACATCATATTTAATGGGCAAAAGCTGGAAGCATTGCCTTTGAAAACTGGCACAAGACAAGGATGCCCTCTCTCACCACTCCTATTCAAAATAGCACTAGAAGTTCTACCCAGAGCAACCAGGCAAGAAAAACAAATAAAGGGTATTCAAAAGGAAGAGAGAAGGTCAAATTGTCTCTGTTTGCAGATGATATGATCCTATATCTAGAAAACCCCATCATCTCAGCCCCAAATCTCCTTAAGCTGCTAAGCAACTTCAGCAAAGTCTCACGACACAAAATAAATGTGCCAAAATCACAAGCATTTCTATAAACCAAGAACAGACAAGCAGAAAGCCAAATCATGAGTGGACTCCCATTCACAATTGCTACAAAGAGAATAAAATACCTAGGAATACAGCTCACAAGGGATATGGAGAACCTCTTCAAGGAGAACTACAAACCTCTTCAAGGAGAACTACAAACCACTGTTCAAGGAAATAAGAGAGAATGCAACAAATGGAAAAACATTCCATGCTCATGGATTGAGAGTCAATATTGTGAAAATGGCCATACTGCCAAAGTAATTTATAGATTCAATGCTATTCCCACCAAACTAACATTTATATTCTTCACAGAAATAGAAAAAAAAAAAACTACTTTAAAACCCATAGGGAACAAAAAAAGAGCTTGTATAGCCAAGACCATCCTAAGTAAAAAGAACAAAGCTGGAAGCATCATGCTACCTTCAAAATTCTGTTTTTCTAAAGAAGCCATTAAGAAAACAAAGTGGTAAACCATGGACTGGAAGAATAAATTCACAATACATACATCTGACAGAGCATTTGTTTCCAGAATATATAAAGAACTCTTCAACTCAATTACAAGAAGACAACTCAAGTCAAAATTGGGCAAAACGTTTGAAAAGATTCTTCACAATAGAAGATATACAAATGGCCAATAAGCTCCTGAAAATATGCTCAACATTACTAGTCATCAGGTAAATGCAAATTAAAACTACATTGAGATCCACTATGCTCCCACAAAAATAGTTAAAAGTAAAAATATTGACATTACCAAACATTGGGCATATGTGGAACAACTAAAATTCCATTCATTGCTGGTGAAAATGCAAAATTGTACAATCACTTTGGGAAACAGTGTAACCATCTTATAAGATTAAACATACTCTTATCACAAGACCTATAATTTTACCATTAGGTATTTACTTTGTCCACACAAAGAATTGTACAAGAATGTTCATAGAAGCTCCATCCATAATAGCTGAAAACTGGAAACAATCCAAATGTCTATCAAATGGGAATGGATAAACAAGTTGACCTAGTCCTGCGGCAGTGCCACCAGGTCTTAACAACTACACTTTATATTACGTGTTAATACCTTGCCTGGCCAGTCTACAATGCTTTCTACTTTTTCCTAATATTTTTGGTGAATTCCTGCATTCCAAAGTAACTTGTGAATAATTGTTTCAATCTCCTCCCCGCCACTAAAACTCTTATGAGTATTAATTTAAAGAGAATACATCTTGTACAAGATTGAATTTACCTATACAGCAATAAGGTATCATCTCCGCTTATTAAGGTATACCGCAGGAAATAGAATTGCTCTTACTGGCTATCTGCTAATCTATACCACAACTTCACTCTCAGTATTCTACCCATGGCACTTTAATTTTTCTATTAACAGAGTTTTATTACAGAATTTGGGGTGTTAGTGATTGCGCAATTTGCTGTATTCATACCAGCACTCATAACATGTGCTCAGTGCTAGCTCTTCTCACGGTCAGAATTAGACAGCAGGTGTTTGTTACCTTGATTGAATTCAGTTCACCTTAATTTGAGAATCACACATTGTACACCTACGATGTGTCAGCCAAGGTGCTAATTTCTATGAGGAGTCAAAAGATGAAGAAGTCACAGCTCTGTTCTCATGAATTTTTTCATACTATGGCAATGGCAACCATATAAAGCAAACGTTTCACAGAAGGCAGAACGTCCTGAGAACACAGAGAGTCTGTGTGGGCACAGAAGAAAGAGTTCCTATTTAGGTAAGAAAAAGAGCAACATGAGAAAGACATAATTTTAACATTCTGTATCAAAATGTTTATTTAACTTCTGTATCTTCTTTCTAACAAACACTGAGGGCTAGAAATTTGCTGAACTTGATGCTTTGTGACTGAGTCTAACTTGCTTCACAGCTCTTCAACCACAAAGTTTAGAGCATCCTGAGCTTGTAATTTTGTTTTGCAACCATATTTCCCATATTACCTGCTTAGGTGGTTAATTCTTATTAGCTAATAATAGAACTTTCCAAAGAAATGTAAAAGAAATTAATGCAGGAATAAATGGTGCGATAACTCTCCATTCAACATTTTATTGTTAATTATAAATTTGCTGCATAATTTCAGTTCCTAAAGAAGTTAAAATTGGCTGGGTGCAGTGGCTCATGCCTGTAATCCTAGCATGTTGGGAGGCTGAGGTGGGCAGATCACCTGAGGTCATGGTTCAAGACCAGACTGGCCAACATGTCTCTACTAAAAATACAAAAATTAGCCAGGCATGGTAGTGGGCACTTGTAATCTCAGCTAATCAGGAGGCTCAGGCAGGAAAATCGCTTGAACCTTGGAGGGGGAGGTTGCAGTGGGCCGAGGTCGCACCACTGCACTCCAGTCTAGGCAACAGAGTGAGATTCCACCTCAAAAAAAAAAAAGAAAGAAAGAAAAAAAGCTTAAATTTTTTACTAATTATAAGAGATAAGTGATATGATCGGAATCAGCTGCCCCAGAGAGAGTTTTTGCTAACAGTCATTTCCAAATTACACATGCGTGAAGACATTCAGCGCTGTTTCTTCCACTTCAACCTTGGTATGAGTAGGTTTGTAATTTTTTCACATACAATGTAAAGAAAAATAAGTTAATATCTCAAGATTCATTGAGGCTATTCTCTTTGTTTTCTCAATCCTATGAATAGCTGTGCAGAACAACCAAGCTAAAATCACTTTTTAAAATATTAACATGGAAAAATAAATAAATAAATAAATAAAATAAAATATGAACATGGAGGGAGAGAGGGAAGAGAAAAGATGGGTGAAAGGAAATAAGGAAAGCATAGAAAAGATGAATGGAAAAAGGTGCAGACAAAATGCATAGAGGGGAGACTACAGGAAGAGTACAGAATGAGAAGAAAAATACAGCCCCAGGCTCTGTGTCTTCACCATAAGGATGCACCCTGGCCTAACAGTGAAGTGTAAGCTAAAAAGTTACAGCAAGAGATTAACAGCATGAATTTTGGAGTTAGACTGCTCCAGGACCATTCCTGACTTCCAGTATCCTACTAACTGTAAGGCCTTAGACAGATTATTTCCTCAGCCTTAGAGTCCCCATTTGTAAAATGGGCTTAGTAGGAATACCCTCCACCTAAGGTTGACATTAGAGAGAAGGAAATAAGAACTGTAATGTGGTGCCATGTCACACCCATCAGATAAGCAAAAATGTTTAAAAATTTGATAACAACAAGTGTTGCTGGGGAGGTCAGGAAATATAATTCTCATAGAATGTTAATAGCATTATAATGTGAAAAGTAATTTTAAAACCAAACAAGTTAGAAATGCACACACTCTAATTCAGCTATTCTTCTCCTGGATAGACTTTTCCCTGAGAAAAACTCTTACATGTATAAACAGAGAGACACAGAATATTTACTGCTCTATTATTTATAATTGTCAACAATAGAAAAATTCAAATGCCCTCCAATAGAAATATGAGTAAATCATAGACTATTCATATAGTAGCAAAAAAAGGATGATTTTGAGTCACACGTGTCAGTATAGATGATTCTCTAATACATTAAGTATTTTTTAAATCAAGTTTCAGATTTCAGAATATCAAGGCAGAATCACAGTGAAACTAGAAGAGGGCCAGACTTCACCCCAAGAGCCTGAACTTGAAGCTAGATACAATAATGGCTAAAATATTCTTAGTTGTGCATAAGATAGATTTCTTTATATTAGAATGAGACATTTAAAAACCTAAGCGCATGAAAATCCATATGTGAGGGAGGGGGAGGATAACTGAGCCTCAAAGTGGTTGAATGTGGATCTGTTCTTTTTGCCTGCCAAGCATCCCTATCCCTTAATTTGTTAATCAAACCTTTTGTTTCTGTCTATCATAACCCCTTTAAACCTCCATTCCTGACCAGTGGATGGGTACAGAATTCAATCTCTATTTCCTGGGAATTTAAATCTCGGGTTGAATGACAAAAATATGAAAAGTGATGCCAGTATCCCCAAAGAGCCCAAGACTGACCTGGTGGCAGATTGATTACATTGGATCCCCTCTGTCATAAAACGGGTAGCCATTTAAAATTACTATAATTGATACTTATTCTGGATCTTCTGGATCTAGGTTTGCTGTCCCTGCCTGCTATGCTTCTGCCAGCAAAACTATCCCTGATCTTATTGAATGGCTCATTCCCCATAATGGTTGCCCATAAAATACTGTTTCTGGTCATGGGCTCCATTTGCAAGAGGGGCGAGGCAATGGGACTCAGTATCTTATATAACCTGTTAACGGTGGTGAACTTCACGTTACTGAATAGAAACTGTAGAACACTATACACACTCACAATGTGAGTTGTGCAGTGCTAGATGGAGCTGGATCTGGAAATGTGGTAACTGGTGAAACTTGTCCTGTCTCTCTCTGGAAAGGGACAAGTGTACTTTCAGATGTATGCAGAAATAATTGCATGATGTAAGAAAGGCAGTTTTTTTCTTTCTTTCCTTCTTTTTTCAGGAACTGAGCATGTGAAGTAAGATGTGCTTTGATGTCAGGTAGTCAAATACTGTGGACTATAGTGGGAATGCATTGGGATTTGGAGCTAACAGTCTGTATCTCCTTCCTGATAATTCTTAGTGGCAGCACATGACCTAGGGCATTTGACCCAGGGGAAAGTAATCATATATAGAAACTAAAATTTTAGATGTATAGCTAGGGATGCAAAGAAATAAGGCAGGGATAAAATTTTTCTAGTGTCAGTCACGATAACATGCTCTAATATCCAGGCCCAGCGAACGCTGGAAAGAAACACTAGCCTAACTCTGTTGTAGAGTCTGTTGTGAGGCCTCCAAATAATCTTGCCTAGAATTGATATATGTTACATCCGAAAAGTAGGCACCTAAGGTTTACATCGAAGAGAGAAAAATAAGAACTATGATGTGATGCCATATCACATCCACCAGATAAGCAGAAATGCTAAAACCAAAGTACGTCTAGTTTAAGAAAAAAAAAGAGTGAACTTGATTGAAGAATAGTAATTTAGCAACATAGAACCCATTTTTCCTGTAAGTTAAATGACACTTTTTATACTGCAAAGAAAGTATTTGACTAAGAATATAAGCTGGCCCAGAATTTAAGCTCTGAGTCCTAGAAGTCTCTCACATTCCTCCTGGAATAACTGTTGGCTGCAACCTAGCTCCTCTGAATCCCACTCCCACAGTTCTGCCTCTAAATAAGCAATTACAAAATCTTTACATTGTTCTATGTTTTTATGTATGGACTCTGCCGCATGGAATATTCTTATGGAAGCTGTTCATAGCCCTGTTCTATGCTTCTTTAGCACCGTAGCTTCTGGGAGAGTTGATGAGTACTAGTACAAGGGTGGAACTAAAGGCCCATCGTTCATCTTATTAGGAAAAAAAACATATTGTTTCTCCACTCCTAGCCTGTCTCCTGTCATATGTTCAAATATGTCTGCAACTCAGGGTTAGGGTATAAGGTGTCTACTTACAATTGTTCAATACTATGTAATAAGAGGCAAAATTTTTACATTTAGACTCAGCCATTTGGGTCTTTTTTTGCTTGGCTGGTTGGTTTTTTGTTTTTTTTTTAAATCAACTTTTATTTTAGATTTAGGGGGTATATGTGCAGGTGTGTAACATGCATCCATTGTGTGATGCTGAGGTTTGGGGTACAAATGATCCCATCACCCAGCTAGTGAGCTTAGTACCCAATGATTTGTTTTTCAACCCATTCCCTCCTCTTTTTCCTTTCACTCTAGTAGCCCTCAGTGTCTATTGCTCCCATCTTTGTCCATGAGTACCCAGCGTTCAGTTCCCACTTATAAGTGAGAACATGTGGTATTTGATTTTCTGTTCCTGCATTAATTCGCTTAGGATAATGGCCTCAAACTGGATTTATGTTACTGCAAAGGGCATGATATTTTTTTATGGCAATAGTATTCTGTGGTGTATATGTGCCACATTTTCTTTGTCCAATACACCATCAATGGGCACCCAGGTTGATTCCATGTCTTTTCTATTATGAGTTGTGCTGCGATGAACATACAAGTGCTTCTGTCCTTTCGGTAGAATAATTTATTTTCCTTCGGGTATATACCCAGTAATGGGATTGCTTGATTGAATGGTAGTTCTGTTTTTAAGTTCTTTTTTTTTCCCCCATTTATTTATTTTATTGCATTTTAGGTTTCGGGGTACATGTGAAGAACATGCAAGATTGTTGCATAGGTACACACATGGCAGGGTGATTTGCTGCCTTCCTCCCCATCACCTACATCTGGCATCTCTCCCCTTGCTATCTCTCCCCAGCTCCCCACCCCCTACCGTCCCTCCCCTATTTCCCCTCAAGTGACCCCAGTGTGTAGTGCTCCCCTCCCTGTGTCCATGTGTTCTCATTGTTCAACACCCGCCTATGAGTGAGAACATGCGGTGTTTGATCTTCT
>NW_016107365.1:5349330-5429736 GCF_001604975.1 Cebus imitator | reverse complement strand
TTTTTTTTGACCTTAATAACACCATTCTGACTGGTGTGAGATCGTTTCTCATTGTAGTTTTGATTTGCATTTCTGTGATGATTGGTGATGTCGAGCATTTTTTCATATGTTTGTTGGCTGCTTGTATTAGATTCAGTCATTTTTATTCTGTGCTTCCAAACAGCTGCATTATTATGGCATCATCAAATGTCTCCCATGTCAGAATAGCCTAACCAAATCCAAAAGTCAAAATACTACTCTGTATTTATGGCTACAGTGGCTGTGTGAATACTGTGGGCCACATTTCTGTGAGAAGCAGCTCCTTGGATCTGCTCTCTGCATTGAAGTGGGCCCCCTGACCAGGAATACCTTGAATAGTCCTCCAGAGAGAGCTGTGTCTGTGACATTGGCCTTTCTCTTTCTTTCACTAGGCTGTCACTTGCAGGTAGACATGGCCCTTGCTGTATAGTCACCCACAATAGGATGTCACTGCAACCCCCTGTTGACAGCCAAGGGTGTGATGGAGTGGGAATCGGGTGCCTCATCCTTCTGACTCCTTACTCCCGTACAGGTGAAGAGACCTTGAAGATGGGTCTGAGCTCAGGATGGGGGTGAGGGTGTTAGGGGAGTGTCTCATTGAACATTTTCTCTTTCCTAATTCTCCCCCTTCCTGCTCCTCCTCCCAGAGCCCTCTTCCTTTAATTCTTTTCTCCTCTGGTATCCCTGTTCCACAAGCTTCTCCCCTGGGGTTTACCGCAACTCCCCATGAGAAATAGTCTTATCTCAATCACCATCATTTCCCTCCAAGTCTTGCAGATTCCACAACCCCAAGTGGTTTTTAATCCCAGAGAATTTCTATTGCATCCATTTACCACTGCTCTGCAAAGGGCAAGGGCGAGCTCTGTTAGTTCTGAGCTGAGGGGGCTGCACTGGAAGATGGAAGGAAACTTCTACTCTGGGCTTAAGCTGATTCTCTCTTAAAGGATCAGAACTATTGAACATATTTCATCACCATAGGATTAATTTTCAACCTCAATTCCACACAATAAATTGATAGCATTACTTTGATCTTATTTTACACTAACAAATATCATGGCATTGTTAAAATGATAATATTTGATCCTTCTGGTCCTGGATTACATAACAAAGCATTCTATGTTAACTGGCTATAAGTTCTGCCATGCACAAATTCTAATCTCTTTATTTCCCCCCTAACTATGGGGGTAGGGGCCGAGTTTAATTTGCCCCAGTGCATACGTTACAGCAGTCTGACTGACCATAAATTTTTTTTTCTTGAGATGGAGTCTTGCTTTGTCACCAAGGCTGAAGTGCAGTGGCTTGATCTTGGCTCACCACAACCTCCACATTCCGGGTTCAAGTAATTCTCCTGCCTCAGCCTCCCAAGTAGCTGGGATTATGGGTGCCCACCACCATGCCTGGCCAATTTTTGTATTTTTAGTAGAGCTGGGTTTTCACTATGTTGGCCAGGCTGGTCTCATGTGATCTCAAGTGATCCACCCACCTCAGCATCCCAAAGTGCTAGAATTACAGGCCATCAATTTTTGTTGAAACACTATACATGTCAAATTTGGCAAACTAGTAAAAGATGCTACTGGAAAACTTCCATACTCAACATGCAAATTTTTTTTCAGGGGTTATCATTTAATAAATTGCTTAAATGGGTTGCCATCTCACTTTCAGTATTTTCATATTTTCCAGCAGGATTTGGTGTTTTCTGCCATTTTATATGACATCCTTCTTAGTGTACTATTTTTCACTTACCAAGTAGATCTATTAATTTGTCTTATGAATCCAACAATTCCAGAGTCATAATCTTTCTCCTCACAGAATGATTGGTAGCCCTGAACAATCAGGGAACTATGGCTGACTGTTGCTGAAAATACCATCATTATATTTTTCACAAGAAACCAATTTATGAATAATAGCATTGTCTTGGTCAAGAAATACTGTAGTCAAGACATATCAAAAAGAATAGAGTGGATTCGGTGAATCATTTTGGTGACATAGGCTGTTATTGTGAAAGTTTCCCATACTATTGGCAGAACTCCCCTATAACCTGGCTGTCTTATGACTGTATAGTGTTTTGCATATAAAAAATTACCAGTTTAATGGTGTTCTATTATTACAAAATTTTAAAGTTTCCAAAATGGATGTTTTGAGACAGCAATATAAGTATTGTACCTTCACCACCATTTATTCTAATAGTGAAATGTAAATCTCATGATGCTGATCAAAAGCAAACCTGTTCATATCTTCATCCTAAACAAACAGGTACAGCAGAGATCTTTCTAAGGCTTATGTTTGGGCATCACAGGCTAGCAGGAGAAGCACATGAGTCTCTTTATAATCTATTGGGGTGTTATGCTTCCCCTCTTTTAGGGCAAATGACCTACATAAATTATTTGGAATTCTTCTGCATAGGAGATACTTAATTGTTAAATTGTTAAATACAAGTATAGTAGCAACAAAATTGTTAAACTATACCCCCCTGAGACACAACTTTATCAACTAGAGTACAGTGTTTATATACAGTTCCTATTGCCCCTCTCACTTCCAAAATTAGGTCTGCACTTTCCCCTAACCCTTCTCACTCTAGTAAAGTTATTTTAAACATTTGTGATACATTTAGATTCTCTTGTCACAGGCTGCATTCCATGCTGGGTCTCCTTGACCTCCTAAATGATTTTTGCAATTTACATATATTAAAGTGTTTTCTTTTTGCTCTAAAGTTCTATTTGTTTTGACAAATGTATAATATACACTATTACAGTATCATACAGTATATTTGCACCATCCTAAAATCACCTGTACTTGACCTATTCATCCTTCCTCTCTCCCCTCAAATCCCTGGCAACCACTGATCTTTTTACTATATATATACTTTTGCCTTTCCAGAGTATCATGTCATTGGGATCACAAAGCATGTAGCCTTTTCAGATTGACTTCTTTCACAAAGAAGGAAGCAGATTGCTCCTGCAAGATTCAGAAGCAATAAATAAATAGCAATAAATATTTAAGTTTCTTCCATGTCTTTTTATGGCTTGAGAGCTCATTTCTGTTTTTCACTAAAATTGGTATGAATGTACCAATTTGTTTATGCATTCACCTGTAGAAGAACATCTTAGTTGTGCCAGGTATTTTAGTGATTATGAATAATCATAACTGTTATAAACATTCATGTGAAGGTTTTTGTATAGATACAAGTTTTCAACTAATTTGGGTAAATATCTGAGAGCATTGTTTCTGCATCATATGGTAACACTATGTTCAGCTTTATAAGAAACTGCCAAACTATCTTCCAAGGAGGCTATAACATTTTCCCACCAGCAATAAATAAGAGTTCCAATGACATTTTTTTAACTTCAAGAAAAGGCAAGCCTTCAATTACACTGAATCTCATTGCTGTAGAACAGCTCCATTGTGGGAATTAGATAGACATTCAGTTTCCATGGTTTATGCCTTCTTGAAAATGAACAATGATCTTCTGTAATTGTGTGGAGATAGCACTTATCTTTGAGGGAACACAAAAATGTAATTATTTTTCTCCCCTGCACAGCTAATACACCACAACAGCATGTACTGAGAAGCCTCTAACTATAAAAGACTACTGGGAGAATTAAGCAAATAAATCTATACTTAATCCTATATATACTAATATTTTATCAGGGAAGAAGAGGATGCATCATTAATATCACCACTTTAGTGGGATCATGGCAGACAGGAGGCAGGATTAGATTGCAGCTCCCACTCATACAGACAGAGCAGTGTATGGAGGCTCACATTGTGAACTATTGCTCCAGAATGACTGCAGGAATACATTAGGAAAGCCAAGAGAACCCACAGACCCTTTAAGGAAGCAGATTGCTCCTGCAAGACTCAGGAGACACCTCAAATACTCTGAGTGCCCAAACTGTGGAAGTAAGAAAGGGAGATCATCTGCCCCAGAACACACACCCCCACTGGGGAACCTGAGGTCAAGATTACAGGAGAAGATTCTGACCTTACCTGCAACTGAGTCAATTTAGAGAGAAAGTGAAATACAGGAGTAGAAGAAGCAGCAGGAACAGTCCTGTGGGCTCAATGGGTTCCTGGCAAGTCATTTCTGCCCTGCCTCACAGGGGTCCTTGTGGGGGTGGGGGAATGGCCAGAGGCACTGGGAAAAGGCCACAGGGAGAAGAAAACCTCCAGCTGAACTTTGTAACAGTTCAAACCAATCAAGAAGTCTCCTGATCAGAACTTGGAGGAGGGCATGAATTGGGTGTGCAGTCTCCACAGGTCAGGGAAAAACAAAAGCCCTACTTGCTTTCACAGCTGGGAGGCTGGTAGCCTGAGGCAAGTTCTCAGCCCTGCTCACCCACTGCCTGAAAACAGACTCTGCTGTTGGTGGTGGCACACAGTGGGAGTGAGGCCGGCCCTTTGGGTTGTGTGGGAGCTGGGTAAGGCCTGTAACTGCTGGCTTTCCCCCACTTCCCTGACAACCTTCATGCCACAGTAGTGGCAGCCATAATCTTCCTAGGAACATAACTCCATTGACCTGGAAACTTCACCTCCATCCCCAACAGCAGCTGCAACAAGACCCGCCCAAGGAGAGTCTGAGCTCAAACACACCTAGCCCTGCCCCCACCTAATGGTCCTTCCCTACCAACTTAGGAACTGAAGACAAAGGGGATATATTCTTGAGAGTTCTAGGGGCCTGCCTACTACCTGTTCCTCCCCATACTGCCATGGCTAATGCTCTCTTAAAAGCATCACCTCCCAGCAAGAGGCCAACCAGCATAAAAATAGAGCATTAAACCATGAAAGCTAAGAACTCTCACAGAGTTCATTTCACCCTGCTGCCACCTCCATCGCAGCAGGTGCTGGTATCCATGGCTGACAGACCCACAGATGATTCACATCCCAGGACGTTGTGCCCATAACTCCTAGTACCAGCCCAGAGCTGGCAGACTTGCTGGGTGGCTAGATCCAGAAGAGAGATAACAATCACTTACAGCTCAGCTCTTAGGAAGCCACATCCCTAGGAAAAGGAGGAAAGTACTACATCAAGGGAACACCCAATGGGACAAAAAAATCTAAACAACAGGCTAGAGCCATAGACCTTCCCTCTGATAGCACCTACCCAAATGAGAAGGAACCAGAAAACCAACTCTGATAATATGACAAACAAGGTTCTTACCCCCAAAAAATCATGCTAGCTCACCAGAAATAGATCCAAACCAAGAAGTAATCCCTGATTTACCAGAAAATGATTCAGAATGTTAGTTGTTAAGCTAATCAGAGAGGCAACAGAGAAAGGCAAAGCTCAATCTAAAGAAATCAACAAAATGAGAGACTCTCCAAGATGGCCGAATAGACACAACTCCAGCACACAACACCCAGCAAGAGAGACGCAGAAATCCAGAGATCTCCTAGCTCCAACCAAGGTACCAGGTGCATTTCAACAGGTCTGGTCTGACGGTGAGCAAAGCCCATGCAGGGCAGACTGAGACAGGGAGGGGTGCTGCTTCATCCAGAAAATGCATCTGACTGGTGAATCAGAGGCTCTCCCTCTGGAACTCTGGTCCAGATACAGCACTTCCCCCAAAGCCCCAGCAATACGCAGAACAGGGGATCTTTGCCAGTCAAGCGCCAGGAATTATAAGTGCAGAGTTGAATAATAATCCAGGATGGTGTCCCAGATTGGCACACAGACCTAAACAGATGCATAAGCCCCAAAGGCAGCCGGGAGAGCCTGTGGACCAAGCTATCACTCCCTTCCCCCACCCAGAGAGAGAGGGAGCTGTAAGAGGGAGCAGCTGGGCGGGCCCCTACCCCATGACTGGAGAGAGAGGAAGCTGAAAGGGGGAGACAGCCAGGTGCAGCTGGGCAGGTCCCTACCCTCCCCAACCAACCCCAGGGGGCTGAAGCTCTGACTCTAGCAGGTTGTGCAGCCAGTGCCACAGTCTGAGCTGAACCTGAATGATCCAGCCCAGTAGAGGAAGGGCACAAACCACCATTAGACGGGTACGACTGGGCTAACATGTTTTAATAAAAAACACAGGAAGCCTATGTAGCAATGGGACTGCATTATTGACCACCCAGCAGCCCCACCAGGTCAGCGGAAGAGGTGGGCCTAAACCCCCAGTGTAAATGAAAAAGACACAGGAAGCTTCCCTAGTAAACTGAAGGAGTCCCTAGAAACCCAATAGCGCCTCAACAGGCAGACAAGCAACCTTATCAAGCAGCTCCCTGAGACCACAGCCAGGTAAATCCACAAAGATGGGAAAAAAACAGCGCAAAAAAAGATGAAACCATCAAAGACCAAAACACTTCTTCTCCTTCAAGGGATCACAACTCCTCAACAACACAGGAACACAACATGACAAAGAAGGAGTGTGACGAATTGACAGAAACAGGCTTCAGAAGTTGGATAATAACAACCTTTTCTGAGGTAAAGGAACACATTCTAACTCAATGCAAAGAAATCAAAAACCTTGAAAAAAGGTTAGACGAAATGCTAGCTAGAATAACCAGCTTAGAGAAGAACATAAAGAACTTGATGGAGTTGAAAAACACAGCATGAGAACTACATGAAGCAAACACAAGTTTTAATAGCCAAATCAATTAAGCAGAAGAAAGGATATCAGAGACTGAAGATCAACTCAATTAAATAAAAAGAGAAGGCAGGACAAGAGAAAAAAGAGTGAAAAGAAATGAACAAAGCTTCCAAGAAGTATGGGATTATGTGGGAAAAGACCTAAACTATGCTTGATCAGTGTACCTGAATATGATGGGGAGAATGAATCCAAGCTGGAAAACATGCTCCAGGATATTATCCAGGAGAACTTCCCAAGCCTAGCAAGGCAAGTCAACATTCAAATTCAAGAAATACAGAGAACTCCACAGAGATATTCCTCAAGAAGAGCAACCCCAAGGCACATAACTGTCAGATACACCAGGGTTGAAATGAAGGAAAAAATGCTAAGGGCAGCCAGAGAGAAAGGTCAGGTTCACCCACAGAGGGAAGCCAATCAAACACATAGTGGATCTCTCCAGCAAAACTCTACAAGCCAGAAGAGAGTGGGGGCCAATATTCAACATGCTTAAATGAAAGAACTTTCAACACAGAATCTCATATCCAGCCAAACTAAGCTCATAAGTGAAGGAGAAATAAAATCGTTTACAGACAAGCAATTACTAAGAGATTTTGTCACCACCAGACCCACCCTACAAGAGCTCCAGAAAGAAACACGAAGCACGGAAAGGAACAAGTACCAGTCACTGCAAAACCAAACCAGTTGGCAAAGACCAAAAATGCAATGAAGAAAATGAGTCAACTAACAGGAAAGAAAACCAGCTGGTAACAAAATGGCAGGATCAAATTCACACATAACAATATTAACGTTGAATGTAAATGGCCTAAACACCCCATAAAAAGACACAGAATGGCAAACTGGATAAAAAGTCAAGACCCATTGGTGTGCTGTATTCAGGAAACCTATCTCACATACAAAAACACACACAGACTCAATATAAAGGGATGGAAGAAGGTTTGCCAAGCAAATGGAGGACAGGAGTTGCAATCCTAATCTCTGATAAAATGGACTTCAAACCAACAAAGATCAAAAGAGACAAAGAAGGACACTACATAACGGTAAAAGGATCAATTCAACAAGAAGAGCTAACTATCCTAAATATATACGCCCCCAACACAGGAGCACCCAGATACACAAAGGAAGTTCTTAACGACCTAAAACAAGACTTACACTCCCACACAATAACAGTGGGAGACTTCAACACTCCACTGTCAATATTAGACAGATCAATGAGACAGAAAATTAAGAAGGACATCCAGGACTTGAATGCAGAGCTGGAGCAAGCAGACCTAACAGACATATACAGAAAGCTCCACACCAAATCCACAGAATATACATTTTTCTCAGCACCACATTGCACTTACTCTAAAACTGACCACATCATTTGAAGTAAACCACTCCTCAGCAAATGCAAAAGAATGGAAATCATAACAAACCGTCTATCAGACCATGTTGCTATGAGACTAGAATTTAGGATTATGAATCACACTCAAACCCCCACAACCACTTGGAAACTGAACAACTTGCTTCTGAGTGTCGACTGGATAAACAATGAAATGAAGGCAGAAATAAACATGTTATTCAAAACCAATCAGAATGAAGACACAACTTACCAGAATCTCTGGGACACCTTTAAAGCAGTGTCGAGAGGGAAATTTATAGCAATAAATGCCCACATGAGAAACAAGGAAAGATCTAAAATTGACACCCTGTCATCAAAATTGAAAGAGCTAGAGAAGAAAGATCAAAAAAATTCAAAAGCTAGCAGAAGACAAGAAATAACTAAGATCACAGCAGAACTGAAGGAGACGGAGACACAAAAACCCTTCAAAAAAAAAAATCGATAAATCCAGGAGCTGGTTTTTTGAAAAGATCATCAAAATAGATCACTACCAGATTAATAAAAAAAGAAAAGAGAGAAGAATCAAACAGATGCAATAAAAAATGATAAAGGGGATATCACTACTGATCCCACAGAAATACAAAGTACCATCAGAGATTACTACAAACAGCTCTATGCACATAAACCAGTAAACCAGGAAGAAATGGATAAATTCCAAGACACTTGTACTCTACCAAGACTAAACCAAGAGGAAGTTGAAACCCTGAATAGACCAAAAACAGGGCTGAAGTAGAGGCAGCAATAAATAGGCTGCCAACCAAAAAAAAGCCAGGTCCAGGTGCGTTCATAGCCAAATTCTACCAGACGCACAAAGAGGAGCTGGTTCCATTCCTTCTGAAATTTTATCAAACAATACAAAAGGAGGGAATCCTCCCAAACTCATTTTATGAGACCAACATCATCCTAATATCAAAACCCCACAGAGACTCAACAAAAAAAGAAAACTTCAGGCCAATATCCATGATGAACATGGATGCAAAAATCTTCAATAAAATACTGGCAAACAGATGGCAACAGCACATCAAGAAGCTTATCCATCATGATCAAGTAGGCTTCATTCTGGGAATGCGAGGCTGGTTCACCATACACAAATCCATAAATGTAGTCCATCACATAAATGGCGCCAAAGACAAAAACCACATGATTATTTCAATAGATGCAGAGAAGGCACTCGACAAAATTCTACAGCTCTTCCTGTTAAAAACTCTCAACAAACTAGGTATCGATGGAATGTATCATAAAATGATCAAAGCTATATATGACAAACCTACAGCCAATATCATACTGAATGGGAAAAAGCTGGAAGAATTCCCTTTGAAATCAGGCACTAGATAAGGATGCCTCTCTCACCACTCCTATTCAATATAGTATTGGAAGTTCTAGCCAGAGCAATCAGGCAAGAAAAAGAAATAAAGGATATTCAATTAGGAAAGGAGGAAGTCAAATTGTCTTTATTTGCAGACGACATGATTGTTTATCTAGAAGACCCCATCGCCTCAGCCCAAAATCTCGTGAAACTGATAAGCAACTTCAGAAAATCTCAGGATACAAAATCAATGTGCAGAAATCACAAGCATTCCTATATACCAATAACAGACAAACAGAGAGCCAAATCAAGAGCAAACTCCCATTCACAATTGCTACAAAGAGAACAAAATACCTAGGAATACAACTAACAAACTAACAAAGGATGTAAGTGACTTCTTCACAGAGAACTACAAACCACTGCTCAACGAAACAAGAGAGGACACAAACAGACGGAAAAACATTCCATGCTCACAGTTAGGAAGAATTAATATAATGAAAATGGCCATACTGCCCAAAGTAATCTATAGATTCAACACTATCCCCATCAAGCTACCAATGATATTCTTCACAGAACTGGAAAAAAACACTTTAAACTTCATATGGAATCACAAGAGACTCCACATAGCCAAGACAATCCTAAGCAAAAAGAACAAAGCGGAGGCATCACACTGCAAGACTTTAAACAATACTACAAGGCTACAGTAATCAAAACAACATGATACTGGTACCAAAACAGAGACATAGACCAATGGAACAGAACAGAGGCCCCAGAAGCACCACCACACATCTACAACCATCTGATCTTTGACAAATCTGACAAAAACAAGCAATGGGGGAAGGATTCCCTGTTTAATAAATGGTGTTGGGAAAATTGGCTAGCAATATGCAGAAAGCAGAAACCGAACCCCTACCTGTCACCTTACACAAAAATTAACCCCAGATGGATTAAAGATTTAAATATAAAACCTAACACCATAAAAACACTAGAAGAAAATGTAGGAAAAACTATCCAGGACATAGGCATAGGCAAGGACTTCATGACTAAAACACCAAAAGCAATGGCAATAAAAGCCAAGATAGACAAATGGGATCTAATTAAAATTCAGAGCTTCTGTACAGCAAAGGAAACCATCATTAGAGCAATCAGCAACCAACAGAATGGGAAAAAGTTTTTGCAATCTACCCATCTGAAAAAAGGATAATATCCAGAATCTACAAAGAACTAAAACAGATATATAAGAAAAAAAACAACCCCATTTCGAAAGTGGGCAAAGGATATGAATAGACACTTTACAAAAGAAGACATACATGAAGCCAACAAACATATGAAAAAATGCTCATCATCACTGGTCATTAGAGAAATGCAAATCAAAACCACATTGAGATACCATCCCACGCCAGTTATAATGGTGATCATTAAAAAATCTGGAGACAACAGATGCTGGAGAGGATGTGGAGAAATAGGAACACTCTTACACAGTTTGTGGGAGTGTAAATTAGTTCAACCATTGTGGAAGACAGTGTGGCGATTTCTCAAGGATCTAGAAACAGAAATTCCATTTGACACAGCAATCCCATTACTGGGTATATACCCAAAGAACTATAAATCATTATACTATAAAGGCATATGCACACGTATGTTCGCTGCAGCCCTCTGTACAATAGCAAAGACCTGGAACCAACCCAAATGCCCATCAATGATAGACTGGACAAAGAAAATGTGATACATATTCCATGGAATACTACCCAGCCATAAAAAATGATGAGTTCATGTCCTTTGTAGGGACTGGGATGAATCTGGAAACCATCATTCTCAGCAAACTGACACAAGAACAGAAAACCAAACACCGCATGTTCTCACTGATAGGTGAGTGTTGAACAATGAGAACATGTGGACTCAGGGAGAGGAGCATCACACACTGGGAGCAGTTGGTGGGGGTAGGGGAGAGACAGCGGGGATGGGGAGGGTGTGGAGGGATAACATGGGGAGAAATGCCAGACATAGTATGCACTTAAAGTAAAATAAAAATAAATAAATAAAAAGGAAATCAAAATAATACAAGTGAACAGAAAAATATTCAATGAAATAGATAGCATAAATAAACAATCAAAACTGCAGGAAACAATGGATGCACTTACAGAAATGCAAAATGCTCTGGAAAGTCTCAGTAATAGAATCAAATAAACAGAAGAACCTCAGAGCTCAAAGACAAGGTCTTTGAATTAACTCAATACAACAAAGACAAAAAAGAGTAAGGAAACAAAGAACAAAGCCTTCGGAAGTCTAGGATTGTGTTAGATGACCAAACCTACAAATACTTGGCATTCTGGAGGAAGAAAACCAATCTAAAAGTCTGAAAAACATATTTGAATGAATAATCAAGGAAAACTTTCCCAGCCTTACTAGAGATCTAGACATCCAAATACAAGAATCTCAAAGAACACCTGGGAAATTCATCACAAAAAGATCATCACGTAGGCATATTGTCATCAGGTTATCTAAAGTTAAGACAAAGGAAAGAATCTTAAAAGCTGTGAGGCAAAAGCATGAGATAACCTATAAAGGAAAACCTATTGGATTAACAGCAGATTTCTCAGCAGAAACCCTATAAGCTAGATGGGATTAGGGCCCTATCTTAAGCCTCCTCAAACAAAACAATTAACAGCCAACAATTTTGTAAACAGTGAAACTAAGCTTCTTAAATGAAAGAAATACACAGTCTTTTTAGACAAACAAATGCTGAGAGAATAGCCACTACCAAGCCACCGCTACAAAAATTGTTACAAGGAGATCTAAACCTTGAGACAAATCCTGGAAACACATCAAAACAGAACCTCTTTAAAGCACAGGACCTATAAAACAAAAATACAATTGAAAAAACAAAATCCAAGATATACAGGAAAGAAATAGGACAATGAATGCAATGGTACCTTACATCTCAATACTAACATTGAATGAAAATGACCTAAATACTTCACTTAAAAGATACAGAATTACAGATGGATAAGAACTCACCAACCATCTGGTGCCTTCAAGAGACTCACCTAACACAAAGGACACACATAAACTTAAGGTAATGGGGTAGAAAAGACATTCATGCAAATGGACACCAAAAGCAAGCAAGCTATTCTTATATCAGGCAAAACAAATTTTAAAGCAACATCAGTTTAAAAAGACAACAAGGGATATTATATAATGATAAAACGCCTTGTCCAACAGGACCTAAATTTTTATGCACCTAACACTGGAGCTCCCAAATTTATAAAACAATTACTAAGAGACCTAAGGAATGAGATAGATAGCAGCACAATAATAGGGAGAGACTTCAATACTCCACTGACAGCACTAGATATGTCATTAAGACAGGGAGTCAACAAAGAAACAATGGATTTAAAGTATACCCTGGGACAAATGGACTTGACAGATATTTACAGAACATTCTACCCAACAACCACAAAATATACATTCTCTTCAACAGCACTTGGAACTTTATCCATGATAGACCATATGATAGGCCACAAAACGAGCCTCAATAAATTTAAGAAAATTGTAATTATATCGAGCATTATCTCAGACCACAGTGGAATAAAACTGGAAATCAACTCCAAAAGGAACCTTCAAAACCATGCAAATACGTGGAAATTAAATAATCTGCTCCTGTGAATGATCATTGGATCAAAAATGAAATCCAGATGGCAATTAAGAAATTCTTCAAACTGAACAACAATGTAGAAAAACCTCTGGGATACAGCAAAGGTGATGCCAAAAGGAACGTTCATAGCCTAAATGCCCACATCAAAATGTCTGAAAGAGCACAGACAGTCTGTTACACCTCAAGAAACTAGAGAAACAAGAACAAACCAACCCCAAACCTAGCAGAAAAAAGGAAATAACCAAAATCAGAGCAGAACTAGATTAAATTGAAACAAACAAACAAACAAAATACAAAAGATAAATGAAATTAAAAGCTGGTTCTCCAGGAGGCAGAGGTTGCAGTGAGCCAAGATCATGCCATTGCATTCCAGCCTGGGCAACAGAGTGAAACTCTGCCTAAAAAAAAAAAAGAAAAAAAAAGCTGATTCTTTGAAAAGATAAATATAATTGATAGACCATTAGCAAGATTAACCAACAAAAGAAGAGAGAAAATGCAAATAAGCTCAATTAGAAACAAAATAGGAAATATTACAACTGACACTACAGAAATACAAAAGATCATTCAGTGCTACTATGAACACCTTTATACATATAAACTAGAAAATCTAGGGGAGAAGGATAAATTCCTGGAAAGATACAACTCTCCTAGCTTAAATCAGTAAGAATTAGAAACTCTGAACAGAAAAATAACAAGCAGCAAGATTGAAATGGTAATTTAAAAATTACCAACAACAATAAAAAACTCCAGGACCTGATGGATTCACAGCAGAATTCTACCAGACATTCAAAGAAGAGTTGGAACCAATCCTATTGACACTATTCCACAAGATAGAGAAAGACAGAACCCCCTAAGTCATTCTATGAAGCCAGTATCACCCTAATACCAAAACCAGGAAAGAACATAACCAAAAAAGACAACTACAGACCAATATCCCTGATGAACATAGATGCTATAATCCTTAACAAAATACTAACTAACCAAATCCAACAACATCTCAAAAAGATAATCCATACAAGGGATGCAGGGATGGTTTAACATCTGCAAGTCAATAAATGTGATACACCACATAAACAGAATTAAGAACATAAATCACATAATTATCTCAATAGATGAAGAAAAAGCATTTGACAAAATCCAGTATCCCTTTATGATTAAAACTCTCAGCAAAATCAACATACAAGGGACATACCTCAGTGTAATAATCAAAGCTATCTAAGACAAACCCACAGCCAACATGGGAAAAGTTGAAAGCATTCCTTCTGAGAACTGGAACAAGACAAGGATGCCCACTCTCACCACTCCTCTTCAACATAGTACTGGAATTCCTAGCCACAATGATCGTACAAGAGAAAGAAATAAAGGACATTCAAATTGGTAAAGAGGAAATCAAACTGTCATTGTTTGTTGATGATATGATTGTTTACCTAGAAAATCCTAAAGACTCTTCCAGAAAGCTCCCAGATCTGATAAAAGAATTCAGCAAAGTTTCTGGACACAAAATTAAGGTACACAATTCAGTAGCTCTTCTATAAACCAATAGCAACCAAGCTGAAAATCAGATCAAGAACACAACCCACAACCCATTTTACAATAGCTGCAAAAAGAATAAAATATTTAGGAATATACCTATCCAAGGTGGGTAAAGACCTCTACAAGGAAAACTACAAAATACTGCTGAAAGAAATCACAGATGACACAAACAAATGGAAACACATCCCATGTTCATGGATGAGTAGAATTAATATTGTGAAAATGACCACACTAAAAGAAATCTACAAATTCAATGCAATTCTCATCAAAATACCACCATCATTCTTTACAGAATTAGAAAAAACAATCCTAAAATTAATATGTAACCCAAAAAGAGCCCACATAGCCAAAGCAAGACTAAGCAAAAAGAACAAATCTAGAGGCATTGCATTACCTGATTTCAAACTATAAAGCCATAGCCACCAAAACAGCATGGGACTGGTATAAAAACAGGCACAAAGACCAATGGAACAGAATAGAGGACCCAGAAATAAACCCAAATACTTACAGGTCACTGATCTTCAACAAAGCAAACAAAAACATAAAGTGGGAAAAGGATGCCCTAGTCAACAAATGGTGCTGGAATAATTGGCAAGTCACATGTAGGAGAATTGAAACTGGATCCTCGTCTCTCAATTTATACAAATGTCAATTCAAGATGGATCAAGGACTCAAATCTAAGACCTGAAAATATAAAAATTCTGGAAGATAACATTAGAAAAACCCTTCTAGACATTGGCTTAGGCTTAGGAGAAGATTTCATGACCAAAAACCCAAAAACAAATGCAATAAAAACAAAAATAAACAGCTGGGACTTGATTAAAGAGCGTTTGCACAGCCAAAGGAACAGTCAGTAGAGTAAACAGACAACCCACTGAGTAGGAGAAAATCTTTACAATTTTTATATCTGAAGGTACTAATATCTGAAACCTACAACAAACTGAAACAACTTAGCAAAACCAAACCAAACAAACAAAAAAACTAAACAATCCCATCAAAAAGTGGGCTAACAACATGAAGAGACAGTTCTCAAAAGAAGATATACAAATGGCCAGAAACATCTGAAAAGAATGCTCAACATCCCTAATGATCAGGGAAATACAAATCAAAACCACAATGCAATATCACCTTACACCTGCAAGAATAACCATAATCAAAAACCCAAAAGTAGATGTTGGCAACGATGTGGTGGAAAGGGAACACTTTTACACTGTTTGTGGGAATGTAAACTATTACAGTTGCTATGGAAACCAGTGTGGAGATTCCTTTAAGAACTAAAGGCAGAACTACCATTTGATCCAGCAATCCCACTACTGGGTATCTATCCAGAGGAAAAGAAGTCATTATATGAAAAAGATACTTGCACATGAATGTTTATACAATTCACAATTGCAAAAATGTGGAACTAACCCAAATGCCCAAGGAAAGAGAGAGAGAGAGAGATGACGGAATACTACTCAGCCATAAAAAGGAGTGAATTAATGTCATTCACAGTGACCTGGATGAGATTGGAGACTATTATTCTAAGTGAAGTAACTCGGAACGAAAAACCAAACATCATATGTTCTCACTCATAAATGGGAGCTAAACTATGAGAATGCAAAGGCATAAGAATGACACAATGGACTTTGGAAACTCAGGAAGAAAGGGTAGGAATGGGGTGAGGGATAAAAGACTATAAATAGGGTACAGCGGCTACTGCTCGGAAGATGGGTGCACCAAAATCTCACAAATCACCACTACAGAACTCACCCATGTAACCAAACACCGCCTGTTCCCCCAATAACCCATGGAGATTAAAAACAATTTTTAATTAAAAAAATCACCCCTTCAAATATACAGAATTTTTTTAAAACAAAGTGACTGTCTCCAGGAGGCTAAATATAAGACAAGTAGAGACAGATGTTACAATTACGGGCCCTTTACCGGAGATCTGTATTCAAAATCTACCTGCCTTTGCTACTTACTAGTCATTTGTCACTAGGCACGTTTCTTAATTTCACTTGGACCTGGCTTCCCAACTGTAAAATAGGAATAATAATAATAATACTCTTCTCACGGAATAGTTGGAACCAACCAGTAAACAATGACTATAAGTGCTCCATTCCCTTGCTTCAGCCAGGACAACTCCTGAGCTCCCAATGGGATTGGCAGATTCCTCTGTTGCAATGGCATCTTATTCCAACTTCTTCTTCTGCCCAATCTTGCTTCCCTCATTCCCTTATAAATATTGTGTCCAAGAACTCATCCTCATAAACCCTCTGCATGTAAATCTCCATCTTGGGAAATCTGACCTAAGGCAGCTTGCATTCCCATCATAATCACTATTATTATTGTTGCTGTTTGTTCCAAGGTCCGAGATGCAAGCAAGAGTCATGGCTGTGTGCACACATGAATATATACAATATACATCCCTCAGGTCTTCATTAGAAGGACCACCCTACAGACAGACTCACACTCCCCAAAGTGATAAACCACTTGAATTTGTCAACCCAACCTAAAGTGTGGATCTTCTCAGCGCAGCTAGGGATGATGGAGGATGATGGGCAAGGATGAGCCAAGACATCAGAAAAGAGACTTTCAATTGATGAACGTTCCCCAATGCAGCCTAGGCTAAATCAATAGAATAGAATCAAAAGCGAAATTTTGATAGGCATGGTGGCTTATGCCTATAATCCCAGCACTCTGGGAGTCTGAGGCAGGCAGTTCACTTGAGGTCAGGAGTTCAAGACCAGCATGGCCAACATGGTGAAACCCCATCTCTACTAAAAATAGAAAAAAATTAGCCAGGCGTGATGATGTGTACCTGTAATCCCAGCTACTTGGGAGGCTGAGACGGATTATCATTTGAATGTGAGAGGCGGAGGTTGCGGTGAGCTGAGATCACACCACTGCACTTCAGCCTGGGCAAGAGAGTGAGAATATGTCTCAGAAAAAAAAAAAAAATGAAATTTGAAGGATGTTTAGTTGCAGCAGGCAATGTATCAGAAACAATCCCATTACCAAAAAAGCAGATATGCCTGAAAGCTGGTTATACAAATATAGATTTCGTAATATTCTCCAGAAGAGTGGGATTTCAGAGCTGCATTGATTTGCACACAGCCAGGACCCACAACAAAAGTTCAGAATAGGATCCATGCCTTGGAATGGCAGTAATCTGGAGCAGGAAAAAAATAAAATGAACCTAATGGCACTGGGGTCCTACCAGATCATACAGAGAGGAAATTGTGTTGCTAAATGACAAAGGTCAACAATTTCTTTTCCTTGCTGAGAAAAGCCAGTTGCTTCCATGAAACATTTTAGAGAATATATATATATATTCTCTATATGCAAATATACAGAACATGACATGCTTCCTTTAAAAACATTCAGGGATATTTTTAGTAAATTTACACATAGCCATCCTGTTTTATGCATTTCTCCTGAAACCATATGTGTTCACTCTTCCTATCAAGTTAAAACTTGAGTCTTTAAGAACAATAATAAAATGGGTCTCAACAGTAGCAGTCAACCCATCAAGAAATTTTTCTCTTTACAACTAAGATGTCAGCTTCTCCTTTATGCAGACAGCTTTAATTATCTGATGACTGCAGTTTCCAGAATTACTCTAGTTTTCTGGAATAGTGGCTATTACGGAGCAAATAGCAGGTACTGAGAAAAGTTGTCCAAAAGAAATGAATGCCATTCTGTGACTTCTAGGAATATACCAATTGAAGTGAACCAATTCCAAATGTAGAAAGCATGCCCCTATTTAAAATTTTTGTCTCATAGGTCCTTACAAAATATGCTTTTGTTTAAATTACTTACATACAAAGGAAATGCATTAAAATGTAGAGACAGAAAAGAAATTCAACTAAGCCTGCTCTGCTAACCTTGAATTCATGAAAACAGAAAGCCTAGCTTATAAATTGTATCTTTCCTTCAAGTAAATAAAACCTATTTTAGCTAAGTTCAAGTTCCTCTGTAGAGATCAAGAAGGCATGGCTACAGGAAACCAGGGACTCCAAAGAGTTCATTTTCTGGGTTTCTGGGGATCTAGTAGAGATAATGAATGTCCCATGACCTTGAAGGTCAGTGGGGATAGTGACACAACTGGATGAGGAGATGCAATGCTGAGCTGAAGACCATCAGAGACACAGGCAGGACACTGGATATCTTAGGTAGAAAGAAAATCAGAATTTGATGTGACTCAAAGTTGAAAGGGGAAGAACTCAACAGAGTACACACAGAGCAGCACACAATAATATCTGATATCCAACATGGAAAAACTAACCAACAAAGAGAATGAATCTTAGATAATTTGTTTGCAACTTTAAAGAAAAACAGCTAAAAATCTTTATTTCCATAACACCTCTTTCTCTGATGAGTGCAAAACAATTAACACTCACAGCTAATTAGTCCTCACAGTTTGAGGTTTTATATAATTAAGATTTTCCAGGGATGCTATTTATGAGTCATAGATGAGACTCCAGAGGAATCTTTTTTAAAAGGGAAAAAACATTTACAAATAAAATCAGGTCATTTCAGTCCACTGCCTGGTGGAAGGAATGTGGTCTGCCTGGAATTGTCCTGAGTGCTGTTAGCACTGGCCGGCCCTCGAGCTAGGAAGGAAAACCTCCTGATCCTCCTTCATGTGGCAGTAGCCACTGAGAGCTCTGTAGGGAGAGGCATTCATTTCCGGGGGAGAAATAATGTGATCAATTATAACATCTTGAACAGAGAATCAGGACAAATGCTTGACAACAAACTTGCCCTAAGAGGTTCTACTAGAGAGGACTGTCCAGGAACTGACAATCTCTCCATGCTGCCAGTCTGCCAACTAGAGCAGATTGGACAGTTACGACATCTCCCTAACCAGGCAGAGAAATGGGGCCAGAACCAGCATTAACATATAGAAACGAGGCACTGGGTGAGAAGTGTCCAACCTACGTTGTAGCCTGGTAGAGTTTTCAGTCCCCTTCATGTGTCTCATTCCTTCCTACGTAGTTAGAAGACTTTAATAAAACTGGTAAGCCAGGAAAATTGATTCTACTAGCAATAGAAATGTTTGCTTGTATTATGGGTGTTCTAGTTGCAATGGAGGGCATGAAGAAGCCACTGACTCCAAGAACCCATACTGCCCATTCCAAACTTAATGACTTAAGGCAACACACATGCATTCTCTTATAGTTTACGCTTCTGGAAGTCAGGAGTCCAAAATCGATTTCATTGGGCTGAAAAATCAATGTGTTAGTGGGGCTGCACTCTCTCTAGAGGCTTTAGAAAAGAATCCCTTTCCAGCTTCTAGATCTGCATTCCTTGCATTCCTTAGCTCAAGGCCCCTTTATCCATCTTCAAAGCCAGCAGAGTAACATCCTGCTTCAGCCTTCACATGGTCTACTTCTGGAGTCCAATTTCTTTTTGCCTCCCTCTTCTAAGAATACTTATTATTACATTTAGGGCCTACCCAGAGAATCCAGGATAATCTTCCCCCTCTCAATATCCGTAATCATAACTGCAAAATCTATTTTTCCCTATATAGTTACATTTATAGTTTCTACAAATTAAGATCTGGGTATCTTCGGGGGCCATTATTCAGCATATCTCAGCCAAGAACCATGACTCCTCCCTTTACCCACTAGGGAAATAAAAGTGGGCAGGTGAGGGAAGGGAGAAAATAGGAAAGGACAGAAGGAAAGGTATCAAGGCAAGCGGGGAAATCAGCCTTCAATTGGGTCTGGAAGGGCTGCAAAGAGCAAAGAACATCAGACACCCTCCTGTGGACCCCAGATTGTCCTCTTTCTGTAATGCTGTGTACACACATGCCCTTCTAGAAATAACGATGCTCACTGGTGAGGCTTAAATCCATTTTTCTTGTTTGAATTCTATGTATTAACTTTTCCTAATTATAATATCCGTTTGTTCATGGCAGAAATTTTGGCAACTACAGGAAATAAAAATCATCCATGATGCCACCACTGTTAATAATGTGCCATATTCCTAGGCTATCTGAGACCAGCTTTCTTGAATTAAGCCCTTGGAACATTTTGGGTTCAGCACTGCCAAGAAATCCTTACTCAGAAGGTCAGAGACAGTGTCAACATTGTGTTTTATTGACAAAAAGACCAAGATGTAAAAAAGGCGAAGTGCTTCATCCAGCCTCATTCATTAGAACCGAGAGAGTACAGTGAGACTTGGACCTCTTCCTTCTCATTGTTGTCTTCTGGTCACTACCAAAGGTTCCTTGGTATTTCACATCTAATTAAATATCTCCAGAATTCCTAGTCAGTCTTAATGATTCATTTGTTATTCATATGTTTTCAGCACATCAATGTTTTAACATTTTTTAAAGTCATAAATCAATACCTACTTTTCCCAAGTCAGAAACTATATTGCTATTATAAATCACATTGGAATATAAAAGTGACCAATTACTTAGCCTGTCAAATATCTGGAGAAGAGTGGGAGAGGAATGGAGATAAGCTGAATGCTATTATTTTGTCGTTGTTATTGAGTGTACTTTGAATAGTGAGAAAACTAGCTGATATTTTTCCTCACTATTGGTCATTTTTAATCTCACCTACAAATAAGTAAAATTGGCTTTAGTGATTAGACAACAAATCAATACTCATAGTTCTAGTACACTTCAGGATGGGTTTCCTTTGTTATTGAGCTGAAGAAGACTCACAAGGGAGTGGGAGAATGCTTAATGAGCTTGAAAATGAAGCTGTTCATTTGAACTGAAGAAATCAAAACATTCTCCCCTCACCCCACATTAATTCATTATTCCTGTTATGGAGAAAATGAGAGCTATCAAAACCATAGAGGCAAAAGCGCAAACACTCAGAAGTGCAGTAACTTCAAGTTCTTCAGCATTGCTGTTGGGCACTAAATAAATTCTTACTCAGTAACTCCTGACTCTCTAGCCTCTTCATCTCATACTCTGTTAACACAATTTTTCTTCAGACAGATTTCAGTACAGTTAAACTGTGAATTACTGTCTCTTTCCATCCTATTTTTCAAGTGTAATTCTGATCACATTGTTAGAATTTGGATATCCCAGAACTGTATTAAAGGATGGGCTACCAAGCTGCAGCGAGCATAATGGCCATTATAACAGTTCTGGAGTAAAGGACAAATATAATGCCATTAATTCAGATTTCCAGAATGAATCCCTGACATATTAATAAAATTCTATTTGGGAGGGATCCAAAATGGCCAAGTAGGAGCAGCTCTGGATTGCAGCTCCCAGCAAGAGCACAGAGGGTGAGTGGTCACTGCATTTCCAGACAGATTTTTATTGCCCACAGACCAGGAAATTCCCGGGCGGAGGAGCACCGCAGGTCTCCAGCACAGGTCTTTTGGCCAGCGCGTCAGGTCTCCTCACGAAACTCACACGGGTCCAGGTGCCGTTTCAGCTGGTGACTAAAGCTCCTGAGAGATAGTCGCCTGTTCAACTGATAAAAAGGGGACTGAAACAGGGAGCCAGGCCAGGAGATTCCCAGGCAAAAAAGTGCCACAAGTCTCCAGTGCAGCTATTTCAGCCGGCACAGCAGTTCACCGCACAAGAACTCACACAAATCCAGGCACTATTTCAACTGGTGACTGGAACACCTGGGAAACAGAGTCACCCATTCAATTGAAACAAAAGGGGTCTGAGGCAGGAAGTCAGGTGATCAGGCTCAGCCAGTCCCACCCCCACAAAGATCAGCAATCTGAAAGGCTCTGGATTGAGAGTTTCACAGCAAGCACGGCTGAACCCGGGATGGTCCAGCTCTGTGGGGGAGGGGTGTCCACCACTCCCGAGGTAGTCCGCCATTACTGAGACGGTCCACCATTGCTGAGGCAGTCCGCCATTACAGAGGCAGGCTGCCATTGACGAGGCAGTTTTATCTATACCCCTATAAACAGGACTGCAGGGAAGTTCACATGGCAGCTGGGCAGAGCCCACAGCAGCTCAGCGACGCCTCTGCTGGCAGACTGTGACTAGGCTCCCTTCTCGCTAGGTAGGGCATCCCTGAAAAAAGGCAGCAGCATGGCAGAAACTTACAAATAAAATCCTACCTTCCCAGGACAGAGCACCTGGGATAAAAAGGCTGTTATGAGTTCTGCTGTGGCAGACTTAAACATACCTGCCCAGCAGCTCCGAATGGAACAACAGAGCTCACAGCTTAGCACTTGAGCTCCTATAAAGGACAGACTGTCTCCTCAAACAGCTCCCTGACCCCTGTATGTCCAAAGGGTCACCTCATAAAGGAGAGCGCAGATTGACATCTGGCAGGACAAAGATAGCAGAAGAAGAAACTGGCAGCAACCCTTACTGTTCTGCAGCTGCTGCAGGTGATCCCCAGGCAAGCAGGGTCTGGAGTGGACCTCCAGCAAGCCTAAAGCAGAGGGGCCTGACTGTTAGAAGGAAAACTAAGAAACAGAAAGAAATAACTTCATCATCAACAAACAGGATGTCCACTCAGAGACCCCATCTGAAAAGTCACCAACTACAAAAACCACAGGTAAATAAATCCACAAAGATGGGAAGAAACCAGACCTAACACCATAAAAATCCTAGAAGAAAACAGAGGCAAAACCATTCAGGACACAGGCATAGGCAAGGATTTCATGACTAAAACACCAAAAGCATTGGCAACAAATGCCAAAATAGACAAATGGGATCTAATGTAACTCCAGAGCTTCTGCACAGCAAAAGAAGCAATCATTAGAGAGAACTGGCAACCAATAGAATGGGAAAAAATTTTTGCAATCTACTCATCTGACAAAGGGATAATATCCAGAATCTACAAAGAACTAAAACAGATTTACAAGCAAAAAAACCCATTCAAAAGTAGGCGAAGGATATGAACAGACACTCTTCAAAAGAAGACATTTATGAAGCCAACAAACATATGAAAAAATGCTCATCATCTCTGGTCATTAGAAAAATGCATATCAAAACCACACTGAGATACCATCTCATACCAGTTAGAATGCCAATCATTAAAAAATCTGGAGACAAGATGCTAGAGAGGATGTGGAGAAATAGGAACACTTTTACCTTGTTGGTGGGAGTGCAAATTAGTTCAACCATTGTGGAAGACAGTGTGATGATTCCTCAAGGACCTAGAAATAGAAATTCCATTTGACCCAGCAATCCCATTACTGGGTATATATCCAAAGGATTATAAATCATTCTGTTATAAAGACATATGCACACATATGTTCATTATGGCACTGTTCCAGCAAAGACCTGGAACCAACCCAAATGCCCATCGATGATAGACTGGACAAGGAAAATATGGTACATACACACCATGGAATACTATGCAGCCATAAAAAATGATGAGTTTGTGTCCTTGTAGAGACATGGATGAATCTGGAAACCATCGTTCTCAGCAAACTGACACAAGTACAGAAAATCAAACACCATGTGTTTTCACTCATAGGTGGGTGTTGAACAATAAGAACACATGGACACAGGGAGGGGAGTATCACACACTGGGGTCTGTTGGGTGGGGAATAGGAGAGGGACAGAGTGGGATAGGGAGGTTGGGGAGGGATAACATGGGGAGAAATGACAGATATAGGTGATGGGGGGATGGAGGCAGCAAACCACATTGCCATGTAGGTACCTATGCAACAATCCTGCATGTACCCCAGAACCTAAAGTGCAATAATATATATATATATAAAAGAAAGAAGTAAGTTCAAGAGATAATATTGTGCAATATGGTGACTATATTTAATAACAATGCATTGTGTTTGTACATGTTGCTAGGAGAGTAAATTTTAAGTGTTCTCACTACACCAAAATAAAAGTAAGTACATGCAGTAATGCATATAGTAATTAGTTCAATTTAGCCGTTCTACAAGTGCAAAACAACATTTCATAGATGATACATACAATTTTTATTAATAAGACAAGTAAATCAAGAAAATTAGAACTTTAAATTTGTTGAAATTTCATCCTTTGAGAACCCCAAGGGCACTTGCTAAAAAAACTACTGCATTTTTTTCTCGGAGTACATTTCCCAGGGGAGCCAACCTGGGGCACTAATCTTATACCTACTTGTTCAGCAAAATTATAAAAGTAAGCTATTTTAACTGGATTTGGTTAATATTGCTCTCTCTTTCTATCTCAACATCTTCTCTTTCATACTTTTCATCATGCTGTGTGGTAATAGAGAAGCTATGGGCATTTGGAGATTCAGTTCAGTATAAGATGAGTAAGGGATATATTTTATCTGGGTTGGTGAGATACCTTTATCACAGGCACTTCCTGTACAGACTTCCCGTAAGTTATGGATAGCTATTCCATCTGGGAATGCTGTCATGACACAGTGGTGCAAGCACAGATGTCATATTGAGATGTGAATATGTTCTATGGTGTTTGGCACTGGAATTTGTGGGTGGTGTTGAGGAAGATTGATATGTAAGGAGCCAAAAGCATCTGTGGAAAATCTTTCAGCATCAGATATATAAAATAACAAGTAAAAGATATGATTCTCATCAATGCCTAGTTTAAATGGAATTTCGCTTCTGTCAGATAACATAAAACTCATAATATGCCAGGACAATGAAGACAACTGATGATAACTTGGCAAATGAGTGTCATCAGTTCAAAAAGTATTTAAGATTAGTTACTACACAAGAAAATTTGAAATGCCCTAAAATCTTATAGTTCATATGTAAAAGAAAATTCCCATATTTCCCAAAATTTAACAACAATTCTAGATAGTACATGACATTACCAACAATGAGTAATGAAATGGAACAAATCTTTACTAAGCTACCATAAAATAAATTTTAATCAACTGTAATAGAAAAAAATTAAATGATCTTTCTATTCTCTCTAGAGAAAATAATATTACAAAATTATTTTCACATAAAAAATATGATTAAAGATTATGCAGCCAAAAGCACAAGGGAGAAAAGTGTTATAGAAGTATTTCAAGCAGTTAATTAATTAAATTATGATACTTTTCTAGATTTTTGTGATGCTTGTGTATTTGTCAGCTTTTATCATTTATAATTTACTTTGATGTCTTCCCTTATTCCAAATAAATTGTCACATTTGTATCTGATTGTACATTATCTTCTGAAAGATGGCCTAAACATTTTACTAATCTTCACACACTACAAAATCTAGATCCACCCATGAGAGCCACACTTTGAAAAAAGATGTGTAAACTCTTATTACTGTATTAGAGGTCTATAATGGCTAGAGAGCCTTTCAAGACAGAAATGCTTGTAGTAAGAAAATCATATATTCTCGGGATGTTCATAGAGGAAAATAACACAGCATTCTCCTGAATATTAGTGCATGCTGCTGCAGTCTGTACTAGCAACACAATACTCTCTAGACAAATGATTAACATTTCTAATTTAACATCACTTATACATTCATTTTATTCTTTCAGCCATATTTTATAGTCAATGCATTGTGCAGTAAAGTTCTAACCAGTGCTATTTAACAATTGAGTGTGGATATACAGCCTTGAGAAACTTCCCTTATTCTTCCCATTTTCTTTGCCACTTTCCTATTTCTTTCAAATTTATGATCTTCGATTCATGTTCAGTAAGTAGAATAATAGACATATGCCATGAATGTCACTGGGTAACATGTGAACAAAGCAGAAAAGGTTTGTGCTTCCCAATGATGGTTCACATGAAAAGACAATAGATATAATGCTTTTTGGAATCTTATGTTTCAGCTCACACATTTGCATATAAACTGGTTCCTATCAAAATGGATGGCATTGAACCGAAGAGTGTGAACGTACCTTAATATTACACTGAATAAGAAAATCAGATGTTTCCGATCACATCATTACAAATAGAAAATGGCTAAGAACAGGAATGTGGCAGAAACTGCTGAGTGTCTGTCAATATTCATTCTTCTTCCTTACCAACAGAATCCTAATTTTGAATGTGCCCAGCTGGTAAGCTACATTTCCTAGCCTTCCTTGAAGCTAGCAGTGTCTGTGTGACTGAGTTCTGACCAATGAGATGAAAGCACAGTCATTGGGTGGAGCTCCCAGGAACCCTCTATAAAGAGGGCAGACTCAGCTAGCAAGCGTTTGCCCTCTTCTTATTTCTACCTGGAATTCAGAGGTGATGCCACAGGAAAGACAGTTGTCTTACAATTCAAAGGCAACAAAAAATGAAGTTTATGAGTTGTATAACCTGCATCTATGAAGCATGATGGAGCATTACTTACCTTCCTTGGACTGCCTACCTTGAGACTTCTTGTTAGGTTTACAATGTAAATCCTTGTTTGTTTAAGCCAACTGTAGCCAGTTGTGTCATACACAATTGTAAACAAATTCCTACAAGGAGTAACTGAGATCTGTTTTTATTTTCTTTACTTTGTTTATGAAAATCTATTATTCCTTAAAAGCTGAGATATTGACCGGGCTGCAGTGGCTCACACCTGTAATCCCAACACTTCGGGAGGCCAAGGCAGGAGAATCACTTTAGGTCAGGAGTTTTGACACAGCCTAGCCAATGTGGTGAAACCCCATCTCTACTGAAAATACAAAAAATAGCCATGTGGTGGCGGGCACCTGTAATCCCAGCTACCCCGGAGCAGAGGTTGAACCCTGGAGGCAGAGGCTGCAGTTGGCCAAGATCACGCCACTGTACTCCAGCCTGAGTGACAGAGCGAGACTCCATCTCAAATTAATTAATTAGTTAATTAAATAATTTTAAAAGCTAAGATATTTAGAGAGAATGAGAGAAGAAAAGGGAGAGAAGAGGAAATGTGAAGTTGGGTAGAAAGTTATAGTAAAGCTAGTAGCAAAGACTAGTGGGTCTGGAGCCAGACTAACTAGGTTTGAATCCAAGCTGTGCTACCGTGATTCAGTCTACTTATTCATTCAATGAGTTCAAATTGAGCACACATTCTGTGCCAGGCATTGCTCAAAGTTTTTGTAAATGAAGTTACTTAACTTGTCAGTACTTCAGTTTCCTGGTTAATTTAGTGGAGATACTGATAGTACTACCTTATGAGGTTGTTGTAAGGATTAAATGAGCTACTATTTGTAAATACCTACAGTAATACGTGGCATTAGGTAAGTTTTCAATAAATATCAACTATTGTTATTAAAAATAGTTGTATAGCAGTATTAATACATGAAAAACAAATGTACCTGTATTATGAAGTAAAAAATATGAAGCTGTAAAATGGTATTATCTCATATTTATCTTGGAAAAGCCATATGTATATTTAGCAAGAATACTAAAATGATATCCAATAAGATATTGACAGGGGTTATCTATGAGTGGTGAGATTATGATGACTTTAATATATTTCTTTTTGCCTCTTTATGTTATTCAAAATTTCACAGGAATAGATGCTAGCCAAATGAACATGTATTCCTCTTGCAATAAGACTAATAAAGTTGTGTCTAAGTTACATTGCAGCATCCCCATAAGAAATATTGCTTTATAGGGTCATGGAACCCTGGCCACACTTTTGTAGCATGGGCTTCCCCCTAAAGGCAGTAGACATTCTCTTTGTCAGTCATTCTAGAAAGAAGTCATCCACATGTTCAACTCAAATTCAGGGTTTCTATTAAAGAGGGAGAAAGAGAAATGGATATTGAGGGACAACATATTCTCTACCATAAGTGGGAAGTGAATTAAAAAGAACTCACCCATATGTTAGTGGGTGAATTGAAGGCCTAATGATGGCTGCCCCCAACAAATTTGAGTGAGCTGAAAAGAAAGTACATGAAGCAATTAATAAAATAAGGCAATGGGGTAGAAGAGAAAATGGGATGGAATTGAACATAGCTTAAAAAAACAGGCATACAATACACTCAGAGAGAAGACATACTCAAGAAACAGAACAAATTTCAGGAACACAAATCTTTCCTGACCTTAAATAAATTCTCCACACTTAAGGAAATATTAAGTCTATGTTTTAAAGGATCACAATCAGATGATAGATGGTAGAATTTAATTTTTAAATGTGAGATTGCAGAATTAAAGGGGGAAATATGAAGAGTAAAAACAACACTATTAAAGACCAAGCAATAAGCTAAATGCAGAAAGGAATATAATCAACATGGCAAAAATCCAAGTCATTGATTTGTAAGACAGCTTTGGGGAAAATCATACAAAGGAAGAGATAAGACAGAGACAAAAGCAACCTAATGACAATAATAAATATGAGGGACAAACAAAGGACAGCCAACATGTAGTCTCATGTCACAAAGCAGATGACAAAAAATCAAGGGACTACCACTTTCTGAAAACTACCAATAAATCCTGAAGATTTACCTAAAAGAAGAAACAGAATTATATGACTAAAAATTTAAAGAGGAAAGTAAACTTATAAAATTCAACATTTCTTCCTGATTAAATTAAAAAAAAAAAAAAAGGAAACAGACTGTTAGTGAACTAAGTGTTAATATAAATCATCAAATGAGTGGGAGGCACCAGATAAGGCTGGCCAGGCAGATAGTGGCTGTGTCACTCAGTAATTCTAGGCCAGAGGAGTTTCCAATATTTCGCTTCTCTATCCCTCTAAAATAATTATGAAAAATTATGCATCCACTTATATATTGGTAATTCACATCTAAATTCCCCCATTTTAAATTTGAATACACATTTGCAGGGGATTTGATTTCTGGTGTAAGTATTGACATTTTAAAATAATATTAAAAATAAATAAAATCCAAATAATGGAATAATGTATCCAAGAATATATAAATACCAATGCTGTTGATATTTAACACCATCCATTGAAAGCATATATTGTGGAAAGAAGCAGGAAAACGGCAGATAGGTGGCAGGACTAACTTACAGCTCCCCCTTGGACAAACAGAGCAGCATGTGGAGACTCACATCACAAACTTTCACTCCAAGAAATACCACAAGAACATACCAGGAAAGCCAAGATATTCCACAAATCCCTTGAAAAAAGCAGCTTGCCTCTGCAGGCTCTGTGAGACAGCTGAAAAACTTGTGAGTGCCCAAAGCATGAGGGGGAACATCTGCCCTGAACAGACATCCTCACTGGGGAACCTGCAGGTCAAAATAATAGGAGAAGAATTAGACCTCACCTGCAGCTGAATTTAAAAAGCCAAGCAAAATATAGGGGTAGAGGAAGCAGTGGGAAGAGCCCTGTGGCACTCTGGGCCCTCGGGGAAGCCATTTCTTGTGGGTAACCCCCATATAGGTACCTAGGAAGGAGAGCTAAGCAGAATCCTGACACAATTAAGATCTGAAGAATATCTCAGTTTATCGTATTACTACTCAGTTATTTCCTTTTATATAATCCTTTATATAATCATATATTAGTTTATGAAATTAGGGCTTGAAGATTACCTCAGTTTATAGTGTTACTACTCAGTTACTTCCCTTTATATAATCCTCTATGTATAATCATATATTAGTTCATAGAATGAGTGCCTAAAGAATATCTTACCACTCAGTTATTTCCCTGTATATAACTATATCTTAGTTCATATTCAGAGGAATGCCGAAGAGTAGACATGGTACAGAGCATGAACTAAGGAATAAGCAGCTTATAGTTGGAGGAATGTCTGGAGCAAACACAGTGCAGAGCATGAATTAAGGGAAAACAGTTATACCAGGACAAGAATCCATGGCGCAGGTGGCAGCATCCCGTATTGTAAAGATACCCACTGGATGGCAGGCTTGGGGCAAGAGCCACTCCTCCCGATAACGGAGGTGGAGGACCTTGCTCCAGTTCTTGTGGAGGGCTGCTCTCAGACCAGCAATCCCTCGAGCAACTGAGGGGCTCAAAACCCCTCCGGATAACCACGCCTTGGTGACTGTAAACTTTATCAGCTCTTGTTACTGTGCTGCTCGAAAAGCATCTCCCTATAGAACTCATTGGAAGCTGCCAGTAGGTGGTGGTAACCCTGACAGCTCTGTCACTGCTGTGTGACTTAAAGCATCCTCCTATAAATCTTCTTAGAAGTAGCTTGCCCATAGATAGAGGTATTGCACACTGCACCCTCTTCACTGCCCACGGCCCACCTCCATGCCTCAGTGACCTAATGGGGGTGGACCCCCTACTGCACATTGCCCCCTTCCTTGCCTCAATGACCTAATGGGAATGGACACCTTGCTGCGCACTGTCCACCTCCTAGCCTAGGTGACCTAATGGGGATGGACCCCTTGTTTCATTGCTTATGACTGTATCACTATCCTTAAAGATCACTTCACTCACTGCCCTGCCCTCTAAACTATACACAATAAATACTGATGCTTCTGGACATTTGGGGCCCCGCCTGACTCTGCTTATAGGCGGTGTGGCCCCCCTGAGCCCAGCTGCATTTTCCTTATACTTCTGTGTCCTGTCTCTTTATTTCTCAGATCCTGCACCTCAGCACAGCATAAGGGACACCCCATGACCCTGTGGGTCCCTCAGCCCTACAATTTCTGACTTTGTCTCACAGGAGTCCTTGGACATAGCGCCCAGTGGAATTGGGAAAAGACCACAGGGAAAAGGGAACTTCCAGCTAAACTTTCTAACAATTTTGACCCAATACAAAGTTTCCTGAACAGGATCTGGGGTACGGGGCAAACCAGAAGTGCAGATACCAGCACAGAAGCTGTGGCAGGCAGGGAGGCATGAAACCTGAAAGCCCTGCTTGCTTTCTCAGCAGGGAGGTTTGTAGCCTGGGGCAAGTTCTCAGCCCTGCAATCCAGTTGCCTGGAAATAAAGTCAGTGCTGTTGGGGAGACATGGTGAGAATGAGACTGGCTTTTCGGACTGTGTGGGAGCTGGGTGAGGCCTGTCACTACTGGCTTTCCCCCACCTCCCTGGTGACCCGTACAAAGCAGCAGAGGCAGCCATAATCCCTTAAGGAACAGAACTCCATTGGCCTGAGAACCACAGCCCCATCCCCAACAGTGCCTCAGCAAGCCTCATCCAAGCAAAGTCTAAGCTCAGAAAGACCTAACCCTGCCCCTACCTGATGGTCTTTCACTACCCATCCTAGTAGCTGAATACAACAAACATAATCTCATGGGAGCTCTATGGCCCCATCCACCACCTGAGAAACCCAAATACTTACCCTGGAGACCTTAGGGCAAGCTTGCATGCTCTCTATACTACCACAGCTAATGCTCTCTTGAAAGTGCCACCTCCTGGCTGGAAGCCAAACAATGTAAAACCGGCACAGTAAACAAAACTACAACCAAGAACCCTCACAGAATCCACTTCACTCCCCTGCTAACTCCACTGGAGCAGGTGCTGGTATCCACAGCTGGGAGACCTGAAGATGGATCACATCACAGGACTCTTTGAAGACACTCCCCAGTACCAGCCTGGAGCCCAGTAGCTCTGTTGGGTGGCTAGGCCCAGAAGAGAAATAACAATCACTGCAGTTTGGCTCTCAGGAAGCCCTATCCCATGGGAAGGAAGAGAGCACCACATCAAGGGAGAATCCCATGGAACAAAAGAATCTGATCAGAAGCCCTTGAGCCCCAAATCTTCCCTCTGACATGGTTTACCCAAATAAGAAGAAGCCAGAAAAACAGCTCTGGTAATATGACAAAACAAAGTTATTTAACACCCCTAAAAAGATCACACCAGCTCACCAGCAATAGATCCAAACCAAGAAGAAACCTACTAATTGTCAGAAAAAGAATTCAGAAGATTATTAAGCTAATCAAGGAGGCACCAGAGAAAGCTGAAGTACAACTTAAGGAAATAAAAACATAATACAGAATATAAAGGGAAAATCTTTGGTGAAAGAGATAGCATAAATAAAAACAATCACAACTTCTAAAAATGAAGGACACACTTAGAGAAATGCAAAATGCACTGGAAAGTCTCAGCAATATAACTGAACAAGTAGAAGAAAGAACTTCAGAGTTTGAAGACAAGACTTTCAAGTTAACCAATCCAACAAAGACAAAGTAAATAAAACGAAAACAAAAAAGTAACAAAGCCTCCAAGAAGCTTAGGATTATGTTAAAATACCAAACCTAAGAATAACTGGTGTTCTTGAGGAAGAAGAGAATCTAAAAGTTTGAAAAATGTATTTGAGGGAATAATCAAGTAAAATTTCCCTGGCCTTGCTAAAGATCAAGACACCCAAAAACAAGAAGTTCAAAGATCATCTAGGAAATTCATTGCAAAAAGATCATTGCCTAGGCACATTGTCATCAGATTATCTAAAGTCAAGATAAAGAAAAAATCCTAAGAGCTGTGAGGCAAAAGCATCAGGTAACCTAAAAAGGAAAATGTGTCAGATTAACAGCAGATTTCTCAGCAGAAACCCTACAAGCTAAAAGGAATTGGGGATCTGTCTTTAGCCTCCTTAAACAAAACAATTACCAACCAAGAATTTTGCATCCAGCAAAACTACACTTCAAAAATAAAAGAAATATACAGTCTTTTTCAGACAAACAAATACAGAGAGAATTCATCACTACCAAACCAGTACCATAAGAACTGCTAAAAGGAGTTCTAAATCTTGAAAGAAATCCTCAAAATACACCAAAATAGAATCTCCTTAAAGCACAAATCTTACAGGACTGATAAAACAATATGACAATGAATTTTAAAAAGGCATTACGGCACACAGGTAGGGGAATATCACACACTGGGGTCTGTTGGGGGGTGGGAGGCTAGGGGAGGGATAGCCAGGAGGTGGGGAGATTGGGGAGGGATAACATTGGAAGAAATACCTAACGTAGGTGACAAGGGGATGGAGGCAGCAAACCACCACGGCATGTGTATACCTATGTAACACTCCTGCAAGCTCTGCACATGTACCCCAGAACTTTAAAAAAATGTGATATTAACAGTAATAGTAGTAGTTATAGCTACAGGAGTTGCACCTGTAGTATCATTATATTTGCAAACATAAAATGTAATATTTTGTTTCCTTACATTATAAGCCTGACCATTGACCAGAAAGTTGACCAAATAACTATCTTCTGTATTTCCAGTTTACAAATTCTCCATTTCTCAGATATTTTTCCAACACTCCAGTGATCCCATGATTTGATATTTACTGGTCCCTATTCCTTGGAAATACCTTCTAATGAGGTAACTGAGTGCTTCTTGCTATGTGCTTTTAAGCAATAGATACCTTTCTCCCACAAAGTAAGGTCAAGTCTCAGAAAGGTAATGGCCTCTCTAGGGGCAAGGTCTGTAGCATCATCCTGGGATCAGCTCAGACTTTAAGAAAAGCCAGGAAGATAAACAGTTAAGGACAGATGATGAAAGACACTTAGCTATTCATTCATCTCTTTCCAAATCCAAAATCCGGCAGGAAAGCACTGTTTTATCTATTATCTTTACGTTCCAGCTAGCTGTCTGTTTATCTGGGTAAGTTTCTTCTCCATGCTTTGGGACCTGTTTATTGCTAAGAGTTTCTCATTGTAGCAAATTTTAAGAGAAAGTAGGAAGATTATTGAGTCAGATTAACTGTATGCTGTATCTCTCAATTACAACTTTTCTTTGGTATGGTCATCTTTTTTCTCTGCTCCCCCACCCCGGGCATTTTCTTGGTTTGTTTTATAAACAATGTTAGAGATGGACTAGATTCATGTCATTTAAAGATGGAAGAGAGGCAAAAGTAATTTAGTACCATATTATTAATTGCATGTGGAGGAAATTTAATGGATACACTCCAGTTAATTAGTAGCAACAGCAGGATGGGAATAAGGTTTCCAGGATCCCCTTCCAAATTTTATATACAAAGTAGTTATAATATTGATTGATTTATTAAAAATTTTTTTAAAAGACAAAGAGGGACATTATATAATGACAAAAGGACTAGTCCAACAAGAAAACATCACAATTCTAAATATATATACACCTAACACTGGATCTCCCAAATTTACAAAACAATTACTACTTTAGACCTAATAAATGAGATAAACAGCAACATAATAATAGTTATAATAATAATAATAATAATACTCCACTGATAGCATTAGACAGGTAATCAAGAGAGAAAGTCAACAAAGAAACAATGGACTTAAGCTACACCCTAGAACAAATGAACTTAACAGATACTTACAAAACATTCTACCCAACAACTGCAGAATATACATTCTACTCATCAGCACACAAAACATTCTCCAAGATAGATCATAGGATAGGCCACAAAACAAGTCTCAATAAATTTAAGAAAATCATAATTATATCAAGTACTCTCTCAGACCACAGTGGAATAAAACTGGAAATCAACTCCAAAAGGAACCCTTAAAACCAAGAAAATATATGGAAATTAAACAACCTGCCCCTGAATGATCACTGGGACAATAAAAACAAGATGAAAATTTTTTTTAAAAAAATTTGAACTGAACAGTAATAGTGACACAACCTATCAAAATTTCTGGGATACAGCAAAAGTGGTGCTAAAAGGAAAGTACATAGCATTAAATGTCTACATCAGAAAGTCTGAATGAACACAGACAATCCGAGGTCACACCTCAAGGAGCTAGAGAAATAAGAACAAACCAAACCCAAACTCAGCAGAAGAAAAGAAATAACCAAGATCAGAGCAGTGAGATTATCCAAAAAAAAGAAGAGAGAAGATCCAAATAAGTTCAATTTGAAATGAAACAGGAGATATTACAACCAATACCACAGAAATACAAAGGACCATTCAAGACTACTGTAAACATCTTTGCACATAAACTAGAAAACCTGGAGGAGAGGGATAAATTCCTGGAAATATACAACCCTCCTAGATTAAACCAGGAAGAAATAGAAACTCTGAACAGACAAATAACAAGCAGTGAGATTGAAATGGTATTTTAAAAATTGCCAACATTAAAGTCCAGCACCAGATTGATTCACAGCCGAATTCTGTGAGATATTCAAAGAAGAATTGGTACCAATCCTACTGACACTATTCCACAAGACAGAGAAAGAGGGAATCCTCCCTAAATCATTCTATGAAATCAATAGCACCCTAATACCAAAACCAGGAAAGGACATTACCAAAAAAGAAACCACAGACCAATATCCCTGATGAACATAGACGCTAAAATCCTTAACAAAATACTAGCTGACTAAATCCAATAGCATATTAAAAGATAACCTACCATGATCAAGCAGGTTTTATACCAGCAATGCAGGTTCAACATACACAAGCCAATAAGTGTGATATACCACATAAACAGAATTAAAAACAAAATTTGCACAATCATCTCAATAGAAGCAGAAAAAGCATCGACAAAAATCCAGCATTCCTTTATGATTAAAACTCGCAGCAAAATCAGCATACAAGGGACATATCTTAAGGTAATAAAAAGCCATTTATTATAAACCCACAGCCAACATAATACTGAATGGGAAAAAGTTGAAAGCATTCCTTTTGAAAACTGGAATGCGACAAGAATGCCCACTGTCACCACTTTTATTCAACGTAGTACTGAAATTCCTAGCCAGAGCAATCAGACAAGAGAAAGAAATCAAGGGTATCCAAATCAGTAAAGAGGAAGTAAAACTGAAAACTGTTTCTCTTAATTGATGATATAATTTTATACCTAGAAAACCCTAAAATCTCATCCCAAAAGCTCCTAAAACTGATAAGTGAATTCAGTGGAGTTTCAGGATACAAAATTAATGTACACAAAGCAGTAGTACTGCTGTATGCCAATGACAACAAGGCTGAGAATCAAATCAATAACTCAAGCCCTCTTACAATAGCTGTGAAAATAAAATAAAATACTAAGGAATATACCTAACCAAGGAGGTGAAAGACTTCTAAAAGGAAAACTACAAAACACTGCTGAGAGAAATCACAGATGACACAAATAAATGGAAACACATCCCATGCTCATAGATGGATAGAATCAGTATTATGAAAATGACCATACTGCCAAACACATCTAAATATTCAATGCAATTCCCATTAATATATGTATTAGTCTGTTTTCATGCTGCTGATAAAGACATAGCTGAAATTGGATAATTTATAAAGAAAAAAAGGTGTAATGGACTCACAGTTCCATATGGCTGGAGAGGCTGCACAATCATGGCAGGAAAGTGAAAGGTGAAAGGCATGTTTACATGGTAGCAGGCAAGAGAGAGAATGAGAGCCAAGTGAAAGGGGTTTCCCCTTATAAAATCATCAGTTCTCATGAGACTTATTCATTACCACGAGAACAGTATGGGGAAACCACTCCCATAATGCCATTATCTCCAACCAGGTCCCTCCCATAGCACTAGGAATTAAGGGAGATAAAATTCAAGATGAGATTTGGGTGAGGACACAGCCAAACCATATCAAAATACCACCATCATTCCTCAGATAGCTAGGATAAAAATCCTAAAATTAATATGGAACCGAAAAGAGCTCACATAGTCAAAGAAGACTAAGCAAAAGAACAAATCTGGAGGGATCATATTACCCAACTTCAAACTATACTATAAGGCTATAGGCACCAAAACAGCATGGTACTGGTATAAAAATAGGCACATAGAACAAGGAAACATAATAGATAACCCAGAAATAAGGCCAAATGCTTACAGCCAACTGTTTTTTGACAAAGCAAATAAAAACATAAAGTGTGGAAAGCACACCCTATTCAACAATTGGTGCTGGGATATCGGAAAGCCAATATAGAAGAATGAAACTAGATTCTCATCTCTCACCCTATACAAAAATCAACTCGATATGGATCAAAGACTTAAATCTAAGACCTGAAACCATAAAAATTCTAGATGATAACACCAGAAAATCCCTTCTAGACACTGGCTTAGGCCAAGACTTTATGACCAGGAACCCAAAAGCAAATGCAACAAAAACAACGATAAATAGATAGGAATTAATTAAACTTAAAAGCTTTTGAGCAGCAAAAGAAATAGCAGAGTAAACAGATGACCTATGGAATGAAAGAAAATATTTGCAAAGTATTCATCCAATAAAGGACATAATTTAATATTTTCAAACTATGCATTGAATTTGCATAGTTTGAAAATATCAAACAAATTAGCCCATCAGAAAGTGAGCTAATGACATGAAGAGACAATTCTCAAAAAAAGATATAAAAATGGCCAACAAACATATGAAAAAAATGCTCAACATCACTAATTATCAAGGAAATACAAGTCAAAACCATGATGAGATACCACCTTACTCCTGCAAGAATATCCTTAATCAAAAAATGATAGATGTTAGCATGGATGTGGTGAAACAGAACACTTTTACACTGCTGGTGAGAATATAAACTAGTACAACCATTATGTAAAACAGTGTGGAAATTCCTTAAAGCTCTACCAAAGCAGAGCTACCATTTGATCCAGTAATCCCACTACTATTGGGTATCTACCCAGAGAAAAAGAAGTCATTATACAAAAAAGACATTTGCACATGCATGTTTGTAGCAGCACAATTCACAATTGCAAAAATACAGAATGAGCCCAAATGCCCATCAATCAACAAGTGGCTAAAGAAAGTATGATATGTACATACCCTGGAATATTATTCAGCCATTAAAAAAAAAAAAACAGTGGCATTCACAGCCACCTGGATGGAGTTGGAGACCATTATTCTAAGTGAAGTAAGTCAGGAATAAAAAACCAAATATTGTATGTTCTCACTTGTAAGTGGGAGCTAAGCTATGAGGACATAAATGCATGAGAATGATACAATGAACTTCGGGATTCAGGGGAAAGGGTGGGAGGGGGTGGGGGATAAAGGACTACATATTGGACACACTACACTGCTCGGGCGATGGGTGCACCAAAATCTCAGAAACCACTCCTAAGAAACTTAACCATGTAACCAAACACCACCTGTTCCCCAAAAACCTATTAAATAATAATAATAAAATATTAAAGAAAAAAGAAAAAATATATTATAAAAAGCTCTTCTTTAATGCTCATAAATTTTACATCATTTTTTCTCCTTGAATTGGTGTTTCCACTCCACTTTCCCCACAGAATATCTTCATGTAAAATATTTTATACTTGAAAATATTTTATTGATCACCTTTCATCTTTCTCTGCAACCAAATGTACGTATTAATGTATAAATTTATTAACCCATATAGCTTTTGGGGATGAAAATTTTTCCCTCAGAGGCATCATGCTATCTGACTTCAAACTATACTACAAGGCTACAGTAACCAAAACGGTATGGTACTGGTACAAAAATAGACCCATAGACCAATGGAACAGAATAGAGATCTCAGAAATAAGATCACACATCTACGAACATCTGATCTTTGACAAACCTGACAAAAATAAGCAATGGGGAAAGGATTCTCTATTTCATAAAAGGTGCTGGGAAAACTAGCTAGCCATATGCAGAAAATTGAAACTGTATCCCTTCCTTATATATCCTACAAAAATTAACTTGAGTTAGATTAAAGGTTTAAATGTAAAACTCAAACTATAAAAACCCTAGAAGACAATATGGGCACAGGCAAAGATTTCATGACAGAAACATCAAAAGCAATTGCAATAAAAGCAAAAATTGACAAATGGGACCTAATTAAACCAAAGAGATTCCGCCCAGCAAAAGGAACTATCATCAGAGTGAACAGACAACATGCAGAATGAGATAAGTTTTGCAGTCTCTCCATCTGACAAAGTTCTAATATCCAGAATCTGTAAGAAACTCAAACAAATTTACAAGGAAAAAACAGCCCCTTAAAAAAGCAGGCAAAGGATATGAACAGTCACTTCACAAAAGAATACATTCATGTGGCCAACAAACATACAAAAAAAGGCTCAACATCACTGATCAATAGAGAAATGCAAATCAAAACCACAATGAGATACCATCTCACACCAGTTGGCATAGCGATTATCAAAAAGCCAAGAAACAGCAGATGCTGGCGAGGCTTTGGAGAAATAGGAATGCTTTTAACCTATTGGTGGGAATATAAATCAGTTCAACCATTGTGGAAGACAGTGTGGCAATTCCTCAAAGACATAGAACCAGAAATAAATTTGACCCAGCAATCCCATTACTGACCATATACCCAAAGGAATATAAATTATTCTGTTATGAAGATATATGCATATGTATGTTCATTGCAGCACTATTCAAATTAGCAAAGACATGGAATCAACCCAAATGTCCATCAGTTATAGACTGGATAAAGAAAATGTGGTACATATACACCATGGAATGCTATGCAGCCATAAAAAGGAATGAGATCATGTCCTTTGCAGGGCCATGGATGGAGCTGGAAGCTGTTATCCTCAGCAAACTAATACAGGAACAGAAAACCAAACACCACATGTTCTCACTTACATTTTTACCTATTCTTACCCATGTGATATTTAAAAGCAAAAACAAAAGCTGAACGATGAGAGCACATGGACACAGGGAGAGGAACAACATGCACTAGGGCCTCTTGGTGGGGCAGAAGGAGGGAAAACATCAGGAAAAATAGCTAATGCATGCTGGGCTTAATATCGAGGTTATGGGTTGAGAGGTACAGCAAACCACCATGGCACACATTTACCTGTGTAACAAACCTACACATCCTGCACGTGTATCCTGAAACTTAAAATAAAATAAGCTTTAAGAATATTTTCCTTCAGTATTAAGTTATAATAATAATTATTATTACTGCTACGATATAAATGTATTTTAAATTTTCAACATAAAAAGAAAAAACTGAGAAATTATTTTTCTTCATGGGACAGATGAAGATTTTTAATTTCACTTATGTTTTGGTGGATGAATATTATTTATTCCTATAATGAGAATGGGTTTAGTATCAGTTCTAATGTGTTTTTTGTAAGCTCTGAGAATCTTTGTTCACCATTAAAAATAGATGTAATTGGGGCAAGATTTTCTATAGAAATGTCATTCAACTCCTTGAACGTATTCCACTTTACATGCCGAAACTACACAGTGGCACATCTTCAAATATTATTTTTGTGATCCATCAGCTGACAACTCAATTAGGTCTTCCTCAATTTTGTTGAAAGCAAAGAAATGGAAATCATCCTAAATTGTGAAGAGATTTGTTACCCATCATTAGAGACATCAATTTCACAATTTCTGGGAAATATATCAAAAAGACTTTTCCAAGATTGATCAAAAGACTATTAATTATGCCTCTCAGTCTCTCACTGAAAGGCATCCTCTTTAACCTAATATACTCAGAAAGGGTTGGGAAAACTAAAATATTGTTAAGTATATTGAATATTGTTAACAGGCTTACTGAAAGGCATCCTCTTTAACCTAATATACTCAGAAAGGGTTGGGAAAACTAAAATATTGTTAAGTATATTGAATATTGTTAACAGGCTTTTTAATAAATTGAGTTAAATCTGTAGCTTGAAATTTTATTAAATGTATTAATGTATATTAAAAATACCTATTATAGAAATCTAATTAGTAAAGCTATTCATCATTGGTCAAACTAAATCAGAATTCTGACTTCATTTTTTATTTCAAATAACCCTGTGACAGCAACTCCTGTCTAGTTCTAATTACAGTTATATAGGTAATAGGGAATGGAGTCCTGCCTGAGTTTGTCATCCAGATAAGAATGAAGTATGGATAGCAAGAACAAATATGGCTTTTGGTGTGATCTTTATATTCTGAAAAGCAATTATAATCACTGCACTGTAAAATTTAAAACTTTTACTGAAAACATATAGAAATAGGTAACTGCATAGAACATTTAAAATATTGACATTTATTTATATTCAATTAGAATTATTTAATAATTAGGCTGACGGCATAGTTACAGAGTAAGATCAAATAAAAAACCTGTTTAGGCCCTATTTCCTATGGTGGGAAAGAAAAATACACAATAGTAAACTCAAGTAACCATCAGCTACATAGAAAAGACTGCAGTGGATTCTTCTGCGGTGACCAAGAAAGGGGTATTATTTTTCATCACGCAGTCCACCTTAATTAACCCACAAAACACAGGTGGTATTCACAAAGTAGCATACCAGTAGTATGTACAAAATAAGCCACAGTTCTGGAAGAACTTATGTTTTTACATATTCTTACCCATGTGAAATTTAAAAGCAAAAAATAGAAGTACAGAATTACAGTTTGTCAAAAGACAAAAGGGGTAACTTAACTGGTATACTCAGAACAGGCTCCAAAAATCTTGATCTGAGCCTTGAAGGGCACCTTAGAAAGACAGCATTGCAGCAAGAGAGAAGAGTGTAACAAAGGCTTCGAAGTGCTTCGAGGGTCAGTGAAGAAATCAACCAGGCTGGCACAGTGGCTTTGAATTGGAGAGCCATGTAAGAAAATGAGCAAATTATAAAGAGCCTGAAATGAACCCATAAAGACTTGTGCTTGATCTCAGTGGCAGTGGAGAGCCCTGGGAGCCTATTGCACAGGGGACAGATAAAAATGATGGAAAATATCTTATGTTCTGTAAATGGAGACATCTAACAGGAGAGACTAGAGACTACAGTAAGCTGTGTCAGGTGGTGGTGGTGATAGTGAGTTTGCCTGATGTAGCCAAAAGAGCACTAAACTTTAACTAGACTTCTGAGACCAGCTCTGCACTAACTGGCTTCATGGTCCTGGACAAGTCACTTAATTTTGGACCTTTATTTTCTCCATTCCAAGGATCCCTTGGGGAATGCATCTTTGGAGACAATAGCAAGGCAGCATGAATGGACAAAATAGGTATGAGTCCGTGCCCCCACAGTCTTGCTTCAACCAAACTGAATTTTCTTTTATCTGTTTTATTTTTATAATTACTATCAATTTGGGGACTTCTGTGTAACATTTGGGGAAAAGTTCCTGCTACTTAAAAAGTTTTGCAAAAAAAATGGACTATAGGAGTCTCCTTCAAAGGCATAAAATTCTGAGATTCTCTAAAGGAGAGCAGTTTTGCAAGAGAAGATGTGATAGGACTTGATAACTGGATAGAGAATGGAAAAGTGAAAGATGTCAGGGAAGACTGGATGACTGGAAGAAATGAAGCAAAAATGAGCATAAGGAATAGGGGACTGCTCCTGGGAGAAAATGTTGAGCTTTCCCTACAATGTGTGTGAAGTCAGAAACTAGAATGGAAGTGTTTTCTCTATGTTGTTTTTCAATACTTTCAAAGTCTTTCCCTATAAGCTACAACATCCAAAAAGAGGATAATTTTATTCCAAATATAATCTAAAATATCATACATTATGTCTTTCACTATTATTTAGAAATGGAATAAATACAATCTCCAAGAATACAATCTTTTTTTTTTTTTTTTTGAGACAGTCTCACTCTGTCACCCACGCTGGCATGTGCAGTTGTGCAATCCCCGCTCACTGCAACCTTCGACTCCCTGGCTCAAGTGATTCTCCTGCCTCAGGCTCCCCACCAGCTGGGATTACAGACACCTGCCACCATGCCCAGCTATTTCTTGTATTTTTAGTAGAGACGGCGTTTCACCATACTGGCCAGGCTAGTCCCCAACTCCTGACCTCAAGTGATCCGCCAGCCTCTGCCTTCCAGAGTGCTGGGATTACAGGTGTGAAGCACCGCACCTGGCCAAGAATACAATTTTTAAAGAATTTTTTAATGTGTTCTTAGGCAAAATGCTTTTGTTTTGGTGATACAGATATTTGTAGTAAATCCTCAGGGTTTAAATTAGTGGCTTGAATTTTCTATTTCCCACATGTAAACCAAGACAAAATGCCACATGTAAACTTGATATTTTTCTCAGGTGCTTCTTTTAACATAAAGAAATCTTAATTTGATATGCCTGTTTTGAAATGTTACCTTTGTCCAAAGTAATTCATACTAGGTGTTGGATAGTATATGCAAGAATGCTTTGAACAAATGAGACTATAACCCTTCCATGTGTAAAGTCAGCATGTATTTTAAATTTTCTTTCACAATTACAGTATCACACGCAACTGGGAACAAAAGCTACAGGGAACAGAGTGTAATGGATCATGATGACTATTTTAGAACAGCTTGAACCTCCTCATAGCCTACAAGAAGGCTATGTGAGCTGAATTCAAAAATGCTGAAAATAGATTTTAATGCAAGCTGCAGTTACAGGGGCAAATATGCTTTTTTGTAACTTACAACAATAGAAGAAATCTCAAAAGGACTCATCCCAATGGGAAAATACGTTATCCCCTATGTTCTTCCATTCTGTGCATTTCTTTTTAATAGAAAGCATGTACATAAATACGGAATGCTTTCTAAATTACTAATATATTTTGTTCCAATTGCTTGCCCCTAATGCAACAAATTGTGTTTGTCTATCATTTTACTGATGTTACAGTTCTTCTCTGTTGTGAATGGAATTATTACTACTACAGAAAATCAATTAGATTTAAATATTTTGAGGCAAAAGAGAGGTCAAAGAATGAGTTTTTTGTCACTGTCTCTGTGATCTAAAACGCACCATATTTATGTTTTAAACAATTGTATTAAGCAGAGAACAAGGAGAAAGGAGAGAACACCACACTTTCACTCTATTCTAGCTTTTAATATCCTCAAAGTATATTGCCCTTGTTCTATCTCCTTGGTAGTAACTCTCATTGAGTACAGGATCACTTTTGTTCAAATTAAAATTTTCAAGCTATGAGCAGCTCAAGTGGATTCTTAATAAACAGAAACCTCCTATATTCTGGAAAATCATGTCCCTTCAGTATGATTGGGATGACAGCCTTTAATTCCTTGATGACAGATTATAAGCTAACATATTTGGGGAAGATGATGGCCAAGGACAGTTGACATTTGATAATGCTGTTCTGACACAAAGATGATCCCACCTTACCCCTTGCCTGAGAAACTGGCATGTTCAAATGAAATCCTTTATCGGCAGAGAATGCCATTGTTGAGTGGCTTCTTGTTTGCTTGAGAACCATGAAAGACAAAGAGATTTAGTTGCCCATAAAGCACATTAATTCACAGAAAAAAAAAAAAAACACTTTATTAATCTTATCTCTCCTAGTCTGAATCTTCCCAAGTATAATCCTCATACTCCCTTTTTTTCTGTGCTGTGACTCCTCAAACCATTTCTGATAGACACAAGCAAGAATTTAATGGTGCAGAACAAGCAAGCGAGCCCTCTCTGCAGTGTACCCCGTAGCAATGAGAACGTGCTTCCCATGACTCAGAATGAATCAGACGGAGAAGAAAAAATAACAGCACAAAACTGCGGCTTCAAAAATAAGTGACAATGTGTGATCTGAAGAAAGGAGACTGCATTGCTGAACGTGGCCCCCAGTGCAGTCGTCCTGCCTTCTGCATTCTCCAAGAGACAGGTAGAATGAACAGCAGGCTTTTCTTGCAAAGGAAATCAAAACACTCTGTTGTTTAAACACATTCTCACAAAATAAATCATTTATCTCTGTTCTTCCAAGTGACATGTTGTATCAAAATCAATGGCATACATCAAAGCTGCCCTTTATACAAAAGCTTCACACATATATATGAAGGCTCATATAGAATGAGGGCTCAAAATACAAATATTATATATATTTTTTCAGAATATTTACAGAACATATATATAAAATTCATGAAATCTACATTTACATATATATGTATTTATATATATATGGAATCTACATTTACATATATATGTATTTATATGTATATGGAATCTACATTTACATATATATGTATTTATATATATGGAATCTACATTTACATATATATGAAATATTTAAAAGAGGAAGTTATTTAAGTTACACCTACATTTTCCTTTTTTATGATTTCTGATTGAATTCAAGGATGTCCCTCACTTGGAATAGCCAGTAAATTTCTTTATGTGAAATGCCAATAAAAGGCAAAATTTATTTTACTTTTCTAATTTTATCAACAGAACAGTAGCCAGCCTATGCTGACCTAGACCTACTCCCTCTTTCTACTTGCTACTGGAATTGTCCTTCCTACTTATCCTTCCCTCTCCCCTCACGGTTGGCTGGATCCTCCCCCACCTTCTCATTCCCACCATTCCACATTCCATGCTCCACTTTTGACTTCACCCCACAGATAGTGAGTTGTGAAACTTATGGTAGGGGACAAGCTGTCAAGGAAAGAGAAGAGGAATCAGGGCAAGGAAAACTTCTCTGAATGTTCCTTGCTTTCTACCATACCCCAGGGCAATCTGTGAGAGAAAGAGATAAGAAAGAATACCCCAACCTCTGCTGTTCCTCCCTACCCAGCCTCTCCCTTCTTTGCTGACTGATTTAGCAAGAATTGGGAGGAGGGAAATAGAGGGATAGATGAGAGACAGAGGAGACTGTACAGGATCCGATGCCCACTCTCCCCCCATGCCTTGGCCCAATGTAAGTTTTCTGGAAAAAGAGAGGACAAATCCTTAATTAACTGAGATTAATGTCTTGCCATCTGGCAGAAGAAAGGCTCAAAATACAAATTTACTTCAGTTACTTTTCTTGCACAACTGAGTTTGCAGCCTGAGGGTCATAGCTGGTACTTTCTCGACATGGTAACAAATACCTACTGTAAACCAACAGTGAACACAGTAAATTAAGAGTAAAATGATAGAGGCATTCCCATTAAAATTAAGGATCAAAACAAGAGAATATATTACTCTCATTCTCCTTTTGAACTGAATTTCAAAACTTAAGGAATAGAAACAAAAAATAAATACTTTATTCAAAATAAGGACACAAGATCAACTTTTATAGCCCATATAAGAATTAATTGAAAATATCTCAAATTAATTTTTTAGACTTCAGCAAAGTAATCCAAGATAAATACACATTTTCAGTCTTGCCTAATATAGCATCAATAACCAAAAAATACAAAATGAGAGGAAACCAGATTTATACTAAACAACAAAATAAAACATAAAATATTTGTGAATAAACCTAACCAAAAAGTGCATGATTAATATGAAGAAAATGATGGCATTTTGCTAAGGGAATAAAATATTTATAAAAAGGAGAGAGATGCTGCATAAAAGGATGTAAAGACCCAATACTTCTAATGCTAATAAAAGGCAAATTGTATTTTATTTTTTATTTTATCAACAGAAGTATGAGCCAATAGTCAGCATTAATTGAAGTCAATGAATATTGGGAGTTATTATTACCCAGCTTTACCAAGGATTATTCAAGATATTTTATATATTTTATATCTCATTGTATATTTCCAATAAATCTATCAAATATTACTATTGATATTTTAGAGATAACACATGTCAGAGCACAAAATCTGATCTTTTATTCAGTTTGACACATTAACTTGGTTAAAATGTCTGGATTTTTACCTCCAAAGCATATAGTTAAAAAAAAAAACCTGAATAAATTCCATAGGATTTTTTTTTAACATGGTAAAATTAATGTTCTTCTAAAAGGTGTGAAGAGCACAAAAAAAAATTTAAAGAGCAATTTTACAAAAGAATTCACAAAGAAGTACAAGGAGAAACAGACACTAGTATACACAAACTTTAAGTATTTGATCAAGGGAGCATTACAAGCCAATAGGAAAAAATATTGATTATATTTTAAATGATGGTGAGAAAATCAGCTATGGGAGTGGGGGAAAACAATTAACCCTTTGCTTCACATCACACATCAAATTAAGTTCCAGAAGTTTTAAAGAATTAATTTTAAAAACACATCATCATCGTAAACTACAAGAAAACATGTAAGAATAGCCTGAGAATAATAGCAAAAATTTTAGAAAAACTTCAACAAACTTAAGTATAAAATAAAATTTCAAATTTCTATATTCTATGAATAAAATGTTAAGGTAAAAACACTGAGGGAAATATTTACAATGTATACGACAAAGAGTTAACATATTAATATATTAAAAATTTCCATGAATCAATTTTTTTAAAAACAAACATCCCAGTTGAATACAGACTGAGAATATGAATAGGCGATTTACAAAAGGACTGCTTATATATACTTTTACTCATGTCAGAAATAGATGTCAGTTTGATAAATTGTTTTTTATTAGTAATTAAGTAGTGCTCTTTTTTAATTCATTGGAATAAATTTTTATCATATCCTTATACATAATTTAATGTCTATAGGATCTAAAGTGATGTTCCATTCTTAATTCCTGATATTGGCAATTTGTAGCTTTTCTCTTATGTCTTTGTTAAACTTCCTTATACAGAAATAACTTTTGTTTAGGTTGAACCTTTCTGTTACATTATGTGTTTGTTCTATATCTCATTATTTTCTGCTTTCATTGTTATTATTCCTTTTCTTCCCCTTTGTTTGGTTTTAATTTGCTGTTCTTTTTCTCACTTCTTGAGATGGATACTAAGATCATTGATTTTCACCCCCTTCTTGTTTCCTAAAGTATGCATTAGCTATTATCAACTTCCCTCTAAGCAAGCCTGCATCCCTAAACTTATAAAGCAATTATTGTGATTTGCCTGTTCATTAAGTGAAAGGTAAATATTTAGGTGGATTAATTTTTAACAGCAATGACAATGGAAAAATGGTGGCAAAAGAAATAGAACTGTTGGTTAAAAATAAAATGGTAAGAGTAGATACTGATCATAAATGAACAATGATTTCAGGAAAGTAAAAAAAATTTCCTAAATGTGAATCAGATTTTGTGTTTATCTTCCCTTTAGGTAAAGTAGTCTCACAACAGATGTTCCATATTCTTTTAGTGGAACCAATGTCTATTTTTCCCAAAACATTGATATTATCACACATGATCCCTAGCGGTGGCAGGGAATAAACAGACACACACACACAGTTTGTAAAATCATTGAGTCGAGTTAAATAGATGAGGGAAAGTGAGGGGCATTCCTACTGATCACCTGTAAATTTTTACCACAATTGACAAAATACAGAGGAAAAGAGAAGGAAGTCTTCCCAGAGCTCCAGAATCAAAGTTGGTTCCCAGCCCAGTTCCATCCCACAGTTGCCAGCCTCCTCTTTCCTTTCAATATGACAGATGCTGCCATGATATTCACTAAGGACTTTCTGGCAGATGGGTGGCTGTGGCCATATCCAAGACTACAGCAGTATCCATCAAGTGGGTCAAGCTGCTGCTGCAGGTGCAGCATGCCCGCAAACAGACCTCCGCAGATAAGCAATGCAAGGGCATTACAGACTCTGTGGTTCATACCCCCATGGAGCAGGGAGTCCTGTCATTCTGGCCCAGTAACCTGGACCAGTGTCATCAGACACTTACCCACCTATGCTGTTAACTTTGCCCAAGATACATAGAAGCAGGTCTTCCCAGGTGGGGTGGACAAAAGGCCCCAGTTGTGGCACTACATTGCAGGCAATCTGGCCCCCAGTGATGCCACTGGGTTACATCCTTGTGTAAGATGTACCCTCTTGATTTTTGCAGCTGCTTGACTTTGTACCTGTCTAGCAGCTATTGTGGGTAAAGCTGGAGCTGAAAGGGAATCCAGGAGCCTCCGTAACTGCCTGGTTAAGATCTACAAATCCGATGGAATTAAGAGGCTGCATCAAGGCTTTAATGTGTCTGTGTGGGGTATCATCATCTACCAAGCTTCCTACTTTGGTATCGGTGACATGGCAAAACGGAATTCTTCCAGATCCCAAGAATGCTGACATCTTCATCAGCTGAATGATTGCACAATCTGTCACTGCCATTACCAGAATAGAAAGTCATTCCTAACCATTTGACACTCTTTGCCACCACATGATGATGCAGTCAGGGTGCGAAGAAACTGATATTCTGTACACAGGCATCCTTGACTGCTGGAGGAAAATTGCTTGTGATGAAGGAGACAAAGCTTTTCTCAAAGATGCATGGTCCAATGTTCTCAGAGGCGTGGGCGGTGCTTTTGTGCTTGTCTTATATGATGACATCAAGAAGTACACATTAGTTATTTCCTGTTTTTTTTCCCCTGTGAACAGGCATGTTATATTATACAAAATCTTGAGCCATATTGATTGATTCTGGTTGTGCAGTTATTAATGGCAACTATTTACTGTTGAAAATCAGAAGCAATAATATTCATATGACCAGTTCTCACTTAAAGCATTTCCATGATGATGATGGTGATGATGACAATTATGATTATGGGACTCAATTACTTTGTTTATTTCCATCATTCCTGATAGATAACAAATATGAACAAATAAAAATATCTAAGATAGAAAGAGAAAGAAATTCACAGTAACTGAAAGAGATTCAAATTTACCATTAAATCTGGTAGATTGGAATAGAGCTCTGTCAACACACACACACTCTCACACTCAAATTCACCCTAGTGAGCTTTCACAAAAAGGAAAATTGTAAATGTGGATCTATTATCTCCCAAGAGTTCACTCTGTTTTCTCCTGTTGTCTGGTAGCGGAATACCTCTAGGCCAGTCCTTGCTCCTCTTTTTTTCTTGATCTACATTCCTGCCCTGGATGAGCCTATCCAGTCTCATTGTTTTAAATATAATCTCCCAAATGCATAGTTCAGTCAGATTCCCTTCCCAAACTCCAGACATGTACATAAGCATTTGTACTGGACATCTGAAATTTAGAATGTCAAAAACTGAACCCCTCATCTCCTCCTCTAAAACTTGCTCTATCTACAGTCTTTTTAATCCTGGTTAATGGAAACTCTGGCTTTTTTCTTCTTATTTTGAATTAATTTTAGATTCACAGATAAGTTGCAAAAATAGTACAGAGTTCCTGCGAATCCTTCACCCTGATTCCCCCCAAAATAACATCTTACATAACTACAGTACAAGTATAAAAACCAAGAAATTGGCATTGATACAATACTATTGACTAAACTATAGACCATTTTTGATTTTACCGGTTTTTATATGCACTTTTTTATTGATGCATGCAATGTTCTATGAAATGTTGTTACATGTTGAGATGTTTGAACCCAGCAGTAGATACAATTAGTATGTAAAATTATTCCTTTACCCCAAAGAAGCTCTCTCATGCCCTCTCCCCTCCAACCCTAACCCCTAGCAACCTCTGATCCATTCCTTATCTCTATAATTGTGTAATATTGAGAATGTTATATAAATTGAATCATATGGTAGGGTAGCTTTTCAAGATTGACTGTTTTTGTTCTCACCCTGGTACCCTTGACATCCATTCAAGTTGTTACATGCATTATTTTTTTTTTTCTGAGCAGTATTTGCTTATACAGATACATCACACTTGGTTTATTCATTCACTTGTTGAATGACATTTGTTTTGTTTCTACTTTTTGCCTATTAGAAATAAAGCTGTTATGAATAATTTGTGTACTGGGTTTTGTTTAACAAAAGTTTTCATTTCTCTAGGATAAATATCCAGAGATATTTATCCTAGAGAATATCTCTAGAGAATATAAATCCAGGTGGGGTTGCTGGATCATATGGGAAGTGTATGTTTGACTTTATAAGAAATTCAAAACTGCATTCTTGACCAGCCATACCGCTTTACATTTCTGCCGACAATATCTGAGACCTAGTTGTTCCACATTCTTCTCAGCACTTCACAATATGGGGTATTGTATTTTTTACTTTAGGCCTTTTTATAGGTATGCTGGAGTATCTCATGGTGACTTTATTTGCATTTCCCCAAGGGTTTAATAATGTTAAACATCTTCTCATGTGCTTCTCTGCCATCCTTTGGATATGTATTTGTTCAGATCATTTTCCCATTTTCAAATGGGATTGTTTATTTTCTTGTTGTTGAGTTTAAAGAGTATGTATGTATACTCATAGATAGAGATAGATAGATAAATAGATTGATAGATGATAGAAGAAAGATAGGCAGATAGATAAAAAGAAAGATCGGCAGATAGATAGAAGATAGATAGATAGATAGATGATAGATAGATAGATAAAAGAAAGGCAGATACATTAATAGATAGATAAGACAGATTCTAGAGACAAAGCCTTTGTAGGATATGTGATTTGCATGTAATTTTTCCAAGGCTATGACTTTCTTTCTTTTTTAATTTTTAAGTTTTCCAGGCTGTTCTTTTTTTTTAATTTTACTTTAGGTGCATACCATATCTGGCGTTTCTCCCCATGTTATCCCTCCCCACCCTCCCCTCCCTCTCCACACCCCCTTCCTCCCCACCCCTGCTGTCTCTCCCCTACCCCCTGCAATTGCCCCCAGTGTGTGATGCTCCTCTCCCTGAGTCCACGTATTCTCATTGTTCAATACCCACCTATGAGTGAGAACATGTGGTGTTTGGCTTTCTGTTCTTGTGTCAGTTTGCTGAGAGTGATGGTTTCCAGACTCATCCAAGTCCCTACAAAGGACATGAACTCATCGTTTTTTATGGCTACATAGTATTCCATGGTGTATATGTAGCACATTTTCTTTGTCCAGTCTATCATTGATGGGCATTTGGGTTGGTTCCAGCTCTTTCTACTGTACATAGGGCTGCAATGAACAGATGTGTGCATGTGTCTTTACAGTAGAATGAATTATAGTTCTTTGGGTATATACCCAGTAATGAGATTGCTGGGTCTAATGGAATTTCTATTTCTAGATCCTTGAGAATTTGCCACACTGTCTTCCAATGGCTGAACTAGTTTACACTCCCACCAACTGTGTAAGAGTGTTCCTATTTCTCCACATCCTCTCTAGCATCTGTTGTCTCCAGGTTTTTTAATGATCACCATTACAACTGGCATGAGATGGTATCTCAATGTGGTTTTGATTTGCATTTCTCTAATGACCAGTGATGATGAGCATTTTTTCATGTTTGTTGGCCTCATATATGTCTTCTTTTGAAAAGTGTCTGTTCATATTCTTCGTCCACTTTTGAATGGGGTTGTTTTTTTCTTGTATATTTGTTTTAGTTCTTTATAGATTCTGCATATTATTCCTTTGTCAGATGGGTAGATTGCAAAAATTTTTTCCCATTCTGTTGGTTGCTGATCGCTCTAATGATGGTTTCTTTTGCTGTACAGAAGCTCTGAACTTTAATTAGATCCCATTTGTCTATCTTGGCTTTTATTGCCATTGCTTTTGGTGTTTTAGTCATGAAGTCCTTTCCTACATCTATGTCCTGGATGGTTTTGCCTATGATTTCTTCTGGTGTTTTTATGGTGTTAGGTTTTATGTTTAAATCTTTAATCCATCTGGAGTTAATTTTAGCATAAGGTGACAGGTAGGGGTCCAGTTTCTGCTTTCTGCACATTGCTGGCCAGTTTTCCCAACACCATTTATTAAACATGGAGTCCTTTCCCTATTGCTTGTTTTCGTCGGGTTTGTCAAAGATAAGATGGTTGTAGATGTGTGGTGTTGCTTCTGGGGCCTCTGCTCTGTTCCATTGGTCTATGTCTCTGCTTTGGTACCAGTACCATGCCGTTTTGATTAATGTAGCGTTGTAGTATAGTTTGAAGTCTGGCAATGTGATGCCTCCAGCTTTGTTCTTTTTGCTTAGAATTGTCTTGGCTATGCGGGCTCACTTGTGATTCCATATGAAATTCAAAGGGGCTTTTTCCAGTTCTGTAAAGAAGGTCATTGGTAACTTGATGGAAATAGCGTTGAATCTATAGATTACTTTGGGTAGTATGGCCATTTTCACGATATTAATTCTTCCTAACCATGAGCATGGAAAGTTTTTCCATCTGTTTGTGTCCTCTCTTATTTCGTTGAGCAGTGGTTTGTAGTTCTCCTTGAAGAGGTCCTTTATATCCTTTGCTTTTGTATTCCTAGGTATTTTATTCTCTTTGTAGCAATTGAGAGTGGGAGTTCGCTCTTGATTTGGCTCTCTGTTTGTCTGTTATTGGTATATAGGAATGCTTGTGATTTCTACACATTGATTTTGTATCCTGAGACTTTGCTGAAGTTGCTTATCAATTTGAGAAGATTTTGGGCTGAGACGATGGGGTCTTCTAGATATACAATCATGTCATCTGCAAATAGAGACAGTTTGACTTCCTCCTTTCCTAATTGAATACCCTTTATTTCTTTTTCTTGCCTGATTGCTCTGGCTAGAATTTCCAATACTATATTGAATAGGAGTGGTGAGAGAGGGCATCCTTGTCTAGTGCCTGATTTCAAAGGGAATTCTTCCAGCTTTTGCCTGTTCAGTATGATATTGCCTGTAGGTTTGTCATATATAGCTTTTATCATTTTGTGATACGTTCTGTCAATACCTAGTTTATTCAGAGTTTTTAGCATGAAGGGCTGTAGAATTTTGTTGAAGGCCTTCTCTGCATCTATTAAGATAATCATGTGGTTTTTGTCTTAGGTTCCATTTATGTGATGGATTACATTTATGGATTTGCGTATGTTGAACCAGACTTGCATCCCTGGGATGAAGCCTACTTGATCATGATGGATAAGCTTCTTGATGTGCTGTTGCAATCTGTTTACCAGTATTTTACTGAAGATTTTTACATCTATGTTCATCATGGATATTGGCCTGAAGTTTTCTTTTTACTTTGAGTCTCCGCCTGTTTTTGGTATCAGGATGATGTTGGTCTTATAAAATGAGTTCAGGAGGATTCCCTCCTTTTGTATTGTTTGATACAATTTCAGAAGGAACGGAACCAGCTCCTCATTGTATGTCTGGTAGAATTCGGCTGTGAACTGTCTGGACCTGTACTTTTTTTGGTTGGTAGGCTATTGATTGCTGCCTCTACTTCAGCCCTTATTATTGGTCTATTCAGGGTTTCAACTTTCTCCTGGTTTAGTCTTGGTAGAGTACAAGTCTCTAGGAATTTATCCATTTCTTCCTGGTTTACTGGTTTATGTGCATAGAGCTGTTTGTAGTAATCTCTGATAGTAGTTTGTATTTCTGTGGGATCAGTGGTGATATTCCCTTTATCATTTGTTATTGCATATATTTGATTCTTCTCCCTTTTCTTTTTTATTAATCTGGCTAGTGGTCTATTTTGTTGATCTTTTCAAAAAAGCAGCTTCTGGATTTACTGATTTTTTGAAGGGTTTTTTGTGTCTCCATCTCCTTCAGTTCTGCTGTGATCTTAGTTATTTCTTGTCTTCTGCTAGCTTTTGAATTTTTTTGATCTTCCTCCTCTAGCTCTTTCAATTTTGATGACAGGGTGTCATTTTAGATCTTTCCTTGTTTCTCATGTGGGCATTTATTGCTATAAATTTCCCTCTCAACACTGCTTTAAAGGTGTCCCAGAGATTCTGGTAAGTTGTGTCTTCATTCTGACTGGTTTCGAAGAACATCTTTATTTCTGCCTTCATTTCGTTGTTTATCCCGTCGACACTCAGAAGCAAGTTATTCCGTTTCTAAGTGGTTGTGTGGGTTTGAGAGTGTTTCTTAATCCTGAGTTCTAGTCTGATTGCACTGTGGTCTGATAGGCCGTTTGTTATGATTTCCATTCTTTTGCATTTGCTGAGGAGTGATTTTCTTCCAATGATGTGGTCAGTTTTAGAGTAAGTACAATGTGGTGCTGAGAAAAAGGTATATTCTGTAGATTTAGGAGCTTTCTGTATATGTCTATTAGGTCTACTTGGTCCAGTTCTGCATTCAAGTCCTGGATATCCTTGTTAATTTTCTGTCTCATTGATCTGTCTAATACTGACAGTGGAGTGTTGAAGTCTCCCACTATTGCGTGGGAGTCTAACTCTCATTTTAGGTCATTAAGAACTTGCTTTATGTATCTGGATGCTCCTGTGTTGGGGCATATATATGTAGGATAGTTAGCTCTTCTTGTTGGATTGATCCTTTTACCATCCAAGCTAGAAAACACACTCCAGGATATTATCCTGGAGAATTTCCCAAGCCTAGCAAGGCAGTCCAACATTCAAATTCAAGAAATACAGAGAATTCCACAAAGATATTCCTCAAGAAGAGCAATCCCAGGCTCATAATCATCAGATTCACCAGGGTTGAAATGAAGGAAAAAATACTAAATGCAGCCAGAGAGAAAGGTCAGGTCACCCACAGAGGGAAGCCAATCAGACCCACAGTGGATCTCCTGGCAGAAACCCTACAAATCAGAAGAGAGTGGGGGCCAATATTCAACATCCTTAAAGAAAAGAACTTTCAACCCAGAATCTCATTTCCAGCCAAACTAAGCTTCATAAGTGAAGGAGAAATAAAATTCTTTACAGACAAGCAATTACTGAGAGATTTTATCACCACCAGACCTGCCCTACAAGAGCTCCTGAAAGGAACACTAAGCACAGAAAGGGAAAAGTACCAGTCACTGCAAAAGCAAACCAGTTGGCAAAGACCAAAAATGCAATGAAGAAAATGAGTCAACTAATGGGAAAGACAACCAGCCAGTAACAAAATGGCAGGATCAAATTCACACATAACAATATTAACATTGAATGCAAATGGCTTAAATGCCCCAATCAAAAGACACAGACTGGCAAACTGGAGAAAAAGTCAAAACCCATCGGTGTGCTGTATTCAGGAAATCCATCTCACATACAAAGGCACACATAGACTCAAAATAAGGGATGGAAGAAGATTTACCAAGCAAATGGAGAACAAAAAAAAAAAACGGGTTGCAATCCTAGTCTCTAATAAAATGGACTTCAAACCAACAAAGATCAAAAGAGACAAAGAAGAACTTTATTTTCTTAATAGAATATTTAAACAGAGCAAAAATTTTTAATTTTGACAAGTCCAGTACATTGTTTTTTATTATGGATCATGTTTTTGTTGTCATGTTTAAGAATTATTTGTTTTGTTTTTTGTTTGTTGCTTGTTTGTTTGGGTTTTGGGGGGGGGGTTTGTTTGTTTGTTTGCTTTGAGACAGAGTCTCACTCTGTCACCCAGCCTGGAGTGCAGTGGTATAATCTTGGCTCACTGCAACCTCCACCTCCCGGGTTCAAGCAATTCTCCTGCCTCAGTCTCCCAAGTACCTGGGACTACAGGCATGCACTACCACACCTGGAAAATTTTTATATTTTCAGTAGAGACAGGGTTTCACCATATTGGTCAGTCTGGTCTTGAACTCCTGACCTCATGATCCGCCTGCCTTGGCCTCCCAAAGTGCTGATATTACAGGCATGAGCCACCATGTCTGGCCCATGTTTAAGAATTATTTGCTTATCTATAAGTCATAAAGATCTTCTTCAGTATTTTCTTTTTAAAGTTTTATAATTTTACACTTTGTTTTATGGCAAATTTTGAATTGTTTTTGTATAAGAGATTCACCATATTCTCAGTTACTCAGGTCAATAGCTTTGAAGTTATCTTTGAATTCTCTCTTATTCCTACACCCCACATCAAAACCATTAGGAATTTCTACTAAGTCTACCTTCTCACCAGTTCCACATCTACCACTCTGGCCTGGCCCATTATTATCATACATTCATTTTCTATCCTTGTCTTCTATCCTCAACACAGCTACAAAACTGAACTTTTTTCTTTCCTTCCTCCTTCCTTCCTTCCCTTCCCTCCCTTCCTTTTCCTTACCTTTCCTTTCCCTCCCTTCCCCTTCCTTCCTCCCTCCCTCCTTCCCTGCTCCCTTTCTTTCCTCCCTTCCTTCTCTCCTTCTTTCCTTCCTTCCTACCTCCCTCTCACCGACCCCCCTCCCTTCTTCTTTCCTTCCTTCCTTCTTTCCTTCCTTCCTTCCTCCCATTCTCCTTCCCTCCTTTCCTCCTTCCTTCCTTCCTTCTTTTGTTCCTTCCTCCCTTCCTTCCTTCCTTTCTTATTTTCAGAGACAACATCTCACTCTGTTACCCAGGTTGGAGTGCATGGTGCTACCATTGCTCACTGCAGCCTCAAACTCCTGGGCTCAAGCTATATTCCTGCCTTAGCCTCCCAAAGTGCTGGGATTACAGGCATGAGCCACATGCCTGGCCAAACTTGACCGTTTTTAAGGCATAAGAGAAATTACGTCACTTTTCTGCCCTCCCGTGTCTCCCATTTATTTACATGATGTGCTTCCTCCCTTACTTCTCTGACCATATTTTCTATTACTTTACATTCAATCTCACCACTCCCTCCCTACTAGTGTCCTCATGTTTTTAACCATACCAGGCATACCCTACTTTGTATCTTTTGTACTGGCTGTCCCCTTAACTGAAATGCTCCTCCACCAGAAAGCCACATGACTAACTCCTTCACCTTAAGAGTTTATTCATAATTATCACCTTTGCAATGAGGCCTACCCCGACCACTCGAAACTTTCAACATGCTACCTGTCACCCACCAGCACTCCCAATCACTCTTATCTTGCTCTGCTTTTTATTTTGTCCATAGCACCATCATCTCCTAATGCATTTCCTAATTTGCCAACATATTATATTTGCTGTCTTATTGTCTATTGCTACCCTGCTAGAAAATAGCCGCCATGAAAGCAGAGTTCCCTGTTTTGTTCACTGGCATATTCCGTGTTCTCAAAAGTGCCTGGCAATCATAGGTACTTGATAAGTCTTTTTTTCAATGATAGAATAACAGCACATTTTCTATGAGTGATTTGCAAAGTATGGTCCACCCACTCCTATGGGTTTCTCCCCAAATTCTTTCAAGGAATCTGCCATCAAAACTATTTTCATAATAATATTCAGATGGATATGTCTTGCTCTGAATTAGGAAGTTCCTGCATTGCTATAAAGAAATACCAGAGACTGGGTAATTGATAAGAAAAGGGGTTAAATTGGCTCACAGTTCTGTAGGCTCTGTAAGCTGTGCACAAAGCATGGCACCAGCATCTGCTTCTGGGGAGGCCTCAGGAAACTTTTACTCATGGCAGAAGCTGAAGCAGGAGCAGGCACATCACGTGGCCAACGCAGAAGCAAGAGAGAGGAGGGGAAGTTACCATACTTTACAACAACCAGATCTCACATGAAGTCACTCATTATTGCAAGGACAGCACCACGCCATGAGGGATCCACTCTAATAACCCAAATGCCTCCCACCAGGCCCCACCTCCAGCACTGGGGATTACATTTCAGCATGAGAGCTGGGTGAGGACAAATATCCAAACTATATCACTCTCTGGGTTGACATTTGCACTGAAGGTACAAAAGCAAGGGTGGGTAAAACCGCTGGAATCCTCACACCCAAGGCAGTGGTGCCAAACTATTCTAATAATCATATTCTTTTTTCTTTTTTTTTTTTTTGAGATGGAGTCTCACTCTTTTGCCCAGGCCGACATACAGTGGTGCAATGTCCGCTTACTGTAACCACCTCCCAGGTTCAAGCGATTCTCCTGCTTTAGTCCCGTAAGTAACTGGGACTACAGGCATGTGCCACCATGTCCAGCTAATTTTTGTATTTTTAGTAGAGATGGGGTTTCGTCATGTTGGCCAGGCTGGTCTCAAACTCGTGACCTAAGGTGATCTGCCCACCTCACTTCCCAAAGTGCTGGGATTACAGGCATGAGCCAATGCACCAGCCAGATAGTCATATTCTTCACTGCCATGCCAGTCATGATTTAAAAGGAAAAGAATGTGTCTTCTAATACACAGTTATAGAAAATAAAAATTTTTAAGAAAAAAGAGCTTCACTTAGGAATGCCCTTGATAAAGCACTAAAAATTGTTAGTTGTAAACCTTTGAGTGTACTGTTTTTTAATATTCTGTTATAAAATGGAAAGTTTTTGTAAAGCCCTTTTGTTGCATGCCAAAGTACTGATTGACTTGAGGGAAGCAATTTGTGTGAGTATTGGAGTTGCACGCTGAACTAGACACTTTTTTCATCTAACACCATATTTTCTTAAAAAAATACTGACTGGCAAAAGTATGGTTATTCAGATATGGATATTGATGGACATTTCACTTTGTATTCCAGTATTCCAGTCACTTTAAGGAAAACAATGGACAGTGTTTGTTGACAGTTGTGTCATAATTTTTTTTTTTTTAAGACAGAGTTTTGCTCTTGTTGCCCAGGCTGGAGTGCAGTGGCACGATCTCAGCTCACAGCAACCTCCACCTCCCAGGTTCAAGTGATTCTCCTGCCTCAGCCTTGTGAGAGCCAGGATTCTTGGCATGCACTACCAAGTCCAGCTAATTTTTGTATTTTTAGAAGAGACAGGGTTTTGCCATGTTGGCCAGGCTGGTCTTGAACTCCTGGCCTCAAGGGATCTGACCACCTTGGCCTCTGAAAGTGCTCGGATTACAGACATGAGCCACCACGTTCAGCCACTGTGTCATAACTTTATACATACTCTAGTTTCATAAAAAATCTCATTAGTTGATACTGAATGCATTTTATTATGTTTAAGGTTTTTCATTATTAAGCTAAGTATCTCAAAACTTTTTTCTGATACATTTTCTCTTTCATCTTCAGTTTCTTGCCAGCTCTGAGTATCTGTTTTAGTTAGAAGCCTTTCTATTGCAGGTGCTAGAACCCTAATTTAAATTAGCTTAAGCAAAAAAGAGAAGAAGAACTATTAGATAGTAGAAAAATTGGTTCAGAAGGCCCCAAGGTCAAGTTCAATCAAGCCAGATCCAGGGTCTAAACTTCCAGGACTTTTCATCTCTATTATTTGTCTCCACTCGGCCGCATTCAGCATGCTATGCCTCTCCACCTAAGGGAGTCACGAAAGTGCCCATAATCATCCCCAGCCTTATGTGATCCTGGATGAACAAACGAGGAAGGAGAGCTTCAGTCCCCCAGTATCCATAGCTTCTCTCTGTATACCCTGGCCATGACTGGATCATGTTTCCACCTCTGTATGCGCAGTCAAATACTAGTAAGATGGGTCCAGCCCCAGCAACATGTTAACCCTGGAAGTGGGATGTATATTTAGGAGACCCATTATGCACATGCGCATGCATGTGCAAACACACACACACACATGCACAGCCAAATGGATTTGAGGAAAAACTTTTCTACAAGAAAAAGATGTTGTCAGAAAAAAAACAGTGGTCCACTACAACATGAGACAGAATCCCTGTGTATTTGTACACCCTGCTCCCACAGCTAAGAACCTTATAAGGACAATAGAAAGTTTTTATAAATAGGCAATGCTTGACTTATATTTTTCAAAATCACTACTCTATAATTTCAAGAAATGTCTGGCTTGAGGGAGTGGAGTAAACTGACACTAGGAAATCAGTCACTTCTTACGCGCCCGTCTGACCATTCAAGAGAGAAGAAAGAAACTCAAATTGTCAGTAGTCAAGTTGTTATAAAAGTAGAGTAAGGCTGAGCTAGGCAATTCATGGGATAACATATGCAGGATATAAACCAGAAATGCTGCATAGATAAGTAGAATGTGGTTCTACTTAGTAGCGATTATATTTTTCTTCCAATAACGTTGCAAACCAGTGTTTCTAGATACTACTAGAGTTAAAGGAAAGTCATAGCTGTCTCTTAATTTGTTCTCGAAATGCAAGTCTCTAAATCAATGAGCTGAGAGTAGGGGTCATTCTCATGTCACCAACTCCAGCTGCACTGTAAGTGCCCTGCTCGTATCTCCTCGCCATTACCATGTCAGCTCGTGGTGCCTGATTTCCACTTTCTTTAGCCACCTAAGCACACTTTATCCACCCATGCAGGCAGGCTGAAAGTGCGAAAATCTTAACAGCCCATCAATGTTCAACTATTGACTTACAGGAATTGGTTGTGGTGACTCGGGACTGTTTGCCACTGTTTGTCAGAGCGGGCTTCGGCTCCAGCTGCCCATGGTGGAGGCTGGCTTGTAACACTCTCCTTACTGACTGCCTTCATCTTCTCTCACATCCCACTCACCTGTTGGTGTTTCCTTCGCCTGCCAAGCAAACTGCTTTTATCTGAATCTTTGTCTCAGGGTCTGCATCTAAAAAAAGAGAGAGAAAAGAATTGAAAAGACGTGTATTGAGCGGGCCATTCATGCTTTTCCTGCACTTTGAAGTACACAGAGCTTATTCCAGCAAGGTGCCATGTAACCAGAAATCATTCTTTTGCTAACTTTAAGAAACCAGAGAACCTAAGCGCATAAAAATGAGAGATAAAGGCCTATAAACATACGCACCTGAGTCCCACAGGGACGTATTTAGTCAGCCTTGGGACCGCCTCCAAAACCAAAATGTAAAAACATAAAATGAAGTTAGTGATGGAATAACCAAGGTCAACCAACCTCTTGTATCCACCCTCCATCTTTCTAAGTTTAAATGAGTAGATGATTGTAAGCAAATGGGTGTGGGAGGGAGAGGAAAGGAAGGAGAGAGGAGGCAGACGCATCATTAAATACACGGCCTCAAACTACTACGTTACTTCATTTCCTGATCTCTTCCTATGTGTCTATGCATTTTAATCAACCTCAAGGTGTGCACCCTTGGTGAACTGACACACATAATCATCACCTACAGAAGTCAGAGGTTATATTCTATATGGTCTGCCTGAGATGGCAGGAAATCCAACAATACTTTAAAAAATACATATTACTTAACTGGTTAAAAGAAAAAAAGCTTTTAAAAGCTTAAGCTCCAGGTGTTCAGAAAACTTATTCTAACAGATCCTTCCCCCAAAGTCATATAACCCCTTGACTATGTAAGTCACATAACCTATTGACATGTATTGTGCTCTAAGATACTTTCCCTTCCATCTCTTTGTTTTTTCAGAGTCTTGCTCTGTTGCCCAGGAGGAGGGCAGTTGCACAATCTTGGCTCACTGCAACCCCCACCTCCTGGGTTTAAGCGATTCTCCTGCCTCAGCCTCCTGAGTAGCTGGAATTACAGGTGTGCACCACCCTGCCCGGCTAATTTTTGTGTTTTTAGTAGAGACACGGTTTCACCATGTTGTCCAGGCTAGTCTCAAACTCGCAACCACAGGTGATCCACCTGCCTTGGCCTCCCAAAGTGCTAGGATTATAGGCATGAGTCATCGTGCCCAGCCTTCCTTTCCATTTCTTAATTAAATATTTTTAAAGCAAGTTATAAAGGACTTGTGTTTCACATATAATAAGTATTCATTTAAATGATGTTTGGCAAGTATTCCACTAAGTGAGCAATTTAATGACAGAAGGTATTTTACTCACATTGGTCATAGATATTTTGTATATATAAATACACAAATAAAAGCCTACAAATATTGTACTCCTGTCACACATAATCACAGACTTTAAAATATCAATTTGCCTTAATAGTCCAAGCAGCTCATAAAAATTGATTGTCAGGGAAGAACCAAAATGAGTCAAGAGAATGTGGTGTTATTTTTCTTTTACTTCAATTATCTTTACATAATTCTTTATTTTGTGATGAGATATTTTGCAATATTGCTTTCTTCAAAATCTACTGATTGCCTCAATACCTGCCAGAGGTTCTATGGGGCATTTAAGGAGTATGTAGGAAAGAGTAGTTTCAGTAAATTCATTATAAATCTTAACCTGCAAATTGAATTATGTACTACGAAATAAGTATTTTTTACTTTTCAGGAACTTGACAGTCTTCAGAACTGTGATACTCCAGAGACACTTCACACTTAAGGAAGAGGATATTTCACCCAAGGGTCAAGAGCTGTAGCATCAAGGATCCAAGGCACCTGCGCTTCTCTCGGGACACAGCTTTAGGTGTTATGGTTTAGTAGTTACATTGCTACAACAGCTGAAAACAATTTGCCACATAACCACATTTCAAATCATACCATTTGTCCCCCTAAAACAGTGTTCCATGGGGCTTCTCTGACTGTATTTCCATCAGATGGTAATAAACTTAAGGACTAGTTGTCTAAGAATATAACTAAAGAGACCCCCCAAAAAAACAGAGATTGGAAGGAGTATTCGGCAAAGTGACTTAGCTATAAGGATGGGCTGTTGCAGCTTCTGAAATTCTACATGATCCCGCATTGCCATGACTCCATTATGCATTTTTATGCTTTTTGTTTTGTGGCAGATGAACTCATCTGACTTATATGCATTCTGGTTTAGTTTACCATTATTTATAGGATCAAGAGACTCTTGCTACGATGACTCCAACACAAGTAAAGGAAGAGCCAAAGGGTGAATTTTGCCCCCATCTCCCAATAAAGGACTAAATGTTTCCCTCTTAGACTAATTGTTGTGGTGACTTCTCTCAGTTCTGTGAATATAGACCTGAAAATCCTAAATAAAAGTTAGCGAGTCCAATACAACAATATGTGAAAACAGATAATATATAGCAGCAATTACAGTCTTTTTTTTTTTTAGGTACTGTATCTATCTAAGAGAGTGAAAACATATGCTCATGAAAAGACTTGTACATGAAGGTTAATATTATAATAGCCCAAAGTGGAAACAACCCAACGTCTACCCACAGGTGAATGGATACCCAAATTGTATTATTTATACAATGGAATATCACTCAGCAATAAAAAGGAACAAAATACAGGTACACAAGGTAAACATGGATGAATTTCACAGACATTTTTCTGGGCAAAAGTGGACTGGCATTTTAAAAGTACATATTGTATGATTCCATTTATGTGAAATTCTAGAATAGTCAAAACACATCTACGGAGATTTTTTTTTTTTAAAGGCCAGTGTTGGCCAGTTACAGTGGCTCACACCTATAATCCCAGCACTTTGGGAGGCTGAGGTGGGCGGATCACCCTAGGTCAGAAGTTCGAGACCATCCTGGTAAACATGGCAAAACCCTGTCTCTACCAAAAATACAAAAATTATCCAGGTGTGGTGGCATATCCCGGTAATCCCAGCTACTCGGGAGGCTGAGGAAGAAGGATCACTTGAACCCAGGAGGCAGAGGTTGCAGTGAGTGGAGATCGCACCACTGCATGCCAGCCTGGGTGATAGAGCAAGACTCGATCTCAAAAAAAAAACAAAAACAAAAACAACAGTGTTTCAGTGGGGTGTAGGGTGAAGGAGACTGCAAAGTGGCAAAAGTGAATTTTGGAGAGAGGGCACTCTCCCGTATCTTAATTTTGATGGCAATGAGATAGGTATATAGTTTTGTCAAAAGCCATCAACCTATCTATTTAAAATATGTGAATTTTACTACATATTGTGCCTTAAGAAACTTATTTAAAGAAAGAATATTATTGAAAAGTGATAAATACACAATATCTTTTTTACAGAAAGGTTTTTTATCTCAATTTCCATGATTCCACTCTCTGACCACCACCTTCTTTCTTTCCTACTCACTCCTTACATTACCAATGCAACAACTCTTTGTCCCCAGTGAGCTCGCCAGCTTTTCACTCTCCCTGACCTACCTCCTTTTATCCCTTATCCCACTTAGATTTCAGGGTCTATAAATCACTCTCTTGCATCTCTCACTGTCCTTGCTCTACACTTCCATTGGATAGACCATTTCCCAGATTAAATCGCTCTACTTACTCTACCTGCACCTAGTCAGCTGAATGTGGTTGAAGAAAACCACACAACCAGGCTGACAAGACTCATTCTAAATGCAGGATCCCCAACCCCAGGAGGTCCCCACTGCTGCCCACGTTGCTCCATTTAATGCTCTGCCCTGCTTTTCTTAACAACAATGTCATCTCTCTTTGGATATTCAAAACTCAAATCTCTCTCTACTTCCTCACTTTCAATGAAATTTTCCTACTTATTGCTTAAGTAGATGAGATCAGAGGAGAATTTCTAAGCACACTTCCAACATGAAATCTGCCTGTGTCTCTGCCTTCACACACCTGCTACATGCAACTGATTGTCTATGAGCCTCCTTAATGCCCACCCCTTTCCTTGTGGACCTACCAAAGACATCACTCCAGCAATTGTCCTCTATCCTTCAACATCAACATCAGACTTTCCACCTCTTCTAAATATCTCCAATCGCATATAAACACACTTCAATATCTTCCATCATTAGGAAAAAAACCTTCCCTGAACTTCAGATTTCATTGCATTTCCCTATTTCCCTTCATAGAAACACTCATCAAAATAATTTTCTATAATTGCCATCTCTATTTTCCTCTCCTCCTTTTCTCTCTTGACCCACACCAGTGAGGTCCCTTTTACATCAGTACATTAAAATTGCTCTCGTCAAGGTCACAGTGCCTTCCACATAGCCAACTCCTGGGGCTTTTTCTCAACTTCAGAGTCACAACTGATCACTTTCTTTGGCCTCCTGAATCTTTCTCTCAGCTCTTCTCCTACTTCTATAGCCACTCTTTTCCAGTTTCCCTTTCTACCTTTTTTAAAAATTTCTCAACCTCTAAACTTGGGAGTGTTCCTGGGCTCAGCCATGGGACCTATTGTTATCTCTTTACTAATCCACTAGATCTCCTCCCACCCCATGGCTTTCTATTCCTGTGGACGCTGTTTACTTTCATGTTTCTCTCCAGCCCCCGAACAACCAGACTGTAGAGTCAACTGCATAATGGACATCCACACACACTAACACATCTACAATCAGAACTTTCAGTTCCCACCCAAACTCACTTCTCTCCCAGTTTTTCTCATATTAGGAAAGGATGATTCCATTATACCAGCTTCTCAAGCCAAAAACCTTGATGTTGTCTCAGATAGGAAGTGATTTCAGTTGAGATCAGAAAACCCCAATCACTTGAACAATCATATTGCTTTTCTCAAGCTGTTGTTAAGTAGACAGTTCCCAGAATCTTTTCCAGTGGCTCAAGAACATTAAGACTAAAGACTGTGTAATTATTTTGGCTTTCTCCTCATGGTTACAAGATAGCATCCATATTCAATCGGGAAATGTAATTTTTAACTTGTCACTCCCAAAAAATTCAGGATTCTAACAGTAAAGGGAAAAAAGAAGATGCACCTAGAAGTATCTGCCTTATTATCTTTAGCTCCTCTTTTTCCCTCACATTGTATCAGTTAATAACCTGGAATCCACCTTCAAAATATATCCATCATTCAATCAGCTCTTATCATCTTTACCACCACATCCTTGTCTGAGCTATCACAACCTCTCACCTAGATTACTACTGCATTTACTCCTCCGAACTGGTCTCCCTGCTTCCTTGTTTTTCACCCATTATTTATTCTTAACAAAGGGATCAAAGTAATATCTAATTCTATTATGTCACTCCTTGGCCCAAAATGATCCTATGGCTTCCCATCCCAATCAGGGTAGAAGCCAAAGTCCTTAAATTCTTTTTTTCATTTCTTTTTTTTTTAGATGGAATCTCACTCTGTCGCACAGGCTGGAGTGCAGTGATACCATCTTGACTCAGTGCAACCTCTGCCTCCTGGGTTCAAGCGAGTCTTTGGCCTCAGCCTCCCCAGTAGCTGGGATCACAGGCACGTGCCCCTGCACCCAGCTGATTTTTGTATTTTTAGCAGAGACAGGGTTCTACCATGTTGCCCAGGCTGGTCTTGAACTCCTGATCTCAGGTGATCCACCCGCCTTGGCCTCCCAAAGTGCTGAGATTACAGGCATGAGCCACTGCACCCGGCCCCTTACATTGTTTTAAAAGGCCCTGCATGCTCTGTTGCTCCTATTGTCTTTGTGAATTCATCTTCTGCTAATCCCCCCTTTCCCAATCCACTTAAGCCACATTCACCTTCTTGCTGTTTTTCACACATACCAAGACTCTTTAACCTCAGAGCCTTTGCCTCTACAGAGTCTTCTGCCTGGAATGCTCTTCCTTTCATGGGGCCCATGTGATGGGCTCTCTCACTTCCTTCAGGTTTATGCTCAGGTACTGTCTTATCATTCCATGGAAAATCCCAGTTTGCCTCCATCACCATCCCCTTTCTCTGCTTTATCCTTTGTATCATTCTCCATTAGCCACAAATAAAATGTTTATGTGATGGTCAGTGTATCGTCTGTCTCCACCAACTAAAATGTAAGCTGCGTAAGAGCAGGGACTTTGTTTTTATTCACAGCTGAAATTCCTGGCATCAAGACAGCACTTGGCTCAGAACAGCTATTCAATAAATATTTGTTGAATTTGAGGGAAATTTTTCAAATTCTGGATCAGAACTCACATATCTTGGAGAAACTTTGCACCATTCCCACAGGGAAATTTTGCCCCCACTTCCCACAATGGCAAGAGAAATCTTCCCATGAGATCTAAATCAAGCCTATCCTCTATCCTTCTCTGGATTAATGATTCTACTCACCATAGCCACAGGGAAAACTGCTGTCTGTGAACTATATCCTTCCCTTCAGGGAATATACCCTTTTTCCAAAGCCTCTGCACTTATTATGTTGTCGGTGACTTGGGTGGTGCTTGAATAGATCAGAGCATCTACATCTCTGCTGCTGACCCCCTAATAACAAGCCCTGAAATTATGGTCTATCAGAGTAGCACACCAGAGCTACCCCACAGCATCCAATATAGTACTAACAAGATCTAGTGTGCGGAGGTTATCATCAGTTTATACCTCTTACACTTGCAAGAATCTCATATATAGATATACACACACATACACATACATACAGTCATGCCCTGTATTACACCACTTTGGTCAATGGTGGACAGCATATACAATGGTGGTCCCATAAGATTATGATACCATATTTTTACTATACCTTTTCTATGTTTAGATATGTTTTACCATTATGCTACAACTGCCTGCAGTACTTAGCACAATCATGTGCTGAACAGGCTTGTGGCCTAGGAGCAGTGCTATACCATATATCCTAGGTGTGTAGACTATACTAGTGTATACCATGTAGTCTAGTCTAGTACTGTCTAGTACATTCTATGATGCTCACCAAAAACAAAATCACCTAATGACACATTTCACAGGATTCATCCCAATCATTGACACATGACTGTATAAACATATATATGCATACACACACACATACTATGCATGCACACACACATAAATTTATATTTCTTAAATGTATTTTTGATAGCTACTCTGGTACTTACTGACACCAGTGAATGGGGCATCTAGACTTGGATATGTTAAAAGTGGGAAATGCAATCAAATCCTCCTTAGACAGTGTAGCATCTGAGCTAGTACATCTCTGAGCTAGCCTCTGAGCTAGCTTATGTCTTCTGAGCTAGTACTGAATATCAACATAACATGGAAGGTTTATTGTCTTCTCCTAAGGCTACACAGAAGCCCCCCCTAGTAGGCCCACTAGCACTTAAACTGTCTTTCCACAGGCTCCTCTCTCTCCCCAAACCCCATTCCATCATCTCCATTCTACCACATGAGGCCATCATATCTGTTTGGTGCCCTCTAGTCAGGTAAACGGGAGGCTCAGCAACATGTCTGCTCTACTCTCTGAAGCCCTAAAATGTGTTTAATGAGTGAGGGTTGTTAGGACAAGACTGATGAGTGCTGGGAGACAGATTCAGTAAGTTTGTTCTTGTATCATGCTGGAAAACTTGTCTACCATACACTCACTGTCCTGGTGCTTGTCAAGTGACAGTTTTTACCATGGCTCTCCAGAATGGTTTAGCAATTTAATGATGCAGGAGAAAAAAAGTTAGTGCTGCAAGAAAATGTTCACAATGTATTATTAAATGAAAAGAACAGATTAGGAAAGTACAGCATGTTCCCAGTGGCTCACATACATAGATATGTGGGATGATATAAATAAAAGTGCTTTTTCTCTGGGCGATGGGCTTATGGGTTGACTTGTCTAGCTTTTCTCTGTGTGCTTATGTCCGTGCACTCTTTAATGTCTTTCAATTTCTCTATAAAAGGCATTTATTACTTTTAGAATCAGAAAAAAAGCTAGAAGCAGTTTTTTTTTTTTTCTCTCTTTGGTTTTGTTCCCACTATGCATAATGATAAGAAAAGCAAATAAAAAATAGAGAATAAGTCTAGGTGCAGGGGCTCACACCTGTGATCTCAGCACTTTGGGAGGTCAAGGTGGGAGAATCGCTTGAAGCCAGGAGTTCAAAACCATCCTCGTCAACATACTTAGAGCCCATCTCTACAAAAAAAAAAAAAAAAAAAAAAAAAAAAAAAAAAAAAAAAAAAAAAAAAAAAGAAATTAAAAAGAAATAGAGAATAACAGATTTCATCATATTACCAGGATTCTTTTGATTGCCAAGTGTCAGAAACCCAATCAAATAAGCTTAAGTGAAATTGCCCAGGCACAAATGGACTAGAAGCTCAAAAAATGTTATTAGGGTCTTAGGCCCTACAGCTCTCCTCCATGCCCATCCTCTTCGTTTGTTGCCTCCTTCCCTCCTACAATAAGCAAATTCTTCCAAATGACTAGGGAGAATTGTTACATTGTCTTTACAGCTTGCAATCCCAGTGGACTAGGGAATGTCCCAGAGTCCACATATAAAATCCCAGGTAAGATTCTGATGCACCCTGCTTGGATCATTTGCCCATACGTGAACATGGGACAGGGAGGGGAGTATTCTGATTAGCCAGAGCTGGGTCACCTTCCTTCCTTGGGGCAATGGGGAAGCAAAGTGGAACAGCCTGTTGCTAGTCCCACGCTAAGGGTTCCCCATAATAAAGAAGGATCCATTAAAAAGAAGGGAAATAGCGTACTAGTTAAGACAAAAACAATAGTCTACTCTGCTTGTTTTTAAAGTGTGACTTTGCTCAATTATTCTTTAATATCAAATTTAGGTGTTTCTTAATATTGTTGTAGTTTTAAACATTAAAATTATTTCTCCTCTTTTTATAGAAAGCATCTACTTATAAATATTGAAATCACTTTACCTTTACTCAATTGCTATTGCTTTACCTCATTTACTGGATCTTTAATCAATTCCAGATTATAGCCATTATATTGTATTCATTCTTTCTTCCTTTCTTGAGGCCAGGAATTTCATACGAAAATTCCCTAGGTTTATAACACAACAAAAATGTTACAAGTTATCCCAAAAGCTGTGTCTAAAAAAAAAAAAAAAGAGTGTATCTTCTTCCTGTTTCAGTCAGGGTTTTAAGTGGCTTAAGTGAAAAAGTAATTAAAGACTGGTAGGTAGCTCACAGATGCTCTGAGAGGGCTTAAGAACAAGGCTTGGATGCTGGGCAGTCAGGAACAATGTCCAATTCCTCTGCAGGAGCTACTACAACCAAATCACCCCTGCTGTATGGTCAGCATCTGTACCATGACTTGCACAAATGCTGCTCAGCCCACGTGGGTATTCTCAGAATCAGATGCCAGAAACTCCGGCATCGATGATCCTAAAGAGCCCCAACATCTTTGTTGCCACCCTTGCTTAAGGACAAATTCTACATGCCTCCTTTCTCCCATTGCTCACTTCTGAGTTAAAGCCACATGAAAGTGCATCTGATTGGTAGAATCCAGGATGCACACCTACGACCCCAAGGAAGCTGGGAATTGGTAGAATCCAGGACGCACACCTACGACCCCAAGGAAGCTGGGAATTGGTAGAATCCAGGACGCACACCTACGACCCCAAGGGAAGCAAGTTTCCTGCTGCAACCTAGGGAAGAGGGACTCCTATGACAGGAAATTTTCCAAGCATTAGAAGAGCATTCAAGGAGTGCTGAGTAATCAGGAGTGTCCACAATAATAAGTGTCTAAAGGAGAGATTTCTCTCTGTTTGTTAGTGCTCCCCGCTGCCTTATAGCTGCAGAAAATACTCAGAAGATCAACTGAAAGGTGGAAGTGCTGATACCTATCAGGTACTGCAGAGTGTGCTACTTCATGGAGGAATATGTTACTGATACCAGAATCATGCAATTGTTTCTTATTTCTCCATATCCCAAATTCAGTAGGACTTAACCCAGAATCCCAACTTTAAGACAGTAAGGGTACTCATATACATGAAAAATACTTTGCACAGATCATTTACCTGCACCAAAATTCAACCATAATGCCAAAATCAGTTATATTTTAAAATCAGATTAATCTCTTGATTTTTTAATAAGTGAAATAGTCTGACCAGTTGAGTTTCAAGGAATAATTGTGACTTTTACAGTTATTCTCATATTTGCAAAATAGTATAATAATATTAACTTTCATTATGATCACTTCCATTCCTTTATATAAATGCCAAGATTTACTCTTGTCTGCCAGGATACATACTTATTTCTCTCTGGACCTGTTGCCAGTGCAAATAATAAAACTTATTTCTTCACTTTTCTGTGTCAACAGCAGTTGTATAAATCATGTGAGTCTTTGAATCTCTCACTAGAATATAGAATATTGACTTTATTTATCTGTTTTGTGTTAAACTGTTTTTAAATGTCTTTTTTGGTAGAATGTCTACATTGTTTTTGCTCATACTCCAGCCATGCAGACATGGTTCACACTGCCACCTGGTGTGGCTGGAACAAACTTTCTTCAGCTCTCTGGAAGCTACCAGAGCAGGGTCGACACACTGACCCGGCGTTGCTGTATCACGCCTCAGGCTGACTTTTGTTCTTGAAGAATTTGCAGGTCTATGTAAAATAAGGAGAGAAGTTTGGATCAACAGCACAACCAAATTATTTTATAGAGGAAGGGGAAATCATAAATCTTTAGCATTTTAATTCAGCAAATGTTTACTTAGGGCTCATCAAACTTAAGGACTGTGCTTTGTGCCATTGGTGACACAAGAATGAGGAAGGGACAATCCCTGCCCCAGAGCATCTAGAAATTAAAGGCAGAATATAACACGAGCTAAGCATGCAATGTGCTTGACTTCTTAGGGAAAGTGGCATTTGGGATAGACCTTAAAGGAAGTTTGGAACTTTGTGGGCCGAGATAAGGGAATTGAGGAGGAGCGGGAAAAATATATACCAATAATAACAAATTAAAACCTCTAGTTTAAACAACAGTCTTATTTTATTTTTCTCATTATTTTATCAGCAAAGTGTACAAGAGAAAACTTATAATTTTCACGAGTCATATGTTATTAGGATTTGATTATTAGAAAGGTGAAAGATATTTAATTTGCAATACTCACAATTAATTTTCTTTCCTTAAAAAGTAAATCCTAAATGACAAAGTTTAATAGCAATTCTGCTACTTTCTTCAAATCTTTTTTGCCTCAAAAAAAAAGACAAAAAAGCTCACCCAAATATATTTTACAAAGTTTTATTAAGATAGGATTATGTATAGTTTTTAATAAGTTATATTAAATATTCATATTGTCATCACATAATTCATATTATATTAATATATATTATTCACAGGACATAAAAGAATTAATAGTTGTTCATTTTTCAAGCTTTTTATAAAAAATGTTCAGATAATCTGTGTGACTACTGATTCTTAGAAATTCAGCAAAATTGGTAGCTGTTCACTTTTCAAGATTTTTTTTAAAAAATTCAGATAATCTGTGTGACTCCTGATTCTTAGAAATTCAGCAAATCAGCATCATCCTTTCTTTTATTCTTATGGTAAAATTAATGCTTAGATATTGTACATTTTTCTATCTTAAGTGGTGATTTCAATTATTTAAATCCTGGTTTAGATGGGGCTATCACATACTCTTGAGTTTAAATTTTGATTTTGTCAAATATGTTCCTGGCATATTTTTCTTAGATTTCAGGGTATTCACATAAATTTTATAAATGTTCAATGTAGTAAGAAAGCAATAACTTTTGAATTTTTATTAGAATAGTCTTTGAATACATACTGCTGTGGTCTGAATGTTTGTCTCCCCAAAATATATATTTTGAAATCTTAATGCCCAAGGTGATGGTATTAGCAGGTGGGGTCTTTGGAAGGTGATTAGGTCATATGGATGGAGCCCTCAGGAACGGGATTAGTGCCCTATCAAAGAGACCTGAGGGAGCTTGGCTGTCCTTTCCACCATGTGAGGATACAGCTGAAAGGAATTATCTGTGAATCAGAAAGCCCTTACCAGACACTGAATCCAGCAGTACCTTGGACTTCCCAACCTCCAGAACTGGGAGTAATAAATTTCTGTTATTTATAAGCCATTGAGTTTATGTTTGGTTAAAGCAGCCTGGATGGACTAAAATACATACACATTCATCTTGGGAAAATAATGATTTATATAAGTTGAATAATTACCTATGCAAAATGATTTTTAAATATAAAACTCTATCAACCCATAACTTTTATTTATTATTTATTTATTTATTTATTTTTGAGATGGGGTCTCACTCTGTCACCCAGGCTGGAGTGCAGTGATGCCATCACGGCTCACTATGGCCTCAACTTCACACTTCACAAGCTCCAGGGATCCTTCTGCCTTAGCTACCCAAGTAACAGAGACTACAGGCACATGTCACAATGCCCAGCTAATTTTTGTATTTTTTTTTTGTAGAGACAGGGTTTCACCATGTTGCCCAGGATGATCTCAAACTCCTTGGCTCAAGCTATCTGTCAACACTGGCTTCCCAAAGTGCTGGGATTACAGGTGGAGCCACCGCACCCAGCTCAAGCCATAACTTCTAAAAACATTTGCTTTTTTTATATTAACAAAATCTATTTAGTGTTAAGGGAACATGATCAAGCTTGTTTTATATAGCGTTAAGATTCTTTATCTTTGTATCTTGAGGAATGCAAAATCTCATTTTTAAATGTCATTTCTCTTTTGGTGCACTTCTAAAATATGAATAACCTTTATTTAATTTGGTTTTGTGTATTTGCTTTTTTCCTTATTAGTAAAAATTCTAAAGAGAAAACAACATAGTATAAAATAATACTTAAATTTAGAGATACATGTATGATATAGTATTATAATATAAAATAACAGTTAATATAATGAACAAATTTCCACCCTAAGAGCAGCAAAAAATAATAATAATAAATAACAATTAATAATTGCATCACAATTCTCCATGTATTTTCAAACCAAATTTTTATTATGAATATATTCGTCTGGTCCTATGGTTTAATTATGCAGAACTTTGTAACAACTATTATAGAAGTAAAATGTAAACTAGGCTAGAACATTGCTTGATGTATAGGAAGCACCCAAATACTTTTTGGACTAAGTACCCAAAAAAATGTAAGAATCTATCCTCTGCCCTTTCTCTGGAAATTACATCTGTTGTTCTATAGTATTTTATTATTTTCTCGGAAGAAACTCACTTAAATTGCTCACTAAAAATTCACATGTGGCATGACTGGAGGGTCTGTGAGGTACATCATCAACAGTAACAGAGCTAAAACGTGTAAAGCAGCCTGGGTGGGGTGGCTCACGCCGGTAATCCCAGCACTTTGGGAGGCTGAGACAGGGCAGATCACTTGAGGTCAGGAGCCAAACATCGTCTCAAAAAAAACGAAAGAAACACTTGCCAAGGGCATAGGGCCAAGTTGAAAACAGAAAGGAAATTCTGAGAATTGCTCCTAGTGCACTCTGTGTGTGGCTTGTGCCAATATTCTGGTAAATGAATCCTAAATGAGAACAAATGTAAGCAGCTGAGAATCAGTTAGGGTAATACTAGTTAGCAGCTGCAATAAATAGACCTCAAATTTTCAGCAACTTGTCATAGTAGAAATGTAATTTTTAAAATTGTAAAATACACATAACACAAGGACACAGGATATAATTTATCATTTTAATTATTTTTAAATATACAGAAAATGTATTTTTTTTTAGATGGAATCTTGCTGTGTCGCCCAGGCTGGAGTGCAGTGGCATAATCTCAGCTCACTGCAACCTCCACCTTCTGGGTTCAAGCAATTCTCCTGCCTTAGCCTCCTGAGTAGCAGGGACTACAGGTGCACACTACCACACCCGGCTAATTTTTTGTATTTTAGTAGAGACGGGGTTTCACCATGTTGCCCAGCTGGTCACAAACTCCTGAACTCAGGCAATCTGCCCACCTCAGCCTCCCAAAGTGCTGGGATTACAGGCAGGAGCCACTGTGCCCAGCCCAGAAAACGTATTTCTTTCTCCCAGAACAGTCCAAGATGGATGTACTGGCTCCTTCTGTCCTGTATTCTGACATTCCTTGAGGTATTAGAGCTGGCAGAAGAGGAAAGAGAGAATGTGAAGGAGACGCACCCCACTTCTTAAACTCAATGGCCCAGAAATGAGACACATCAGCTCTGTTCACATCGGTGTGAGCGAGTCCTATGGCTCCACCAAATGCAAAGGTGGAGTACAGGGCCTCAGAATTTTTTTTTAATGTGTGTGTGGCTACTTCTTGGCACTCATTCTACATAGTGGAATTTTAGCAAACAGCTAGCCATCTCTGCAAAAAGCTTCTTTCCTAAATTCTCTCTGCTTATTGGCAACACCAGGAAGCATGACTTCGGAGCCCAGGTAGAAATATAAGACAAAGGACATAAAAAGATCCTTTCTACTTCAGTAGAGAACCTGTTGGTGCTTTGAAATCTTTATCACATCAGTGTTACCCCAGGGCCTGCATCGACAGAGTGGAACACTAGCAACCTTGCCAACCAGAGGTGCCAATATATTCAGCAAAGATATCAGACCTTCCACTTCCATACAAGACTTCCAGCATTGCTACCTAGCAGATGAGAGAGAACAGAGGCACTTTTGGTGAGTGGAAGGTGACAGCATCTTTGATAGGCACCAACGGAGTCTCTGTAGGTATCTGAGGTCAGCAGCAGGTCATCTAAGAAGAGGGCAATCCTGAAGGAGAGGAAAAATATGGCAAGCTTCTCATGGTACCTGAGAAGATGCTCTGTGTGATTGTTCATTTATATGAACCCCGGTGATTCACAGGAATTAGTTAGGAGTAAGACTGTGATCATTAGTTTTATGTGTCAACTTGACTGGGACACGGAGCGTCCAGATATTTGGTTAAACATTATTCTGGGTGAGTCTGTGAAGGTTTCTGGAGGAGTTGACATTTGAGTCAGCAGACTTAGTCTCAGATTGCCCCTCCCAGTATGAGTAGGCCTTATCTGATCTTTCGGAAGCCTGAATAGAACAAAAGAGAGAATTCATTCTGTCTGCCTGTTTTCAAGCTGGAACATCAGTCTTGTCCTGTACTTGGACTGGACACCACAAGACCTCCTGGGTCTCCAGCTTGCAGATGACAGATTATAAAGTTTCTCAGCCTCCATAATTGCATGAGCCAATGAGCCAATTCTTTATCATAAACACATACACACATGCGCGCACACACACACACACACACACACACAGTTTCTCTAGAGAACAAAGGCTTTGTTGTCAGACTAGTGGGAATCAAATAAAAGAAATATTATTGAGACCTTGGCTTTACTCCAAAACTGCTATCAGCCTGAAACTGCAATTCTGCAAAACCATTTCCCTGGGAGAAATATCAATGTCTGAGTAATGGAATAGCATGTGGGAAGTGTCTTAACTTACAGATCTAGGAGCCACAGTAAACCCTGGAACCCAGTTCCCACCTTCAATTACAGCAGCTTTGAGGCAGGCAATGAACATCTGCTAAAAGCTATGCTCTGGTTTGAATGTGTCCCTGAAGTTCAAGTGTTGAAAACTTAATCTCCCAATGCAGCAGTGTTTCGAGGTGGGGCCTATTAAGAAGTGATTAAGTCATGATGGTCTGCCCTCAAGCATGGATTGATGTTGTTATTGCAGATGTGGGTTAGTTATCAAGAGAGTAGGCTTGTTATACAGGTGAGTTTGGCCCCCTCTTGCTCTCCTTCACACTCTTGCCCTGTCACTTTCCACCATGGGCTAACTGAAGCAAGAAGGCTTTTACCAAATGCCAGCCTCTCAATCTCAGACTTCCCGGCCTCCAGAACTGTAAGAAATAAATTTGTTTTCTTTAAAAATTATCCAGGTTGTGGTATTCTGTTGCAGCAACACAAAACGGACTAAGACAAGCTATGGAGGGAAAAGATGAAACACAAAATGGCTCTCAGGATCACACACCCATCATGAGTGAATTAGAATAAGGTGTTACTTAGAAGAGAAGGTGAAAAACTGAACTTCAGCAGGGTGGATTTGCTGGCAACTGAAAAGAACAGAGGAAACTGGAATGAAGAGAGGATGAGACTTGAAAAGCCCAGAACCCTGGAGACTTCCAATGTGCACAGCTGTCAGAACTGGACTCTACAGTCTGAAGTCAGGAAAATTGTCTTTGGGGTTTAGGTAGGAAATTGACTTCAACCTCCAAGGGACCACCTATGAAGCTTGGAGTGTCTAGAGCAGAGCTATAGAGAGGCCTGATTGTGATAGGGTGAATAAGGCTGAAGCTTAGAGCCAGAGAGAAAACTGCCCTTGCTAGAAGCTAGGACCCTGACTGACCTAGGGCAAAGTGGTTCTGTGGCCAGAAGTATCAATATCACATGGGAACTTGTTCGAAATACACATTCTTGGGCCCAACTTCAAGCCTACTTAATCAGAAACTCCCAAAGTGAAACCCAGCAACCCATGTCCTTACTAGGTGAGGAAAGAAAAAAAGGTTCATCTAAGGAATGTGAGCGCTTTCAAATTATTAGGCCCAGAGAGGCATTGAAATGAGACAGCAATCACACCCTACTCCCTTCTTTGAGCTATATATTCATCTGTTGAAACTACCGGCTATTGCTTTCTATAACTTAACCTAATGCCACACCGGACACTATAACCAACACCCTATAGTTTAAAATGTCTAGCCAATCACTAATCAATGTTATTTCTGTAAACCAATGAGAATTTCTGGCAGATGACTTTGTATCAGCCCACTCCCTTCCCCCTCTTTCTGCCTTCAAAAATCTACTTGTAACTGCTACTAATTGGAGTGTATATTCAGGACAACTTGAATCTGTGCTCCCAGGTTGCAATCCTCAAATTTGGCCCAAATTAACTCGCTACTTACATTAATTCTGCTTCAGCTTCTTCCTTTTAGGTCAACACAGATTATTTTGATGCGCACTAAGGAACATAGGAGACCCAAGCAATGTTGGGTGGGGGGAAGTTTACATAGGGAGGAAAATGGAGTGAAATGCGTGGGGATAAGAATAACCCATTCTCTGAAGGTAGAGACTGAAAGCACGTTCTCGAAGGGACCATTGCTCAGACCTGTCCATAAAACTAACTTATATCAACTCCAGGCTATAGTAAGACTAGTATAGTTTGGCACCTATAGCAAACAAATAAGCTGATTCCCAAACTAAAAACTGGAGTCAGTACTTACCACCTCAGAAGAGAACTCAGGAAATTGAAAATGGTGAATAATTACTATGAGAGTTTTTTTTAACATTTCAGGAAGTTTTGAAACTTGTACAAATTGACTTGTTTTTATAATCCAATCTATTTATCATGATTTATTTATGTTTTGTTTTTAAATCTTAAAATGAAGAGACAGTCTGTTCTTTTTGAGGAGTAAAGGAAAAAACAGAGAGTCTGGGGAAAGAACATCCTAATACATGAAGAGTCTCAGAAAAAGAAGAATTCTAAATGAGAGTGATGGGCAGATATTTTTAGAAGAAAGCAAGTTAATTCTATGAAGACTCAAGACTGGAAAGGGACTTCCTTCTAAAAGATCTGTTCAACAGAAGGCTGTGCTTCTGCAACATAAAATAGCATATTTCTTCATCAGAGTTAAACATAAAGATGTATGTAAAATAGCACATTTCTTCATCAGAGTTAAACATAAAGATTTATGTAAAATAGCACACTTCTCCATCAGAGTTAAATATAAAGATTTATATAAAATAGCACATTTCTTCATCAGAGTTTAACAGAAAGATTTACAGGAATTTATCCATTTCTTCCAGGTTTACTAGTTTATGTGCATAGAGTTGTTTGTAATAATCTCTGATGATGGTTTGAATTTCTGTGAAATCTGTGGTGATATCCCCTTTATCATTTTTTATTACATCGATTTGGTTATTCTCTCTTTTCTTTTTTATTAATCTGGCTAGTGGCCTATTTTGTTGATCTTTTCAAAAAACCAGCTCCTGGATTTATTGNCCTATTTTGTTGATCTTTTCAAAAAACCAGCTCCTGGATTTATTGATTTTTTGAAGGGTTTTTTGTGTCTCTATCTCCTTCAGTTCTGCTCTGATCTTAGCTATTTCTTGTCTTCTGCTAGGTTTTGAGTTTTTTTTATCTTGCTCCTCTAGCTCTTTCAGTTTTGATGATAGGGTGTCGATTTTAGGTCTCTCTTTGCTTCTCATGTGGGCATTTATTACTATATATTTTCCTCTAGAGACTGCTTTAAATGTGTCCCAGAGATTCTGGTATGTTGTGTCTTCATTCTCGTTGGTTTCAAAGAACATCTTTATTTCTGCCTTCATTTCATCGTTTATCCAATCAACATTCAAAAGCAAGTTGTTCGGTTCCCATGAAGCTTTGCGGTTCTGAGTTCGTTTCTGCATTCTGAGTTCTAACTTGATTGCACTGTGGTCTAAGAGACTGTTTGTTATGATTTCCATTCTTTTGCATTTGATGAGGAGTGATTTACTCCCAATTATGTGGTCAGTTTTAGAGTAGGTGTGATGTGGTGCTGAGAAGAATATATATTCTGTGGATTTGGGGTGGAGATTTCTGTAAATGTCTATTAGATTTGCTTGGTCCAGGTCTGAGTTCAAGTCCTGGATATCCTTGTTAATTTTCTGTCTGGTTGATCTAATATTGACAATGGGGTGTTAAAGTCTCCCACTATAATTGTGTGGGAGTCTAAGTCTCTATGTAAGTTATTAAGAACTTGCCTTATATATCTGGCTGCTCCTATATTGGGTGCATATATATTTAGGATCGTTAGCTCTTCTCGTTGCATTGATCCTTTTACCATTATGTAATGTCCTTCTTTGTCACTTTTGATCTTTGTTGCTTTAAAGTCTATTTTAACAGAGATGAGAACTGCAAACCTGGACACTTGCCTCCTCCCACGCCTAAACCAGGAAGAAGCCAAAACCCTGAACAGACCCATAACAAGGTCTGAAGTTGAGGCAGCAATTAAGAGCCTACCACCCAAAAAAAGCCCAGGTCCAGATGGGTTCACAGCCAAATTCTACCAGACATACAAAGAGGAGCTGGTACCATTCCTTCTGAAACTATTCCAAATAATCCAAAAAGAGGGAATCCTTACCAAATCATTTTATGAGACCAACATCATCCTGATACCAAAACCTGGCAGAGACTCAACAAGAAAAGAAAACTTCAGGCCAATATCCATGATGAACATAGACGCAAAAATCTTCAATAAAATACTGGCACACCAATTGCAACAGCACATCAAAAAGCTTGCCCGCCATGATCAAGTAGGCTTCATCCCGGGGATGCAAGGCTGGTTCAACATACACAAGTCTATAAACATAATTCACCGCATAAACAGAACCAAAGACAAAAACCACATGATTATCTCAATTGATGCAGAGAAGGCCTTTGACAAAATTCAACAGCCCTTTATGCTAAAAACCCTCAATAATCTAGGTATTGATGGAACGTATCTCTAAATAATAAAAGCTATTTATGACAAACCAACAGCCAATATCATACTCAATGGGCAAAAACTGGAAGCATTCCCTTTGAAATCTGGCACTAGACAAGGATGCCCTCTGTTACCACTCCTATTCAATATAGTACTGGAAGTTCTAGCCAGAGCAATCAGGCAAGAAAAAGAAATAAAGGGCATTCAAA
>NW_016107365.1:5334387-5347970 GCF_001604975.1 Cebus imitator | reverse complement strand
ACAGTGTGGCGATTCCTCAAGGACCTAGAAATAGAAATTCCATTTGACCCAGCAATCCCATTACTGGGTATATATCCAAAGGATTATAAATTGTTCTACTATAAGGACACATGCACACGAATGTTCATTGCAGCACTGTTTACAATAGCAAAGACCTGGAAGCAACCCAAATGCCCATCGATGATAGACTGGACAGGGAAAATGTGGCACATATACACCATAGAATATTATGCAGCCATCAAAAACGATGAGTTTTTGTCCTTTGTAGGGACATGGATGAACGTGGAAACCATCATTCTCAGCAAACTGACACAAGAGCAGAAAATCAAACACCGCATCTTCTCACTGATAGGCGGGTGTTGAATAATGAGAACACATGGGCACAGGAAGGGGAGCACTACACACTGGGGTCTGTTGGGGGAAAATAGGGGAGGGACAGTGGGGGGTTGGGAGTTGGGGAGAGATAGCATAGGAAGAAATGCCAGATATAGGTGATGGGGAGGAAGGCAGCAAATCACACTGCCACGTGTGTACCTATACAACAATCTGGCATGTTCTTCACATGTACCCCAAAACCTAAAATGCAATAATATAAATTTTAAAAAAACGATTTACAAATAAAAAGGGACAAATGGATCACATCAAGTTAAAATGTTTCTGCAAAGTAAAGGAAACAATCAACAAACTGAAGAGAAAGCCCACAGAATGGAAGAAAATATTTGCAAACTAACCAGAATTAATCTCTGACATGAGATTAATAACCAGCATATATAAGGAGCTCAAACAACTCTATAGGAAAAAATCTAATAATCTAATCAAAATGGGCAAAAGACTTTAATAGACATCTCTCAAAAGAAGACATACAGATGGCAAACAGGTATATGAACAGGTGCTCAACATCACTGATCAGAGAAATGCAAATCAAAACCACAAAGAGATATCATCTCATTCCAGTTAAAATGGCTTATATCGAGAAGACAGACAATAACAAATGCTGGTGAGGATGTGGAAAAAGGGAAACCTTGTACACTGTTGGAGGGAATGCAAATTAGTACAACTACTATGGAGAAGAGTTTGGAAGTTCCTCAAAAAAAACTAAAACTACAGCTACCATATGATCCAGCAATCCCACTGCTGGGTATATACCCCAAATAAAAGAAATCATTATATCAAAGACATATGTGCACTCCCATGCTTCTGGCAGCACTGCTCACTATAGCGGAGATTGGGAAGCAACCTACGTGTCCAACAACAGATGAATGGATAAGTCAAATGTGGTACATATACACAATGAAGTACTATTCAGCCATAAAAAGAATGAAATTCTATCATTTGAAGCAGCATGGATGGAACTGAAGATTATTATGCTAAGTGAAATAAGCCAGGCACAGAAAGACAAACATTGCATGTTCTCACTTATCTGTGGGCTCTAAAAATCAAAACAATTGAACTCATGGACATAGAGAGTGGAAGGATAATTACCAGAGGCTCGGAAGGGTATTGGTGGGCTGGCAAGGGAGACAGGGACAATTAATGGGTACAAAAAAATAGAAAGAATGAATAAGACCTACTATTGATAGAACAACAGGGTGACTCTGGTCAAAAATAACTTAATTGTACATTTAAAAATAACTAAACGAGTTATTTGTTAGCCAAGAGTCTCCATTAATCTGACTTAAAATAGACCCCAACTTGTGGGCTACAGGATGGAGACTATAACCTGGGATACACAATCTCCTTTTACTTATCCTCCCACAGACTCTGTAATGAGAGACACATTAAGACACGTGCAGGCTGTGTATAGGGAGACTAATATTTCAACTCATACGGTAACTTATGTGAGATTGGAGGTACAGATGCTCCAGAAGGGCTGGGAGCATGGCAGCCACAGGATACGTCTCAGAGCAGAAAACACATACCTGTTTCCCACTAAGCTCGTCCTCTCTACTCCTCTCCTGCCAGCTCCCCATCCATTTCTTAAGTTCAATACATCTTCTGTAGCCTCTTCTAAGTGTATCCCCACTCCTACCATATTGCTATTTTTCTTTTTCATCACCATTCAAGATAAAAATACAGTAAGCTTTTTCTCATTTAGCATTATTGCTCCTGTTCATTAAGTCTAGCAGACTTGCAACAGTATGGTTTTCTACACATTTTTATTGCTTGCAAACAACTATGGACTCATAATTGAGCTGACCTTGGAATTATAACATTTTCATTTTTCTATAGGAAAATGCATTTAAAGTTACAAACAATAGATCTACAATTAAGCTTTGGGATGTGTTTGTAAACACGAAGTGGATTGATTGGCATGACCCCTCACAAACAAAAGGCAACTGTGAAACAATCAATTAGAATGGTGCTTTCAAAGACAAGAAACAAGTTCTTCTGCAACATTTGAAATCTGCTTTGAGAGGCTAGATCTAGCCTCTCTCCTCTTCCTTCCACTTAAAAAAAAAAAAAAGGAAAAAAGAAAGGTAAGAAAGAAGAATGAATGGAAGACCCTGATCTGCAAACTCACTCTCAGAAGCCCTAAAGATCCAAGAGTACAGCATCTGCATAGCACTGAAACTCAATAATATTGTTCTCTGAAAAGCAAATTTATCCTACTTCTCACAAATAGTGCTAGATTGTTTTATCAGGAGAAAGAAATGCCAAAGGTAAGAAAGTTTTTATATGGCTAGAAGATGCTACTAGAGAGATTCAAGAATGAGTGTTTATAATTAGGAAGAGCAGAAGGTTGACAATGAGGGCCAAGAAATGAACTCCCTTCTGCAATAACAGGAGCCCAGGCTATAGAATCCAGAGAATCAAAATACTCTGAATAAGCCCTTAATCCACAGCAAAGTGGTGAACTGCCTTATATGTAGACCACTGTGTCCATAATAACCATGATTTGCCCTGTGTTTTTGCCTAATTAATAGGGTCTTTCTCCTTCTGCTCTGCCTCAGTTTAATGGCTCTCAGAATGTGAAAAGGTTGTAAACAGACTGTGTAGTCTAACTACGGAAGTTCTATTTGGTACCTGTTTTGTGAGCCACTTGGTAAAAATTAATTTACCACTATCTTTGCACATCTTCCTGCTTGAACTCGGAGTTCACCATCAAGTTACTTTGCTGACTTAGAAAAACCAGAGCATTGTTTCCAGTGTGCCAATGTTAAAGAGTTCACAAGGAATGGAAAGCTCTGGAGGCTTTCACATCTCTTGTCTGTGGAGGTTAAGTTATTATGTCAGCCACTTGTACCCTGGAGGAACAAAGTCCAGCCTGGGAGGCTATAACACAGGCAGGTATATTTGAATTGATGCGTAGGTAAGATGAAAAAGAAGGAAAGATAATCTGTGAGTCTAGAAATCTAGTAGAAAAGCAGCTATGGGGCTAGCTTGTAAAGAATCAAGTCCTTAAAACAGAACTATTGTTTGACCCAGCAATCCCATAACTGGGTATACATCCAAAAGAAAAAAAAAATTGTTCCTCCAAAAAGACACCTGAACTCATATGTTCATCACAGCAATATTCACAATAGCAAAGACATGGAATCAATCTAGGTGTCCATCAATGTTGGGTTGAATAAAGAAAATGTGATACATATACACCATGGAATGCTACATAGCCATAAAAAAGAATAAAATCATGTCAGCATGGTGAGCTCATGCCTGTAATCCCAGGACTTTGGGAGGCCAAGATGGGAGGATCACTTGAGGCCAGGAGTTCAAGATCAGCCTAGTCAACATAGCAAGAGTCCATTTGTTTAAAAAAAAAAAAAAAAAGAATGAAAACGTGTCCTTTGCAGCAACATGGATGGAGCTGGAAGCTATTATCCGAGGCAAATTAACAGAGGAACAGAAAACCAAATACTGTGTGTTCTTACTTACAAATGTGAGCTAAACATCAGGTATTCATGGGCATAAAGATGCAACAATAGACACTGATGGACTACTGGCAGGATGGGGAAAAAGGGCTGAAAGACTATTGAGTACTAACAGGTACTATGCTCACTACCTGTATATGGGATAATTCATATCCCAAATCTCAGCATCATGCAGTATACTCATATAACAAACCTACATATGTACCTCATAAATCTAAAATTAAAGTTGAAATTATATTTTTTAAAAATCAAATTATTAGGGAACATCATGGCAGCCGCCACCTAGATGTAGGCCCTAGTAAGGGTCCTGTCCTAAAATCTGCACCTATCTCCACTCCTACTCCCTGTACTTCTCTTCCCTTCTCTTCTCTTCTCTCTTCTCTCTCTCTCTCTCTCTCTCACTCTCCAGATCTGTAATTCAAAGAAAGCAAACATAGATTCCTCTTTGTCTAAATTCCTCCTTCATACAATGGAAGTAATAGGCTAGACTGTGGTTGCTACCCTGGACAACAGTCATCAGTGTTAAAGATCCCTAGAGCGAGGAATGTTCTCTTATAGTCCCAGTTAAACAAGTAATAGGGTAAAGAGATAATGGGGTGAAGAAGTAATTGGGTAAAGTATTTTTAGGTGAGTCATGGATGACCTTAAAAAGAAACAGGTTTCAAATCAGTGCGCTAACACACATTCAGCAAAAATAACATAGGTATCAACTCTTTCTACTAATACTATTATTAATATAGTAATAATAATTTCCACTAATAATCATATTAGTGAGAATTAATAGATGCTTCCCAACATGTTCCTAAAGTCATCTTAACTTCACGCCTAAATCTTTGGAAAGGTTGGACCCCAGATCTTAAGAATCCAAATTGCTTATTCTTGCTATCTCACTTGCCTGCCTTACTTTAAAATTTTGCAAAGTGCTTTCACATAAATTACTTCTCAACAACTTTATAGGTGTAGATGAGGTGTTAGTTAAATGACATAACAAATTGACCCCAAAATACAAGGACGTTTTTTAAAAAGATGTTTTCTCATACTGCAGAACTGGAAGAGGAATTATATTCCACGTGGTCATGCAGTCCAACATAGTGGGAAAAGTGGAGGCAACTTGGAGAAAGCATACCTAACGTCTTAAATCCCAGTTCAGAAAGTGGTACACTTCACTTCCGCTCATATTCGATGACCTCTGGCCTCACTTAACTGATAGGTAGGTAGAAAATGTAGTCTTGCTATGCAGCCATGTGCTCAGTTTTAATTATTTTACTAAAGCAGGAGGGAACTGATATTGACAGAAAGAGAAGAGAGAGATAATAGATTTAGGTTTCGGTCCTGGTTTAGAGGTAGATTTAGATTTTATATGCTCTAATGTTTTCTCAATTTTAAAGAGATGAAACTCAAGCATATAAAGAATGTACACCTGCCCCAAAGCTTCCTACCTGATAAATGGTACCTTCGCGGACTCCAGCATAGATCTTTTGGTGTTTGGTAGGGCTTAGCTTAGGAGAGTTTGAATGCTATTCAATACCATGAAAGGCTTTTGGATAGATGACGCAATCCCGTGATATTTTAAGAAGATCATTTATCAGCAGTGTGAAGAGTGAATTGTAGAGAGAAGAAATGAAGGTATACAATCAAGAAATAGTCCAAGCCAAATTCAGCAGTGGCTTAACCAAAAACATTAGAGATGGAGAGAAGGACAGACTAGAGGAGGTTCAGAACTTGGGGCCCATGGAAGGGCCAAGACATGGGGGACCTCCATATTGTCAAACACAATGTCACTTCGCTAGCATTTTACTGAAGCCTCTGCTGGTTTTCCTCCCACTTCTCCAGCACCTCCTTCTCAGTCTCCTTTGCTGGCTCCTCCATTGTTACACAACCTCTAAACTTTAGAGGACATCAGGGTTCAGTTCCAAATCATCTTCTCTACTCACTTTGCTCTCCCCAACTAGATTGTCTCATCTAGCTATTTGGCTTTAAATTGCATCTGTAACAGTTGTCTACTGTCATAAGTTTACATAACAAACCTCCCTAAACACAGTGACTTTAAACAATCAACATTAATTGAGTTCATGACTCTGTAGGTTGTGTGGGCGGTTCTTAGATTCACACACCTGTTGGGGAATCAAATGGCTATATGCTGATCCAGGATGGATCCAGGATGGCCTTGACTCGGATGACTAGAGCAACTTGGCTCTACTACATGTGTCTTTCAACTTCCAGCAGGCTAGCCCAGGCGTATTTTCGTGGTTGTAATAGAAAGCAAGAGCAAGCTAAGCCAAGCATATAAGTATTTTGAAACTTGGTTTGCATCATACTTGTTAACATTCTGTTGGTCATTAGCAGAGAAGCACTATGAGTGAAGTTATATGAAACAGGACATAAATTCCTGGAGAGATATAGAATTGGAGCCATTTTTGCAATCCTCCACAATATCTATATGCAAAAGCCCCTCATCTCTCTCCTGAACATTTAAAATACATCCCATTAACTTAAAATCTCAAATCCTTAACAAGTCCTGCATAGTTGGGCCCCCACCTCCATCTGCAACCTCATCTTGCGCCACTTTCTCCTCAATCACTAAGTTCCAATCTTACTAGCCTTTGCTATTATCCAGATACACGCCCTTTCTTACCTCAAGACCCATGGCATGCTGTCCCAACAGAACATCTTGAGTGACAAGAACATGGACACCGACGCTATTCTTACCAGCTGCATGAACCCAGGCAAGTTGCATAACCTCTCTGTGCTTCAGTTTCTCCATCTGAAAAATTAGGATAGAAATAGCACCTATGTTAATTTAATTCTCAGTGAGCTAATTCCTATCCTCATTTTTCAGATACAGAAACTGAACTGCAGAGAGGATATGCAGCTTGCCCAGGTTCACACAGCTGTTAAGTATTTTTTCATATGTGTGATGGATTTGTTGGTTTGATACAGTTTTTCCCATTAGACTCTTAGTTCCATGAGGGCAGACTGTGTTTTGCTCATCACTCTATCCCCAGCACCAACAAAAATTTGCCTTGCCTATGATGGATGTTAAATATTTGTTGAATGAATAAATAATTATGAAGGGTTCAAGCTGGCAAATAAGTTATTATGGGTTTGTGGGGGGTTAAAATTCTCTCTCTCTCTCCCTCCCTCTCTAGGAACCTTGGGAAAAGATATCAGTTCTAAATTCATAACATCCAGACCAGGTTCTGTCTCTTTCTCTCTATAGTTTTACAGGAGAATGGGAATTGTTCACTAAATGGTTTTTAATAAATATCCTCTCTCCCCCAAAAGGAAGACAGAAAATAGAAACTTGGAACCTAGTGGCAGGAGGGCACCAGAAGAGTGATTCAGTAACAATTATAGTGTTTGGGGTCATCAAAAGGCAATTCAGTTAAAAAACAATTATTAGAACCAAGTATGAATTTGCAGCTATTAGTAGGAATTTGTCCTTTATAATAAGCATGAAAAATGTGGGGGGGTAACAAACCTAATTTACGCCAAAGAAACTTCTGGTGTTCTTACTTCATTGTTTGTATAAGTAGAAGTCTGGTTCTGCCAACATGAAAGTAAGTGAGACCCAGGTTATGCCATTTCTATCTATAGAAAAAGAAACCTCATCCTGGAGGTAACAAAAGAAAGTCTGGAAACTCACCCAGATCCCAGTATCTATTCTTCAGATTGGAGAGCCAAAGTCTGGGCTATTTAGGTACCTTTGCCATCTGGGTCCTCATGTCCTCTAGCCTATCTGTTGCCAATATAAGTTGAAAGACTATATGTTTGTGTGTTAGGTATTTTAGTATTAATTCCTTTAATCTCCTACCACCTTAGTATGTGAGTAGAATTATCCAAGGTGAGTGAGTAGATGGTAGAGCTAGATTATAAGTACGATCTGATTCTAAGGTCAATACTTCGCCAGAAGGGCCACCTTGAAGTCTGACACGTTTGAGATTAGTTAAAACTAGACTAGCGATTTTTTTTTTTAAGACAGAGTTTCACTGTGTTGCCCAGGCAGGAGTGCTATGGTGAGATCTCAGCTCACCGCAACTTCCACCTCCTGGGTTCAGGAGATTCTCCTGCCTCAGCTTTCAGAGTAGCTGGGACTACAGGCATGAGCCACCACACTGGGCTAATTTTTGTATTTTTAGTAGAGACGGGGTTTCACCATGTTGGCCAGCCTAGTCTTAAACTCCAGACCTCAAGTGATCTGCCCGTCTCGTTTTCTCAAAGTGTTGGGATTACAGGGATGAGCCAACGCACCTGGCCCACACTAGCAATTTCTCAAAGGTAGTCTGCAGACTCCTGCATCAGAATCACTGGCAGTGTGTGTTAAAAACTCAGATTTCCTGACAGTACTCACGACGGAAGGAATCAACAAAGAGCGGTCAGGAATCTTTATGCTTAAAAAGCACCTCCAAGTGATTCTGTTGCAGGGGATCTGTGGATGCAGATGATTTTTTTGCTTTTCATTTTTTTATGCAGAAAGGGTATCCGTATGTTCCCCAGGCTGGTCTCAAACTCCTGGACTCAAGCGATCCACCCACCCAAAGTGCTGGTATTACTGGCATGAGCCACCACACTTGGCCCAGAATTCTGGATTGTTCTTATGCAGACTTAAGCATGAGGACTCACGCCTAGGATACAAGAATTCTTGAAAGCCAGCAGCACACAGCATCAGCAAACTTCAGCCCTGCTCAACGTCGTCTAACCAAATCTGCTCCAGGAGCCGCTTAGCAGCCTGCAGTCGCTCAACAGAACTGAGCACCCGCAGTACTTAATCTCCATGGGCGCTGGGTGGGGCTCCCTAGGACCCCACCTCCCCTCAACCTGCGGAGCCAGGGGGCGGGGCTCCCCAAAGTAATTCCGGCTTCTCCTGACAGCGGTCCAACGCTCCGCCCCCAGATCTCGGGCCAATCAAATGGCACATTGCTAAAGCAAAGGACCAATGCACAGGGCTGTCCTTAATTCCTCCCTGCAGTTTGAAACTGTCAGGTTGCTTCCTAGGTAGCGGCTGTCCTTGCTGAGGCTGCGGCTGCCAGACGGCTAGGAGGCGCAGAGTGAAGAGTCAGGATTTGGTAGCCATTGGCCACGGTGGGTAGCAGAGCTCCGAGCAGACCTTGCGTCCCTGGCGGAAGTAGTGGAGTAAGATTTAAAGTTCTTTGGCGCGGGCTTCCTTCCCTGGGGCTCTTTCCCAGACACGGGTGATTCTGCCGTTGTGCTGGAAGGTCCTAAAGGTTCCCCTCCGAAGCGTCTGGGAAGAGGGCAGGAGTGAGGGATGCTGACCAGTTACTGTCACCAGAGGCTCTGGTCACTTAAACGTAGGAAAAGAATAACCATGTATAAAGTTCTGTGTGCTTAAGTAAGATTTTTGTTAAAACAGGCTGGGTCGGAAGATCATGAAAGAAAACTATGGCATTTGCTTACCGCAGGCGTCTTTTCCCCTCTGCTAACAGTCCTGCCTTGGGAGGGGCTGGTGCGCCCCCCTCCTTACGTGCAGCTAGGCCTGGTGAAGGGCACAGGGGACGTCACCCTGCTGCTAGTTTGCATGTAAATTCACTCTTCCTTTGCCTCTTGGGGGATCCATTTGAATTCCCATACCCCTGTTTTCCTGTCAGCCAGGTAATTACGAAGATGTTATTTTATGTCTGGCAACAGAAAAGCACACAAAAGTTTTGATCTTGTTTTCTGATACCTTGGGTTAGAGACAACTGAAAATGTAGTCAACTAATGTACATCTGCCACCCATTAAAGTAGTTTCCATTTTTCTCCTTTGTTTCCGAACCTAGAAAGAGTAAGAAAAATGCTACTGTTGTAGGGTTTCAAATAACTCATACCTTGTTGACAGAAAGCAGAGCAGATGGAAGATGGCATATTTTCAAAAGTGCGGTGGGTTTTTTTGTGTCTGCAGTGCCCATATTAAGAAACAATTTTTGAGGTCTGACCATACTTACCAGCTCATTTTTAAAATAATCAGCACCGCCCCACTCCCCACTCCTGTTTCCTGCCTGGTCTCAAACCCTGAAAGAAGAAGTGAATAAAAATATAAATGGACCAAGTTATCACAGTGGTAGATTTGAAATCAGTGAAGCAGCCATTCCTTGCTGCAGATACATGTGCTTATTTTACCCTCCCTAATTGACTTAACTAAAGACAGTCATGCTGAGATTTAGTTTACTTAGCATGTGTATGCACAGTGATACTCACTGGAAAAAGTTGAAATTTCCTTTGCACAGTCTAGTTCCAGCCTGTGTTTCCATTCTAATTTTGCACTTTTGCCTGTGTCTTCCTTTTCTGTTTCAATTTCCTCATCTCTCATTTGTTTATTTTTTTTATTATATTATTAAGTTCTGGGATGCATGTGCAGAATGTGCAGGTTTGTTACATAGGTATACACGTGCCATGGTGGTTTACTGCACCCATTAACCTGTCATCTAAATTAGGTGTTTCTTCTAATGCTATCCCTCTCCTAGCCCCTATCCCCCTAACAACAGACCTCTATGTGTGATGTTCCCCTCCCTGTGTCCATGTGTTCTCATTGTTCAGCTCCCACTTGTGAATGAGAGCATGTGGTCTTTGGTTTTCTATTCCTGTGTTAGTTTGCTGAGAATGATGGTTTCTAGCTTCATCCATGTCCCTGCAAAGGACATGAACTCCTTCTATTTTATGGCTGCATAGTATTCCATGGTGTATATGTGCCACATTTTCTTTATTCATTCTATCACTGATGGGCATTTGGGTTGATTCCAAGTCTTTGCTATTGTGAACAGTGCTGCAATAAACATGTGTGCATGTGTCAATATAGTAGAATGATTTATAATCTTGTGGGTATATACCCAGTGATGAGATTTCTGGGTCAAGTGACATTTCTGGTTCTAGATCCTTGAGGAATTGCCACACTGTCTTCCACAATGGTTAAACCAATTTACACTTCCACCAACAGTATTAAAAGCATTCCTGTTTCTCCACATCCTCTCCAGCATCTGTTGTTTCCTGATTTTTTAATGATCGCCATTCTAACTGCCATGAGATTGTATCTCAGTGAGGTTTTGATTTGTATTTCTCTAATGACCAGTGATGAGCTTTGTTTCATATGTTTGTTGGCCGCATAAGTGTCTTCTTTTGAGAAATGTCTGTTCATATCCCTTGCCCACTTTTTGATGGGGTTGTTTTTGTCTTGTAAATTTGTTCAAGTTCTTTGTAGGTTCTGGATATTAGCCCTTTGTGAGATGGATAGATTGCAAAAATTTTCTCCGATTTTGTAGGTTGCCCGTTCACTCTGATGATCATTTCTTTTGATGTGCAGAAGCTTTTTAGTTTAATTAGATCCCATTTGTCAATTTTGGCTTTTGTTGCCATTGCTTTTGTAAATTATCAAGACAAAATTAGAGAAAAAAGTATGAAAAGGAACAAAGAAAGCCTTCAAGAAATATGGGACTATGTTGAAAGACCAAACCTATGTTTGATTAATGTACCTGAAAGTGACAGGGAGAATGGAACCAAGCTGGAAAACACCCTTCAGGATATTATCCAGGAGAACTTCCCCAACCTAGCAAGACAGGCCAACATTCAAATTCAGGAAATACAGAGAACACCATAAAGATACTCCTTGAGAAGAGCAACCCCAAGATGCATAATTGTCAGATTCACCAAAGTTGAAATGAAGGAAAAAATGTTAAGGGCAGCCAGAGAGAAAGGTTGGGTTACCCACAAAGGGAAGCCCATCAGACTAATAATAGATCTTTCTGCAGAAACCCTGCAAGCCAGAAGAGAGTGGGGCCGATGTTCAACATTCCTAAAAGAATTTTCAACCCAGAATTTCATATCCAGCTAAGCTTCATAAGCAAAGGAGAAATAAAATTCTTTACAGACAAGCAAATGCTGAGAGATTTTTGTCACCACTAGGCCTGCCTCATAAGAGCTCCTGAAGGAGGCACTAAATATGGAAAGGAGAAACCAGTATCAGCCACTGCAAAAACATACCAAATTGCAAAGACCATCGACACTATGAAGAAACTGCATCAACTAATGGGCAAAATAACCAGCTAGCATCATAATGATAGGATCAAATTCACACATAACTATATTAACCTTAAATGTAAATGGTCTGAATGCCCTAGTTAAAAGACATAGACTGGCAAATCGGATAAAGAATCAAGACCCATCAGTATGCTGTATTCAGGAGAGCCATCTCATGTGCAAAGACACACTTAGGCTCCAAATAGAGGGATGGAGGAAGATTTACCAAGTACATGGAAAGCAAACAAACCAAACAAACAAACAAAAAGGGATTGCAATCCTAGTCTCTGATAAAACAGACTTTAAACCAACAAAGATCGAAAAAGAGAAGGCTATTACATAATGGTAAAGGGATCAATGCAAAAAGAAGAGCTAACTATCCTGAATATATATGTACCCAATACAGAAGCACCCAGATTTATAAAGCAAGTTCTTAGAGACCTAGAAAGAGATTTCTTATTTATTTTTCAGGCCACTGTGACTGAGACCTAAAATTGTTTTACTTTCCACTGAAATTGTTCAAGCAAATGTTTCAGCAACCTCCAAATTGCCCAATTCTATCCAATCCTCATGGTTCTTTGGCATCTAACTAACTCTGTTCTCAAAGTTGTTATGATCCTGCTCCCATAGTTTTAATGTTCTGACTTCCTTTGCTGACTGCTCTTCTTCTCTTGCCCTTTAGATGTTAGTGGTTCTGGCTTTAACCCTCTTCTCATTCACAGTAGTAGTCTTTAACTGTATTAGGGCTGTGGTCCCCTCTGAATATATATTGAAAGCTAAAGATCTTCTTTCTAGAAAAATATACATAAGCCTTTATGATAAAAATATTGCATACAAATCAGGTGTATGGACATGATATGGTTAGTTTTATGTTCCCACCCAAATCTCAGTTTGAATTGTAATCCCCACGTGTAGAGGGAGGGAAGTGATTGGATTATAAGGGCGATCCTCTTGCCTGCTTCCCCTTCTGCCATAATTGTAAGTTTCCTGAGGCCTCCCCAGAGATGCAGAATGTGAGTCAATTAAAACTCTTTTCTTTATAAATTATCCTGTTTGGGGCAGTTCTTTACAGCAGTGTGAGAACATACTAATACAGGACCTCAGGCTAAAAAATTTTTCTCACACTTCTTTTTGTAGGTGACCTCATCCATTCCCTTTTTTCAGGAGTTCCTATTATGCTGATGATTCCTCAAACTGGATCTCTAACTTGTACCTCCAGTGCAGGGCTCCCACAATGCTTAACTCCAGGAAACACCATTCACAGTGTAGCCATTGTGAATGGCAGTCCTTGGAATGGGGTACTGTATAGCCAGTGTGACCACAGACTGCATACCTGCAGCTTTACCCTGGTGCCTCAGAGGCAACCTCATACCCGACTCATCTGATATGGAACTTATTGTCCTTCCTCCCAACCTGCTCATCTTCCTACCTTCCTTGCCTTGGTGAGTGGCACTATCTATCTAGTTACCCAAACCAGAGATCTAGAAGCCATCAACAGTTCTTTTTAACCCCTTAATCAATCATTGATCATTTTCTCTTACCATAGCACAGCTGTCTTGTAGTCATACCCTCCATCCCCTTCCCATTGATCTTTCTAGACTTAGGTCATTTATTTCCTTAATTACTATCAAAGAGGACATTTATCTCTTGGACTATTGCAGTCAGCTCTCAATTGATATCTCTCTCTTTTTTTTTTTTTTTTTTTTT
>NW_016107365.1:5314950-5334331 GCF_001604975.1 Cebus imitator | reverse complement strand
TCACTGCAACCTCTGCCGGCAGAGTTCAAGCAATTCTCCTGCCTCAGTCTCCTGAGTAGGTGGGATTACAGGTGCCTGCCACCACACCTGGCTAATTTTTTTGTATTTTTAGTAGAGATGGAGTTTTGCCATGTTGGCCAGGCTGGTCTCAAACTACTGACCTCAGGTGAGCCACCCGCCTCAGCCTTCCAAAGTGCTAAGATTACAGGTGCGAGCAACTGCACCCGGCCTGATCTCTCTTTCTTCATATCCAAACTAATCCTCAGTGCTGCTGGAATGATCTTTCTTATCATGTAACTTTTTAAAAATATTTTAATAACTTATGTAGAATAAACACTCAAATTTTTAATATGACAAATCTTGACCTTCCATTTGGCTGCTCTTTACTTTTTGTTTCATCTTTAGCCAACCTTTGCTTTGTACCCATTGTTTTAGCCTTACCAAACTGCTTGCTATTCCTGACATACGTGTCCATGACTCTGTGTCTTTGCTTACATTACTCTACTGCCTAGAATATCTTCACCTCTGTTTATACCTTTTATCCATCTTTCCGGATGAGACCTGCTCATCTTTTAGGTCTCAACACCTGGTCATCGTCTCTAAAAGATTTCTCTTCCTCCTTTCCTGCTTATTTACAGTCATGCAATCCTACCCCATGAAAAATAGCTACTCCTACCTCTCTACTCTGTACCTCTGCTATTTTAGGGCCTATCAGCAGTTTAGTCATCAGTTGGTAACTTATATAATGTATAGGTCTGGCCCTCTCTACAGATTGTAAACTTCTTAAGAATGAGGACTTATCTTACATTCCTGACCAATGTCTTACATATTATATATTCAGATAGTTCAAATAGTCACTATTTGTTTTTTAAATTATTTGGTTACTTGTTACTAAAAGTACTTTTAATATTTTGCTTAGGGCTGTTAACAAATTCTCTATGCTTGTATTTGATTCTGTTCTATATAAGCTCACTTTTCTTAAAATAATATTTCCAAAAGGTAGGTTTTCCTAGAAAGAAATTTGCACAAATTGTTTGTTCTCTCTTGATTCAGTATCTTACAGGAAAGTACACAACACCTAGGTTGTCACACATTGCTTAAGGACAGTGATCACCATCTATTATCCTCAACAGGCCCCACTGGGGATTTTCTCTCTGTTTTTCTTTAACCTTTCATGTATTTGTCTCATCTCCTTGACTACCTTATAAACTCACCAATATTGGAATTAGGTCTTTATTTTTTTTTTCACAGTGATTTTTGCCTATAGATACTCAGTATGTTGAATGAATGATTTTAATATATCACATGAAGATTGTTTGCAGATTTGGATACTGTTGCACTTATATATATCTAGAAAGCATTTTATCTTAGTTTAAATGTCAAGAAAAAAAGCTAACATTAGCTTCTTTTGTTTTAGAATATTTGTGCAGAATGTCATCAGATGAGGAGAAATACTCACTTCCGGTTGTACAAAATGACTCCCATCAAGGCAGTGTTGTCTCTTCGGATCTTCAGGTAGGGAAAAATTTCTAAATTTGTCATGACTTTTTTATTTTAAACGAATGTAAGGGGAAACTAGGAATTTTTATTTTTTTTTATTCCATTTATAAAGGAGTTTTTCAATTTGTAATAATAACTTTAGGAATTACTGTACCAATATTAGGAGTTACTTTACATTGTTTTAACTTGTCAGAAAATATTGATGAACTCTTCAAACATTCTGTACAAAGGCTTTGACCAACACAGTTAAGAGGCGAAACTGGAATGTTCAAGAAACATTTTTTTCTTTAAATTTTTTTCATTTTAGCTACCTCTCGTGAATGCTGCTTTCACTTCTAATGCAAATTAATACAGTATCAAACCATCCAGTTCTAGAGCTCAGGATTCCCTTGTGTTCTACTTGCTGAGGTCTAGTCTCTGTTGCCACAACATTCAGTACAACCTGCTGCCCAGGACCTGGACATTGACAGATAAAATGAAATGGGTCAGTTGACTATAGAAGGTGTGGTATTTACATTAAGTGTTTTAAATTTCTTTTATTTCTAAATATTTCATCATCAAAAATATGGATTTAGATTTCTGGAGTAGATTTTAAATGAGAAAATAATGACATGGTATATCTTAAATTTTATAGTTATATTACTCAAGGGGAAAGGCTATTTATGCCTAAGCATAGAAAATTCTTATTGATTCTGTATAACATGAGAAAAGCTTTAGGAAAATATTTTATGAATCAAATTTGTTCCTTTAATTGAAATTATGGATCTTGAAAAGGGGAAGGTATTGGGAAATATCTGAATATTTACTAGGATAAAAGTAGTCTGGAGTTGTGACATAGCTGTTGCACCCTAGCTTTTCCTTTTAATGGTACCTCTCCCATGTAGTCCTCTCTTCATGTGCCAGTACTCCCTCCACCCTTCATAGCTGTCTGATTAAAACTTCAAGACAGAACTGATTAACTCATTTGTACTAAAATGTAAACACCTTGTGAGCACTCAGATTGTCATTTTGTCAAGAGACAAAGCTTTAAATCAAAAGAATAAATCTCCAGAGTGGAATTTTAGAGAGAGGGAAGAAGAACCTGCCAGAAATCATTTGGTGTTATTGATTACCGCTTATAACCTAAGCCCAACTGAGAGTCTATTAGTAACCCTCAACTTACGATCCTGCTTGTTCTTAGACTGAAGTTGAAAGCCTCTCCATATTCCCTGTAGATACAGTGTCATCACTTTGGGCTTCACTACTGAAAACATTTCAAAATATAAATACAAAAAATAATCTTAAAAATAACATAAAATATATATTTTTACATATGTAGTAAATATGTAAATCCAAATATTTAATACCAAAGCCCCTCATAAATCAATATTCCTCTTAAGGGACATTTTGTTGTGCAAATGCTTCACATTCAGAAGGTGGTGAATGCTGAGGGATGGGCAGCATCCATAAGTGCTTACACCCCAAAGATTTCCTCGAACTGCAGCTCCTGTCAGCCAAGTTGCCCTGACTGTAATGGTTGAGGCATGGGTGGAGCAATATTTCAGGGTCTTATAAGTTCAGCTCTTGGGGGTTGTAGAGGGGGACAAAATTACAAGTTTTGAATGTCACTCCAGAATTCTTTATCTTAACACAGGTTATGTTTGGCAATTAAGAATAGCAGTGTTATTTATTTTGATTCTTAATTTTAAATTCTTATTTTTAAATAACTCATTTGGCCTGTATCTACATATATGAAACTCTAAAACAGTCATTTAAGTAACTGATTTTTTAAAAATACTTTTCTTGAAATAAGTTGAAATATATGATCATGGAATACTGTTGACATATACTTATTTATTTCCCCTTTAAGCCATAGCAATTGTGGTAAAATACATGAAAAATGTTAATACGTATGAAATATATGATTTGAAATATACATTTGTGTCTTTTTTTTTCCGTCTCTTATCCAGAGCAGAAGTTAGACTAGGGAAGCCATAAGTAAAAGCCACTGACTTCCACTTCTTCCTCCGTTTCTACAGGCCTGAGGTGGTGATAGGCTAACTCTGAGCAGAGCTAACTTGGCTAAGTCTAGTTGGAACTGCCACCACAGAGGGGACACTCTATAAAAAGTTTATGAACCTCAAAATATAAGATCACCATCATGTTAATCTGCTCACGCTGCCATAACAAAATACCATAAATTCATAGACTTAAACAGCAGACATTTATTTTCTCACAGTTCTAGAGGCTAGAAGTCCCACATCACAGTCCAGTGGGGTTGGTTTCTGGTGAGGGCTCTCTTTGTGGATTGCAGACAGCTGCCTTCTTGCTGTGTGTCTTCACATGGCCTTTCCTTAGTATACAGTATGTATAGGTGGGAGGAGAGAGCACAAGCTTCCTGGTGTCTCTTCTGATGAGTACATTAATTCTATCATGTCAGGGCCCCGGCCAATAACCTTATTTAACCTAATCTACTTTCCTAGAGGCCTCATCTCCTAATACAGCCACACTGGGTATTAGAGCTTCAGCATATGAATTTTGGAGGGACACTAACATTCAGAGTCCAAACCTCCATAACAGCCACACTTTTATATATTCTTAGCCAAAATCAAAAGTTTACTTTGGCTGTTTGGGACGTATAATAGTGCTTTAACAGAAACCAAGTAAGGGTGGCTTAAGTGGGTGCCTTACAGTTTGATTGTCTCTGTAAAGTCTGAGCTGATACATAGTCCTGAGGTCATCTGAGGACCCAATCCCTTCTCTCTTGTTGCTGTGCCATGAGCTGTTGACAGTGTTTGCATTGTCAGGTGCTGGTGCACTGACAGTGCACCACCTCTAGCCCATGGGAAGAGGGGACTAGAAAGAAGTAGCTTACTTTTTAAGGACTTCACCTAAAGTGGTACACATTATTTCCATTTGAATCCCATAGACCAGTCTCTTGGCCACACCGAGCTGCAGAGGAGGCTGGGAAATGTAGTTGGGTAGCCATTTGCCCAAATCAAACCCTGGGGCTTTATTAACTTAAAGAAATAAAAAGAAATGGATGCTGCTGGATTCGTTACAGTCTCTATGCACTTGAAATTTTATGTATTAGTGTATTAGGACCAACTCACACATTCAGGTTTATAGGAACTAGTAAATGTCTTGTGTATGGCCCCAATTTGTCAAACTCTTTGGGAATTTCCTTTTATTTTAATAACTGGAAAACCAATATGGTTTGAGGAGTGTATTTTTTTTAACTTAAGAATATTTAAATCTATTTAAATAATCAGAGTTACTTTTGTCAATGTAAAAGCTAAGTGTTGGTGCTCACTTTGGCGGCACATATACTGAAATTAGAACTACACAGAGAAGATTAGTGTGGCCCCTGTGCAAGGAGGACACGCAGATTCATGAAGTGTTCCATAATTTTTTAAGAATTTTTTTAAATTTTATAAAAAATAAACATTGTATTGTGATACCCTAAATGATTTGTTTCCTAATAAGACCCTTCTGCCTTAGTGAAAACCACTATGTGAAATACTGATTTTTATTTGCTACTAGAAAATATAAGTTAAAAACTGAGATGTTTATTGTCATGAAGGTGACAGGAACTTCTGGCTGAATTTCTTTCTTTTCTTTTCTTTTTTTTTTTCTTTTTTTTGAGATGGAGTCTCGCTCTGTCGCCCAGGCTGGAGTGCAGTGGCGCAGTCTCAGCTCACTGCAACCTCCGCCCCCCCAGATTCTTGCAATTCTCCTGCCTCAGCCTCCCAAGTAGCTGGGACTACAGGGACATGCCACCACACCTGGCTAATTTTTTTGTATTTTACTAGAGATGGGCTTTCACTGTGTTGCCTAGGCTGGTCTTGAACTCCTGAGCTCAAGCAACCTGCCCACCCTGGCCTCCCAAAGTGCTGGGATTACAGGCATGAGCCACCTGGCCCAGCCTCTGGTTGAATTTTCTAAAATACTTTTCTCTTTGGATTATCTCTCTCTTCCTCTTCTGTCATTAGCCTTAAAATATATAAATATCGGTATTTGCTATACCTAATGTTTACTGTATAAGTATGTATGTTAAATTTGTAAATCAGGCCAGTCACGGTGGCTCACACCTGTAATCCCAGCACTTTGGGAGGCCAGGGTGGGCAGGTCAAGAGGTCAGGAGTTCGAGACCAGCCTTACCAACATGGTGAAACCCTGTCTCTACTTAAAATACAAAAATTAGCCAGGCATGGTGGCATGTACCTATAATCCCAGCTACTCAGGGGGCTGAAGCAGGAGAATTGTTTGAACGTAGGAAGCAGAGGTTGCAGTGAGCTGAGATTGTGCCACCACACTCCAGCCTGGGAAACAGAGCAAGACTCAGTCTCAAAAAAAAAAAAGTAAATTAAGGTTGAAGCACAAACCAGGTCACTCTTGTACATGTAATTGCCATAAAAGCTAGCAGTTTTCAAATATGTAAAAGCATAAACCTGTTTTTAAACAATTTTACTTAAAATTCCAATATAAAAAGCAGATAAAAACAGAACTACAATTGTACAGGTTTATTTTGTAAATTAATTGAAATATGTGACATTTGCCTCTTATAGCATCAGTTAATAAAAACAATTAAGGTGTCTTGATAAATGTTCATTTGAAATTGGGGGATAATAGAAGGCCATTGCAGTTTTATAAGCTTAAATATCCAATTTGCTTCTATATTTTGTGTGGGTTACATATTATTTTTAAAATTCTGAAAATGGTATCTTTTTAGTAGCATGTCTCATCTTCAGTTAAACTGATCTGACATATAAAAAATAAGTGATAGAAAATTTTTGATTCACAGAATCTTATCACCTCTTCAGGCTTTTTTGTTGTTGTTTCCCCAGAGGTGGGATATTGCTCTGTCACCCAGGCTGGGGTGCAGCAGCATGATCATCGCTTACTGCAGCCTCTAATTCCTGGGCTTAAGTAGTCCTCCTGCCTCAGCCTCCTGAGTAGCTGGAACTATAGGCACACCACCACACCTAGCAATTTTTTTTAATTTTAATTTTTTTTTAATTTTTTTATAGAGATGAGGCCTTGCTTTGTTGCTAAGGCTTCAAGCCATCCTCCTGCCTCAGCCTCTCAAAGTGTTGAGTTCACAGGCATGAGCCACTGCACACAGCCCTCTTCAAACTGTTAATAATAAATGTAAAAATCACACAAGAAGCACTCAAAGAACTCAAGCTTGGAATAAGTGCTAAAACTTTGTAATATAATCAGCATGTGACTCTATTATGGTAATTAAATTTCTTTAAAAAAAATTCGATTGAATATAACATTGTAACTGTTATGCTACATTATTGATTATCGGCTTCTTTTAGGAAGAATATGAAGAACTGCTTCGTTATGCTATAGTGACTCCAAATGTTGATTCCGGTGCTTCACAGTCATCTCATCCTAAGGCAGAAGTGGTGCCAGATGTCAGAATTTCTTCAGTTCATGATATTCTTCATGGTCAAGGTTATATATATTTTTCAAGTTATGTCTTAATTTAAGATATTATTGAGTTTATTAATGATACTGACAGGATTGTGAAAATGCTAAGGTCAGTGATTCTTCTCAACCATTTACGTGTATTAATATCATCTAGGGGAGCTTCTTACACTTTAATATGTTATTCCTGACTCTTGTATGACAGCTTGATTTTTCTTTGAACGTCATTTGACTGTTACTTTTATGAAGAATAATAAAGTTGAAGCAACACTATAGCAACTGCATGGCTTTTAGGTATGTCATATCTCAGTACTTGTTACAACAGTTTTATATCAGGATTAACTTGAAAACTAAATGCCCAAGCCTAAAATTAAATATGGTAGCCCTGAGAGTCCCTTAAATTACAAACCACATGCTGCTTTATCAGCAGTGTTTATGTGGGCATGGAGGACTGTTTGGATAATTATCACAAAGGTGAACCCATCTATGGACCATGTTAGCAACAGAACTGAAAGCTACTACAAACCAGGATGTGTGTTGATAGATGAGTGAAAGGTGGAGAAACGAGGATGAAGCTCCTTTTACCTCCATTCCTTATTCAGGTAAAGACAGCATCCCAAACTCTAAATAAATGTTCTTTCAAAAGGCACAGAAAGCCTTCCTAAAACAGCCCTGATAAGGAGCAGTCATCATACTATAGGCGTAACTACAGGGATCCCTGTCCTTGAAGGCACATGACACAGGCTACTCAGGCCAAATGCTCCTGGGCTTCTGCAAAGTCATAGCCCTAGTGTCTGTTGTCTTACTCTTTGCAGACTGGATTTTTCACTGCTCCTTGGTCTTTGGCCTATTGCAGTGGAACAACAAATGGGACCACAGGACGAAAGCCTTAAAAATATAGGCCAGGCAGTGGCTCATGCTTGTAATGCCAGCACTTTGAGAGGCCGAGGCAGGAGGACTGCTTAAGCCTGGAAGTTTGAGACAAGCCTGGGAAATATAACAAGACACCACCTCTACAAAAAAATTAGCCAGGCATAGCAGCTTATAGTCTCAGCATCTTGGGAGACTGGGGTGGGAGAATTGCCTGAGCTCAGGAGTTCAGGGCTGCAGTGTGCCATGATTATGCCACTACACTTCAGCATGGATGACAGAGCAAGACTGTTTAAAAAAAAACCTCTCATGATACTGTAATCGAAAATAAAAGTATTTATTCCAACGCTACGCAAATTGTAGTGGTCTTCAAGAGATATGAACCTTGGATCTAATTCATTCTACATCAGTGATCTTGAGTTTGATTACATCCGTCAACATGCAATTCCTGCTGAGCAAACTCAAAGCACTGTGTACTCTTCTATAAATTTAAATAGAGAAATCAGCATTGTAACCCTGTATCTAAGAGGGTTACCAGAAGCTTGTTTCCTTTCCCACTACCACCAAAAGCTTGTTTCCTTTCCCACTACCAGCAATACTACTGTACTGTTGCTCCCAGTGACACAGCACGGGGGCCTTCCCTTGCTCCAAATCTTCAGCAGTTGACTCAAGGTAATCACCTGGGATTTAAGACCACTATGTAAGATACTATTCATTTATTTATTCTCTGACATTTCCAAAAAGGATTTGAGATTAAAACATGGAATATATAGTAAGTTTAGATATCCTTTAGTCATTTCGATTCACAAGTAGACTTGTTAAACTCTGCTATGTAACTTCATCATCACACCTTCTCTTTATTCTTGGTATCTCAGTTGCTTGGTATAAGGCATGTTATGTGGAAATTGGCAAAGTAAATACAAGCCTGTAACAGCCATTCTTGAGAGGTTTTTCCCAGTTTCCTTTTTGCCATCTGTTGACTACAGGTTCCTGAAGTGGAAGCAAGAAAGCCCTTGTTTAGGAGAGCCAGTGCCACTTTAGTTTGATTGCAGCTAGTGAAAAGGAGCAGGCCCCTGGAAATAGTGTCATAAAAGAGCAGATCCTTTTCTAAGTTCTAATGTCATTCACCCACTTATTCTCTTAGTGTGAATTGAGTGCTCTAGTAGACTACATTATCTCTCATCTATATTTGGTACATAAGATGGAACTTATCAGTGATATAGTAAGTCTTTTTCTCGTCTCAGATTTTTATCTCTTCTTCTTTGTTTTAGCGGTCCTACATCCACAGCATGTTGTACTTTATTTGTTCTAAAATCTTACTTACGTATTGCCACCTTCTTAAATTATGTATGATTAGACCTCTTATTTAAGAGCGGTTCAGTTTAATTTTAAAAAGCTTTCCTTTTGGCAGGAAGTAACTCTGAAGTAAGAGAACCTGCAATGGAAGTTGGAAAAGGATGTGATTTTAATATTTCAAGTCATTCAAAAACAGATGGTATGATTTTTCCTTAGCTTATTTGTATTAATATACAACATTTTGTGGTTTAATGAATATTTTCTATGTAGTAAGAGAAATAATTTCAGCATATTACTTATTGGTAGGATTTTAAAATGCTGTTGTTGCTAATTTAAATGATAATATTTTAAATAATTTTATAAGATCCAACAATAGCACAATTAAAACAGGTTAGTGCATTATAGTGTGTAGTATCTTTTCTTAAAATTGCTAAGTTAGAGGACAAATCTAACTTTTAAAAGATTTAATGGGATATTAGATGGTCTGGCCAAGTCAAGTTTTTATGTAAACCAATGCACAGTTTCCCAATTTTCAGATATTTGCATACCAATGTAAGGATTTTCATCCTATCTTTATGCCACCTGTTCTATCATTTAGTGTTTTTCTTTAAAAGCCTGCTTTGTCTTTGTTGAAAAGAAAGATTAACAAGCCTTAAAGAGGTTTGTGGAGGGGGGTTGTTTTTTGTTTTTGTTATTTTGTTTTGTTTTTGAGACAAAATCTTACTCTGTCACCCAGACTAGAGTGAAGAGTTCCCTGCAGCCTCAACCTCATGGACTCAGGCGATCTTCCTGCCTCAGTACCCCCTCCCCCAGTAACTGGGACTACAGGCACATGCCACCACACCCAGCTAATTTTTAAATTTTCTGTAGAGATGGGATCTCACTGTTGCGCAGGCTGATCTCAAACTCCTAGGCTCAAGTGATCCACCTTTGTTGGCCTCTCAAAGTGCTGGGATTACAGGCATGAGCCACCATGCCTGGCCTTAAAGAGCTTTTAAAAGCATACTAGAATTGGACTGAGACGTTTTTCTTGACTAGTCAGAATAATTAAAATAATAAAAATGTAATATTGTTTTATATTTTTCTATTTAATGTTATTTAATGTGGTAACCATTTTTGCCACTACTTAAGTAATGCCTGTATCCCTTAGTTTCCTCACTTATAAGTAGAAGTCTTAGGCAGCACAATCTCTGACAACCTTTCCAAGTTTTGAAGTTACATGATTGAATTTCTTAAAAGGCGACCGTTGAGATATTTTTTAATTGAAAAGCATTTTCAGTCTATTGAGTATATTACTTTCTTTGTGAGTACAGATCTAGTTGACAAAATTGAGTAAAAGAGAATATTCATGTACTTTGTCATTCCATCTGTTCTTTGGGTTTCTTAACCATCCTCAGAACGTGTAGTCCTAATGTGACTACCCCAAACCTTGTGTTACGTTTTTTATACACAACACAAATATTAAGGAATTATTTTCCCTTTTGCAGAGGAGTCTTTACATAAGCAGAAATATGTTTGCCAAAAAAATTAAAATCTTAAAAATTTTTAAAAACAATTCTTGAAAGATTTACTTTTAAGTAACAAGTTATAGACTTATCTTTCATTCAGTAAGAAGAAAGCTCTTCCATCTTTGTTATTAGGATGCTCATAGCAAATGTGAGATAGGTGACAATTGATGACAGTGTAATTCCAGCATAAATGTGTGAGAAAATAGTAAGTTTTTTTTTTAGTGCTTTTTTTTTTTTTTTTTTTTTTTTTTGAGACAGAGTCTCACTCTGTCACCCAGGCTGGAGTGCAGTAGTGTGATCCCAGCTCACTAAAACCTCTGGCTCGAACAAAAGAATTGTTCAAGCAATTCTTTTGCATCAGCCTCCAGAGTAGTTGGTACTACAGGCATGAGCCACCACGCGCAGCTAATTTTTCGTATTTTTAGTAGAGTTGGGGTTTCACCGTGTTGGCCAGACTGGTCCCGAACTCCTGATCTTGTGATTCGCCCACCTTGGCCTCTCAAAGTGCTGGGATTACAGGTGTGAGCCGCTGCGCCCGGCCTTTCAGTGCTTTTTTTAGAAATAGATTCCAGTCCTCTTTAGGGCCCTGACTCTCCCCCACCTCCCTGTATATGGCCAGGGGATTAGAGTTATATATTTGTACATACATATAGAGATGTGTGTATTTCTCACCTGTGTATTGAAGCTTAACAGAGTACTTATAACAGAATATCTGAAAAACTAAATTATGAGTCTTTTTCTACTTATATTGTTGAATTTTAATAGTATTAAAACCAATTACAGTGATGAACTTATAGAGTAATATTGACCTATATACAACCACACTGACCTTGGCCAATTACTTAACTGTTTCTGAACCTCAGTTTCTCATCAGTAAAATGGAGATAATAATACCGATTTTTGGGGGGTAGCATGTATTATGATAATTAATCTTTATAATGTTTTTATTACAGAAACAGCACTTCATTAATGGTGATATGATACAGATGATGATAGTTTCAGCTCCGGCTGGACCTTGATATATGAAGGATCCGTATTTGGGATAGAGGTCATTTGCTGGGGGAGAAGGGATTGGGAATATAGGAGGTATCTCATGCAAGTCCATGCTAAATCAGTGGCAATACTGAAATTAAAAATAGATTAAGGTACACCTGAAAGGTAGTTTCTCTACATTTTTCTCAGCCTCCATAGGTAGCAGACGTCTTTTAGCTTTCCAGTATGCTTCCTTACCAACTTGAGTTATTTTCAATTTGGCTTGACTGCTACAACTTTTCTTTTATTCTAGAGTCGTCACCGGTGTTATCACCAAGGAAGCCTTCTCACCCAGTCATGGATTTTTTCAGTTCACATCTTTTAGCTGACTCTTCCTCACCAGCAACAAATTCTAGTCATACAGATGTCCATGAAATAGTTGTGAGCGATTTTCTTGTTTCTGATGAAAACCTTCAGAAGATGGAAAATGTACTTGATCTTTGGAGTTCAGGTCTTAAGGTACTGCAGTTGTTCCATTACAGTTGTTTAATATGTAATGTAATAATTTTACTCTCGTTTATACTGTTGATTTTTTTTTGAATTAAACTTTTTTTTATCTTTTGTTTCCTGAGATCAGTTCAGTGTCTTAAGTCTTGCTTCTCAATCTTTAACGTACTTATGAATCATAAGGGAGCCTCTTAAACTATAGCTTCATACACAGTAGGTTTTCAGCAGGGCCTAAGATTATGCTTTTCTCTTTTTTGTTTTTACTCTTGTTTGTTCGTTTTTTTAAGTTCTGGGATACATGTGCTGAACATGCAGGTTTGTTACACATAGGTATACATGTGCCATGGTGGTTTGCTGCACCTATCAACCCATCATCTAGGTTTTAAGCCCCACATGCATTAGGTATTCATCCTAATGCTCTCCCTCCCTTTTTCCCCCACCCTCTGACAGGCCCCAGTGTGTGATGTTCCCCTCCCTGTGTCCATGTGTTCTCATTTCTATCAGGCTCCCAGGTGATGCTACTGGTTCAGAAACTGTACTTTGAGTTGCCAGGTTTTAAGTGGTTGCTGCAACAGTTCTACATGCTCCACTGAATTTCGAAGATGCTTTGAATGGCTCAGCCTGTCTGTTACACACATACTGAGCCTTTACCATATCATAGTTGTGAATAATGGCAATGTCTCCTTTTATGTTAAACAAAAGATCCAATTTTTGTAATGGATATTCATTTTATAGCTACTCTTACAGCAACCATGATATATAAGTGATAAATCTATAAAAGTTGATTTTTATTTTGATAGTACTGGTTTTTAAGTAAAACAAAGTATTGCAGAAATGGCAAGTGTTTTGTTTGTTTTTTTTTTTGCTATTATTAAAAAACTGGAGAAAATGACCATTTTTCTGAAACATATAATTTGAGAAAACTAAGTTGCATATTCACATAACGCAGAAAAATTATAGCCATATGAGTTCTGTGGCATTTATATTTTTCTCTCATTTGGAACCTTAAATTCTAGAAATAATTCTTCAGCATCATTCTTACCATTTTCACCTTGGAACAGGTTACATTCCTATAATAGTGTAAGTCAGTTGGAGTATTTATTATACCACCAGCCATTTAAATTGTTATAGTTTAGTTAATATGTTGTTTGGTTTTTTTTTTAAATAACAAATGATTATTTGGTCTTTTTATTTACACCAGTCAGTAGGGTAAAAGAACTTAGTCTATTATAACAGATAATAATCTGTGATAAACGGCTTGGGAAAAAATATCAACTCCCGTGGTTTCCGCTATCACCTGTATCTAAATAACTTCACGGTCAGTATGGCTTAGCCTATGCTGTAGTTCTGTGTTTCCCTTTATTCCTGATCCATCTTCATATGAACATTTAATCCTTGAATAAACAAAGGAACACAGTAAATGAGGCCTGGAACCTTTTTAAAATGACAACAAGATTTCACACAAAATTACTCAAAATAGGGAAAACTTAGCTTCTGTAGTATGAATGTAAAGTGCAAAGACCTGTGACTGTTGAACTTACATATGTTTTTTATTAGAGTGTTCTGATTGTTTCATGGCTTTTGTGTTGATTGCTTGTTCTGATTTTTTTAATGTTTCTTAATTTCAGTGTAGTTTTAAGAAGTTATATTAATGAATTTTATCACAATATTTTTCAGACAAACATCATATCTGAACTAAGTAAATGGAGACTTAATTTTATTGACTGGCACCGAATGGAAATGAAAAAAGAGAAAGAAAAACACGCAGCACATGTGAAACAACTGTATAATCAGATCAGTGACTTGAAGGAGCTGCAAAAAACCTTTGAAATCTCCATTGGGAGAAAAGATGAGGTCTTCCTTTTTATATTTCTTTTTAACTGAGATTCACTAAATCTCTTGCTAAATAATAAATTCCAAGAAATGATTATTTAGCTCATACAAGATACACTTTCTATAAGAAACTGATAGAAAAATTCATAGCCATTGGGTTTATTCTTCCTATTAAACATACTAGCATAATGTCATTTTACCCTCACCATTGACTTCAATGTTCTTGATGTTTTAAGAGTGTTTGCTTTGTAAACTATATTAAAACCTCACCTTGTAACCCATAAATGTATAAAACTGTGATTTGTCAATTTAAAACAATTGTTTTAAAAAGAGCATATGCTAAATGTAAACACACTAAATTTTTCTTTCTAATCATCCTTAGATCTTTTCTTCCTTGGCTGGGTACAGTGGCTCACACCTGTAATCCCAGCACTTTGGGAGGCCGAGGTGGGTGGATCACAAGGTCAGGAGATCAAGATCATCCTGGCCAACATGGTGAAACCCCCTCTCTACTAAAAATACAAAAATTAGCCGGGTGTGGTGGTGTGTGCCTGTAGTCCCAGGTATTTAGGAGGCTGAGACAGGAGAATTGCTTGAACATGGGAGGCGGAGGTTACAGTGAACCAACATTGTGCCACTGCACTCCAGCCTAGGCAACAGAGCAAGACTCCATCTCAAAAAAAAAAAAAAAAAAAAAAAAAAAATAGATCTTTCCTTTCTTAAAACTGACCTTAAGAGACCATCAGGGAACCAGCATTATCTACATTTTAAACTATCCTTTTAGGAGTCATTTTAAGCATCTCATACATTTTTTTTTTCTTTCTCTTTTTGAAACAGAGTCTTACTATGTTGCCCAGACTGGAGAGCAGTGGCTATTCATAGGCATAATCATAGCTCACTGCAACCTCAAACTCCTGGGCTAAAGTGATCCTCCTGTCCTAGCCCCTTCCAGGGACTACAGGTGCATACCACCATGGCTGGCTACAACCATCTCAAATTCTATCTGTGATGGGTGTGTTTTCATTAACGAAGGCTTTCTTCATTTTATTGATAAACACAGAAAACTTTTTTTATTTCACTTTCCATTAGCTTCATAAGAATTTGAGGATAAGATTCAAGTCGGTGTTAATTTTTTGCCTCCTGACACAGTACCTGGAACAAAGCAGATAGGCAAAGGTCTGTGTCCTGCTATATAAATGGATGCCTAGAAGGGCATCCACTTACAGATAGGAGGGTGGTGGTGGTCATCGGAGGAGGACTTGGGCAGACACCTCAGCCGCTTGTCTGCAGAAGCAGCACTTAAGTGTTTTCATGAATTAAAGATTATAATTTTTTTAAATATATCTTGATTTCATATAAAATTGAACATTTTATATAATTTTTTTGAAACAATGGATTTTAATGTCATTTTCTTTGTTATACTCAATATTCTGTTCTACAGTTTTTAACTTTTAATATTTTAATTTTAAAATATCACAAAGAATATAGATACTCTGTTCAGTTTATGAGAATGAATAAAGTGGACAGACAGGTACTACCATTCAGCTTAATACATGGAATATTTTCAGTATCTTAGAATGTATGCCCTTTTCCTCTTTGGAAATTATTTAAAGAACAGGTATTATCTCTTGGTAAATATGTCCAATTTACAAAATCTCTTTTCAATGTGTCTATTTTTAGAAAGGTATTTCAGTTATTCAGTTCTTTATAAGAGAGAATATTAGGATTTTAAAGCCTTCTAAATTGTTTTTTAAGAACAAAAATAATAATATCACTGAAGAAGTGAGTCAACATGTAACTATTAATAACATGATATATAACATGTCATGTTATTAAGTTATATGTATAACATGTTAGTTATAGATGTATAACATATAACTAATAAGCAAATAATATAATTATTATTTGCTTTTAAAGGTTTAATCCAGAAAATCATTGAACAGTTTTTGAGGAACTTCTGTATCCAAGGTAGTAGTAGGGACTGGAAAGATATTTAAATATCTAAATATTCAGGCCCCTGCCCTCAACTCTAGTGAATAAAGACATGGTGTATATAGCAGAAATTTCAAATGTATAATTGTTTTACCTGAATTAAATGTCAGTATCTAATTTGTATATACATAAACTTTTTATTGGTGATTACCAAGATATACACATAATGAAGATTTCTTTCTTTTGTTCCCTTTCATTAGTTAATATCTGGTGTATTCATGTGAGAAAGTTTTATCATATTTTTAAAGATAATTATGAGGTTAACTGATGAATATAGTAGTAATCCATAGCTATCCTCTCTACCATTTTTTGATATATGAAAAAATCACTTTACCAATTACTGTTATTGTAATATCACAATAATTGGGTTAATTGCTGTTTACAGGTGATTTCTAGCTTGTCTCATGCCATAGGCAAGCAAAAGGAAAAGATAGAATTGATGAGAACCTTCTTTCACTGGCGAATTGGCCATGTCAGAGCCAGACAGGACGTAAGTGTAAAAGCAGAAGACCACTGATGGATGTTAGACTTCTGAATTCAAAAGTGTTCAGGATCACTAATTATAGTTGTTTTCTAATAAGTCAAAATGAATTTGTGATTTAATATTCCTCTTATTTCAAAGAAATTTGATTTTGATGCGGTTTGAAAAAATACATTTTAGATTTTACAGACATATAATATATATTACAATAGATATATCATTTGCTGCTTCATAGTAGGTTAATAAGGATTGTTCCTAAATTGTGAATGCCCTGGTAATAGAACCCTTTTAATAAATGGGCCCTCAGTTATGGTTATGTGGAGAAAGAATTACAGTCTTTAACATATCAAATGCTTCCTGTATTGTTTCTACTTTTTAAATGCCTGAATACAGAGGCTTTACTATATTTATACATTAAATCACAGTATAAATGTTCATTATAGAGTGAGAATCAGAGAAAGCCATACCTGTGTAACATTTTAAAAGTTATCTTTAGCTTGTAGTATATCAATTAAACTTGGACATCTTTTAATTAAGAGCTGAGTTTTGGTATATCAGTAAATAGTGAACTGAAAGAGACCAATAAATTGTATCAAAAGTGGAAAAGTATGAGAGTATATCTATGTCCCACAAGAAGACAGAGTTTAGGGACACATAAGTATAGGAGGTGAATATATATGTTTTCCATGTATATTCATGTGAGCTATGGAGTAATCTCTGTGTATTTAGTTTCCAAGAGATTAGTATTTAAGGAAAAAGCTAGTACAGGTTGTGTATCCCTTATCTAAAATGTTTGGCACCAGGAGAATTTTGGATTTTAGATTATTTTTCATATCACACCTTATACACAAAATTCATTTATGTTTCATATTTCACCTTATACACATAGCCTAAGGTAATTGTATACAATATTTTTAATAATTTTATCCATGAAACGAAGTTTGTGTTAAATACTTCTTTGAGGAATTTTTCACTTGTGGCGTCATGCTGGAATTCAAAAAGTTTCAGATTTTTGGGTTAGGGATGCTCAACCTACTTTATCCTGAAATAAGATTTCTCCTTTAAGAATACTTTCTGGTTTTTTCATTTTTTTAAATTAATCCCAATAGATTAAATCCACATTACGTAAGCTGGTGAAAATGAATATACTCTATTCTGAAACTTGTCAAGTAAAATAATGAGAATATATATTTATTTTTAAATGTTAGCCAGAATAGTTGAGGCTACATCACTTTTTGGATAGTTTTTCAAACTTAAGAAATTGAGAATTGGAACTACTTGTTAAAAGGAATTTAAACTCATTGATGAAAAAAATAGCATATATTCTTATTTGGATTGGCACCATATATGATGGCAAGGTTTATAAATTAATCTTGCTTGTCGTGGTCATCAAGCTGAAGAGAAAGCAGTGTCATCTGAAGCCACAGCCACCAACTTTTCCTGCCTTCTAGTCACTCTGCCATTCTCCTGGTCCTGCTAATTCATAACTAAGATGGCAAGTGCTCATTTTCTTTCATTTGGTTTCATTTTTTTTTCCCTAACTTGATTAGTTGTGTAAAACAATGATATAATGGATAAGAGCTCAGTCTCTGGAGTCAGGCAGGTCTGGCCTTACTCATCCTCTTTGTGTGACCTGTATAGGTTTCTTAACCTCTTTAAGCCTGTTCTCCTATGTGCAAGATGAGAATAGTACAGGATTAAATAGTACAGGATTAAATAATGTATATATGTACACTTATATTCAGCAGTCCACTGTGTTTTGAAGTTATCTTTTACTTTTATTTAGGTTTATGAAGGCAAGCTAGCTGACCAGTACTACCGGAGAGCTTTACTTAAGAAAGTCTGGAAAGGCTGGCATTCCATAGTCCAAAAGCAGTGGAAAGATGTGGTAGAGAGAGCTTGTCAAGCAAGAGCTGAAGAAGTTTGTGTCCAGATTTCCAATGATTATGAAGCTAAATTTGCTATGGTAAGCATCTTTTTTTGGATTTTCACTTTCTTCTAATAGAATAAAAAGATGGGTAGACTCACTATTAATTAAGTGATCTTTAATCTTTTGATCTTTAATCAAGAATGAAAACAGAAATATTAAAATGTTTATTCTTGCATTAATGTTTATTGTATATTCTTACAAGATTAATATAAATAGTTGTATAGAAATTGAAATTATTGGCTGGGTGCAGTGGCTCACCTGAGGTCAAGGCGGGTGGGTCACCCGAGGTCAGGAATTCGAGACCAGCCTGGTCAACATGGTGATATACCATCTCTATTAAAAATACAAAATTAGCTGGGTGTGGTAATGCCTATAATCCCAGCTACTTGGGAGACTGAGGCAGGAGAATCATTTGAATCTGAGAGGCAGAAGTTCTAGTAAACCAAGATTGCACCATGCACTCCAGCCTGGGTGATGAGAGTGAAACTCTGTCTCAAAAAAAAAAAAAAATAGAAATTGAAATTATTTTTTCCCATTGGCTTTTAATAATAAAATTAACACTGTTTTCAAGGGAAAACACTTGGAACCCAAATGAAATAAAAACAATTCTAAAGAATGCAATAGGCCTCTTGAAGTTAAATATTAAAATGAAAAAAAATAGCTCATCATTATACCATTAGATTCTTAAGATTAAAAATAAATTCCATAATACAAATAGCTTTCTGCAATTCAAAATGACATGCAAAAAAATGTAGTCCCCTGAGGTTTGGCCTAGGGTAAAGTTGTGTCTAGGCTCACTCTGCATTTCAAATACAGAAGGTAACATTTACTTTATAAAAATTGTTAATATTGCAGGCATGTAGTAATTTTTTTTCTGAGAGGGCTATCTGTGGCTCGTAATATATTTTGTTTAACATCCTACATAAAAGTTTTATGGTAAAAAATAGCATATCTTTTTGTAAAATGAAAATACATCAGCAATCTTCAATGGGTCTAGATAAAATTCCCCTTGTTTGAGCCTTGATTTTAAGGTTAGGAATGAAAGCAGTTTGTTGATGGAGATAATAGAGGTAAGGT
>NW_016107365.1:5237650-5314929 GCF_001604975.1 Cebus imitator | reverse complement strand
TTTGGCTATAACTGAATAAAGTACAGCAAGGATATACCTTTTAAAATAGATTGAACATAGCGGAAGTGGTAAGTGGCAGACTTTTTAATATTTCACATGCGAATAATCTCAGAGTATGTATCTATTTTTTTGACAGTATTCTTCCTTGTATCTCAAGTTGTTTTGTTTTTTAAAATTTGTATTGTAGTTATCCGGAGCTTTGGAAAATGCAAAAGCTGAGATTCAAAAAATGCAACATGAAAAAGAGCACTTTGAAGATTCCATGAAAAAAGCTTTCATGAGGGGTGTATGTGCATTAAATCTTGAAGCCATGACTATATTTCAGAACAGAAATGATACAGGTTAGTATTTCATTGAAGATTCTCTGCCTACTTTCGAGAAAGGATTTGAGGAGATTTTGTTGACTGGTATGTTCTGCAGTACTAATAATCTGAAGTAAATATGTTTCATCCAGGTGCTGATATTCTTAGTTCCATGGTGTCATATCCAGCCTTAAATCTGCCATGAAAATCAGCTCAGTCATGTTTACTTATGGTATCTTAGGGCTGATCAAATAAACTGTCACTCCTAAGTATTTAAGCTAAATGTTAAAGTAATATTTTAATGTGCAACATGATTTTAAGGCTCTTTTAACTAAGAATTGTAATGTCCCAAAATTTCTAATTTTGTCTTTTCCTAAGTAGCCAAATTTCTTGGACTATTTTGGTAATATTTGTTATCTAGTCATGGTTTCTTATTTTTAAAATTCCTAGTCTTCGGGTTGAAGGGAGGCCTCAAACTCAATGCAGCAAACATAAATATAGGCCTATCTATAGAATTAATTTCATTTTATTTTTTAATCCACATATTGCCTGACATAGGAGTGGTTTATGTAGTAGTTTGGTCAGCATGGCGCAGAAAAGCCCATAACTAGAACCCTTTACCACCAATTTCCCAAGGGGCCAATTTTCTTCACTGGGCCTTAGATTTCTTCTCTGAGCAAAGGAGGTAACATAAACCTTCCTTACCTGCTTCCTAGGGGCTTCTTGTGGGATGCAGTAAAACATCTGAAAGCACTTTGAAAGACAAAATCCACTTTAACATGTAAGATGATAGTCATGATATAATTATCGTAGTTTTAATTCAAGTCAACCTCTCAAGATTTTGTAAATTATTAACATGATTTCAATCCAATGAATAACTTCTTGCTCTTGTGATGCCCTTATTTTAAAACATCAACAAACATTTATTATTTAAAGCATGCATGTTGTGTGGATAGTAGTAAGTTTAGGTAAATTGCTTTCTATATGAAGTGGTTGTGCTGTGTGGTCCATATTTAATTTAAATCATGGAATCTCAAGGCTGAATAGTTTATCTTGCTAATGCCTAGATGAGTACTTGATTTCTTCAGTAAATGGTAATTTATTTGAGTATCAATGTTGAAAACCAACTCACCACCTTCAATGATAGAATAGTTTGTTTCTTTTCTAAGTATTAGCAAGTTGTATGTTGCAAATTGAGAAATTTAATTGTTTACTTGGAAGAAATAATGGGTTTCCCAAGTAAAGTGACAAATTCTTATTAGAACTTCTTACATTAAATTACAAGAAACCTGTTTCTTATAACCTACTTAAGAAGATTTTGAATTGACTTAGGAGAGTGTTTCTCACCTTAATAAATTTACCATCTTAAAATTTAAATTGAAATGCAGCTGTGTCTCCTAAGGCCGATATCCATAACAGGATTTGAAGAAAATGCCTTCTGCTAATTACACAACATGATTTGTTTTGTTCCTGTTACTTTTAAAATGATGAGAAAGATGACAAGAATAGTAAAACGTGCATTAGCAATAATGTTGATAGAGCTACCAAAAGCAAAAGTTCAGTATAATTCGGCAGATCTCCTTTGTGATATTTAGGTTTTATGACATTTTAATGACACCTATTTTTTTAAATTCTCATAAGAAAAAAATTAATTCTGGCCCACTTCTATTAAAACAATTGTTTTTTATAATGCGGTTTTTAATAATGCAAAGTTCCTAATGCACCTGTCTTGTTAAAGCAAACTAAATATTTGGTTTTTGATTTGTCCCTATTCTTTGATGTCTGTAATTTGTAGTGCCTCTTATGTTGTGCAGCATCGTAAATCTTACCATAAATTAGAGGTTTTTAATGAAGAAGTTAGAACGTGACAATAAAAATGTCCTTAAAATGATGTCTGCCAATTTTAAAAGCAATTTTAGGCACAGTAAAAAAAAATACTTGACAACTAAAAAATTTACCCCAGCTAAAATGAGATTAATTATTAAACTTGAGTTATCTGATAAAGAGGAACTGCATAAATCAGCCCATAATAGCAAGAGTTGGTCACCTGCTTCTCTTCCAAAATATCCCATGGCCAGACCTGACCTTCGTACTGTTTCTACATCTCTTAATGTCTGCCACCATCTAAAGATAGACACTCAGAATCTCTATCAAAACATGTCAAAACTCAATGTCTGTTTTGTTTTCAAGTTGAAAGTATTTCTTTTTTTTTTGCAATTCTTTTTTTTTTTTAATTGCATTTTACGTTTTGGGGTATATGTGAAGAACATGCAAGATTGTTGCATAGGTACACACATGGCAGTGTGATTTGCTGCCTTCCTCCCTATCACCTATGTCTGGCATTTCTGCCCATGCTATCTCTCCCCAACTCCCCACGCCCCGCTGTCCCTCCCCTATTTCCCCCCAACAGACCCCAGTGTGTAGTGCTCCCCTCTCTGTGTCCATGTGTTCTCATTGTTCAACACCCACCTATGAGTGAGAACATGCGGTGTTTGATTTTCTGCTCTTGTGTCAGTTTGCTGAGAATGATGGTTTCCAGGTTCATCCATGCCCCTACAAAGGACACGAACTCATCGTTTTTGATGGCTGCATAATATTCCATGGTGTATATGTGCCACATTTTCCCTGTCCAGTCTGTCATCAATGGGCATTTGGGTTGGTTCCAGGTCTTTGCTATTGTAAACAGTGCTGCAATATATTTTATATTGAATTAGTCCCTTTCATCAGAGGAGTTCAGTTCAGAGGATATAGGTAGGCACTGTAATCATTGTTAAACTTCTTAAGGTAACTATTACTCTACAAATTTTCTATACAGATAGTCTAAGGTAAAGACTTATGCAGAAGTCCAAATCTCTGGATGGAAAGAAAACTGCATAGAAAACCGTTTAAACATAGGACTTACATAATGCCCTCTGTTCAGACGTTCTGAAACAGCTCATTGACTGAATTTCTAAACCCTCACCATGCTGTTTGGTACCACACAGATACAGTCTTAAGCAGAAACTAACCAAATTGTAATTCTAGAAAGAAAACATCTAAAATTGGAAGAAACCCTTTGTACTTGCCTCTGGAATTTGACATTATTGGCTCCTTAGATCAAGATTAAGGTTCAGTTTTGAAGGAAGGTTACTAATTAGGGTGTCACTACAAATCAGTTAGTGCACAAATATGCTCTTGATTTATGATTTATATAATTTATCTGCAAGAACCCATTTCTTTTACAATGTAAAAAGTAAAGATTTTAGTTTTATTGATTTGTTTTTGTTTTCTGACAACTCAAGAACAAAAACAAATTTTTAGGATAGGCGCAATTCATGAACATGAGGGAGTACAGTGATATCAGAAAGTGGTTCTAAAGGTCTATTCCAGGCCATTTTGGCCTTTTATCAGGATGTTTGTATGAACTAATACAAAAGGACCTAGATCTCTAGGCTCACTGTGACCATATTTTTGTGACAGTTGTGTTAGCTAGAGTCCCAGCTGAGTACGTAATTTATTTTCATCTTTTATATAAAAGAATGAAACGGTGAGTACAGTGTATGTACTAACATGTGGAAGGAAGTAGTCTGAAGTTTTTAATGGTTAGTGCTGACATTAACCAGTTAATACTGACAAACTGTATTAACTAAACATTGTATCTAATGTACTATAAAGAAATATCTAAATTTTTGTTAGGACCAAACTTTAGCCAGTATGTATTTTCATTGTTTGGAGGATAATAGTAGTCCTAACCTGGAATAATTTGAATGGAATTAATTTGTGATTTATAGGGATAGACTCCACAAATAATAAAAATGAAGAATATGGTCCTGGTGTTCAAGGAAAAGAACATTCTGCTCATATGGATCCTTCAGCTCCTCCGATCCCATTACCGGTTACATCACCACTGCTGCCGTCCCCACAAGCTGCGGTGGGAGGAGCCAGCGCAAAAGCCGTTCCCTGTGCCGCTTCGATGACTGCTACCAGGGCTGCTTCCGCATCTTCTGTTCACGTTCCTGTTTCTGTTCTTGGTGCAGGATCTGCAGCTACTGCTGCATCAGAAGAAATGGTTAGTACAGTTTATACAGGTCCCACCTATGAAAAGGGCTCAAAAGCTTGTTTGTAAATTGAATATTTTGAACTCATAAAATAGTTTCCTATGGAGGGAAAAAAAAATCTGTGTGGTGTTTAGGCAAAGTCACAGAAAATATTTAATATACAAAGTGACTAGAACATTAAATTGTAATGAAAATACCTAAAAGTGCTATCATAGTAGTGATAATTAAGACAAAGAACATTTTTATATTTTTCAAAAATTATATAGGAAAAGTAGATTTAATTTGAGAAAGAACTGATGACAGACTTTAAGTTTGAAGAACACTAGTGGGTGTTTTCATAGGCATGGGACTTTAATGTTTATTTAATTTTATATTTTCAATTCAGCTAACCTTTTTCCTGAATGCAAATATATCACTAACACTGCTCTATAGTGACTACATCTTGATTGAGTTTTAATTTCTAATTCGTAATTGGAATGGAGATAGAAATCGTTTTTCCTAGAATCTGTGAGCTTCTATTAGAGAAGTGCCAAGAGGATAGTGTTGAATGGGGATGGAAGATTTGTGTAAGAATTTGCCTGAAGTGAAATTGATCAAGCTATTAATATGGTAAGAGCCTGGATATGGTGGCTTACACCTATAATCCCAGCACTTTGGGAGGCTGGGTGAAAAGTTTGCCTGAGGCCAGAAGTTTGAGAACAGGTTGGGCAACATAGTGAGACCCTATCTTTACAAAAAAGTAGAAAATTAGGTGTGATGCCATGAATTTGTAGTCCCAGCTACTCAGGAGGCTGAGGCAGGAGGATCACTTGAGCCCAAGAGTTCAAGGTTACTACAAATTATGATTGTACCACTACACTCCAGCCTAGGCAACGAACGAGACCCTGTCTCTAAATTTTTTTTTTTTTTAAACTAGAGTTTCAGATGAAACACACTGTGGCTCTAACTCCTTAGCCTCCTGTTGTTAAACTTGTATTCTAGAAATCATATTTCTCACATAAGGGTGGAGTATGGATGCAAGCCAAGCTTATCAGACTCACCTGTGCAGAGGTTTTTCCCCCTCCCCTGCCCAAAAAAACACTATGAACTTCTTCCATGCTGTGGTGTGGATCTGGCATAAAGGCATGTATAGTTTTATAAAGTTCCTGAGATGATTCTGATTTGCTTGTCTTCCTCTTCTCCCCAACTCCTAACCACTTACATGAGAGGAAAGAAGAGGCAGAATAAGTTTTAGGTCTTAAAGTTCCCTTGGCAGGCCATCAGAAGGTGCCATGCTCTGGACAGCTGTCTGTAGCCAAAGGAGGTATTGAGACAGACAAGTGGTCATCTTTAGCATCCTAGAAGATTTGAATTTCTACCTTTCAAGAGCTCTAACTTTGGGGAGAAATACGTTGAAATCAGTTATTCAACAATTACTGGAGGAAAATACATTGAAATCAATTATTAATCAATTACTGACACAAAGAGGTTGAAAAATATCTAGCACACGGCTAAGAGAAATTTGTGTGGGAGAGTTTTGACTTAGAAATAAGACACTGGCCAGGCGCAGTGGCTTACACCTATAATCCTAGCACTTTGGGAAGCCAAGGCAGGTGAATCACAAGCTGGGCATGGTGGCACATACCTGTAGTCCCAGCTAGGGAGGCTGAGGCAGGAGAATCAAGACCAGCCTGGCCAACATGGTGAAACCCTATCTATACAAAAATACAAAAAAATTAGCCTGGCATGGTGCCATGCGCCTATAGTCCCAGCTACTTGGGAGGCTGAGGCAGAAGAATCGCTTGAACCCGGGAGGCGGAGGTTACAATGAGCCAAGATCATGCCACTGCACTCTAGCCTGGGTGAGAGAGCAAGACTCCCATCCCTCACCCCCCGCCCGAAAAAAAGACACTGAAATTCAACTGTGACATATTTTCAGCTGTGTTTATTTTCCATTATTACACATTTTGAAGTGTGATCCTGTACAGATGGCCTCATTTAAACACTCACTCGTGTTCATGTTCTGGTTTCTTATTCATCTTGCATATGCAGATAACACATGCAGAGAGAGATTTTTCAAAATTCTCTTCCTAAAATACACTACATGGGTACATCTGCATTTATATGTAAACCTGAATATGTATGGAAAGAACTGAATGAATAAGTTTGCTTAGCACCCTTTTTATTGCTAATTTTTTTAATAATCTGGTCATTGGAGATAATGTTGAAGTTTTTGAAACCTTAAAACCATAATATTTTGTAGACAGCCCTTCTACATCTGTCCCACCCCACTATATCCACTTCTTCAAAAGCAGATACACACTCTATTTCATTCACATAAGTAAGTGGCTTTTAGGGCCAGGAAGAAAAGAGAATCACAATTAAATCTATCTCTAAGTATAATCTTAGTTTTCTTCCTTCCTTCCTTATATAATTAAAATACTCAGATTGGCCTCAAATATGTCTTTTTGTTTTTAAAAGAACCTTGATAACAAAAGTAGGAACACATCCAATAATTGGCTAACTTACTGTGAAACCGTCATTGTTGGGAATAGGAAAAGAAGAGAGAGATTTGCAATCCTGGCTTGGTTATCTTTCTTTTTATTTTAATCACAGAGGCTTCCTATGAACAATCAAGGTTTTTTTTTTTTTTTTTCAGGTTTTCTTGATATTTCCAGTAGCTAACAGGAGATAGGTACAGAAAGTACAGATAATTAGCAATCAAACAACTGGAGAAAGGAAGATTACCATGCTAGTAAAATAATATCTTCATATTTAAAATGGTTTTCTTTAATGCAGGCATCCTCAGTATGTTAAAGACAATATCAGGATTTCATGGTGGAAACCATTTTTCAAAAAAGGCTAGACAGTTAATACAAGCAAGTATATTGCAGTTCATAAAGTTGAACAGTAGATGGCATTTTATTCTTTTTCTAACTCCAATTGGAACAATTGAGGGGAAATATTTTTTGTTGAATTTTAAAGCTATTTGGTAAAGGCCTTTAGTGAAGTTTATCTTCTAACTTTCCCCTTCATTCGAATAGAAAGTGAAAGGCTATCATTAGGGAGTTGATCCTGCTTTCTCCATTTTATAATTGAGGAAATTGAGGCTTAGGAAGTATGCAACTTGCCTATGCACACAATTAGTAACTGAGTTGGTAGATAGACTTTGACAATCTGATTTAGACCTCTTACTTTTAATCAGTAATCTGTACTGTCTCTTGTCAAACATTAAGATATAATACTCTTTTTTATGTCATTTCCTGTTTTTCTTATTCCTTTCCATTTTGTTGCTTATGTTGATATGGCTAAAAATGCTAGAATTTTTATTTTTATAGTATTTTTTAAAGTCAGCTAAGCTGATAAACTTAATGAACTCTAACATTATTGGTATCAGCAAGTGGTCATTTAATTTAAAATGTATGTTAAAGCAGAGAATGATACATACCTAATACATTATTTTATCCTAAATCATAAATATCAGTTTGCTAGTTTTTAATGTGGAGCCAAACTGGATGTGGGTTCAAAGATTGTAATTGTCATCTTTTTAAATATAAACCACACCCAATATATTTTCTATGATTTCTAGTTTCAGTTTCTGTAAAGCATGAACCTAACAAAACTTTCCAAACAATCTGATTATAGAATCCTTCTAGGTTTTTCTTTCCTCCCCCTAATTTAGTAGCAGCTTTTTTCTAACTTATCTTTATGAATTCTTTGTAAAATGTCCTTATGCATTTTCAAAACAACTTTTTCAATTTATACAATTTTTAATACATTACATAAGTATTACTAACAAGTACAAATAACAAACCATTTGACAACTTCTGTTTAATTCAAATGAGTATATTGACGTTTCTTTTAAAGGGCATTTTATGACCAGGTGCTGTGGCTCACACCTGTAATCCCAGCACTTGGGGGGCTGACACAGGCAGATCACGAGGTCAAGAGATCAAGACTATCCTGGCCAACATGGGGCAACCATTAGCTGGGCATGGTGGCACATGCCTGTAGTCCCAGCTAGGGACCCGAGGCAGGAGAATCGCTTGAACCCGGGAGGTAGAAGTTTCAGTGAGCTGAGATCGCGTCACTATACTCCAACCCAGTGACAGAGCGAGACTCCATCTCAAAATAAATAAAGTAATTTTATTGACAGGAGTATATATTTTCAAATTATTGAAGGTATTCTAAAGCAATTCTGAGCTGGGTTGAATGAAGTTTATCATCTATGAGTATTTTTCCCGCTACTCTAACTTTCTTCAGTCCAGACTTCTCTAGTTTTTCATTCATACCTGAAGCTTCAGATGAGAATCTCGGCTACTGAGGAGACACTCTTTAGGCTTGATTGTGCAGGAGGAAAGTTATAAACTCAATTGTACTTCATTTTCCACATTTTGGCAATGAATATTCCTACCAGCAATTAGTTTTCTATTTTAAAATAGCATTTAAGCATCTTTAAGAGTTTATAAAATCTTTTTTGTCCCTTATTTTGGTAAGTAATGGGTTAAAATTTCCCTCAGGCCAGAAACATAAATTTAGTCCACAAAAACACTTTGTAAACATTTTTAAATCTGAGATTTAGTTTATCAAATTTATATGATCCATAAAAGTTTATGGCTTAAAAAGCCAAATCATTTTTACAAGGACTATAGTGAGAAACGGTCCTCTAAATCCCTCTCCCTATGAGATGTTTCTTCTGTTTTCCGTTTTTTCCTAAATAATATGTTTATATCATTTCTACATTTATTAATTTCAGACATTATCTGTTAACTTATTACAGATAAAAGGATTTGGCCTCCTGGTACCACCTTATTCCTTCTCTCTCTCTTCACTTTCCTCATCCTCCCTGGATGTAAATATTTAGATATAGATATTCCAATTTCAGATTAAATCATTTATGATGACTAATATAGGTAAGCCATGAATGTATACTATGACCACATTTCCTTTCTAGTATGATGGTTTGTTCTTAGAATTAATTGCTTCATTTTTATCTTTGGTTTTTTATCCAACTGTAGTGAATTATTTCCAAACTCTCCAAGAGATTACAAAACCCCACTGAATGCTATTTTCCATAGGGTCTTCCAAAAATATCAATACTCCCTCATTTTAATTTTCCCAGAGACATCTCTCCTGAAGCCCACTCTCTTCCCAGTTCTGTATACAGCTGTGACTGCGTGTAGCTAGAGGCAGCTATATGGAGAATCAGAGATGAACTATAACATATTGGGAAGAGATCGGTACTAAATAAATGCCTTTGGAAAAAACTGTTTAGAGAAAAAATGAATTTAGATTAATACTTCACACTGAAATTTCAGGTGTTTTAATAAATTAAGCCAAAATAAGTAAATGTTATAAGAATATAACTGCCTCAGCTGTCCAAAGCTGGTTGTTTTGGTTTTGTCGTGGAAGCAAGAGGAAATGAACGACAGGTTTAACCATAACTTAAAAAAAGTGTATGTGCATTGAAAAAATAAAAGAAATCAAACAGGGAAAATGTTTACATTCTTAGATAAGTATCTGTAATTATTAAACAAGCTTACTATTCATCAGGAACTATCAAAAAATTTTAAGTATTAATACCCTTTCAATTTTTGGCAAATAAAGAGGATAGATAGTTGACAAAATAGAATACAAATATGAAACATTAATAAAGAACCACAAATTGAATAGTAGACTTTACCTCAGACTTCAGTGAGCAGCTGTGTAATTGATTGACAGTGGAAGAATAGTCCACTTATGCATTATTCCTGCTGTAAATATTTTTCTGGAGTATCATTCAGCAGTAAGCAACAAAAGCTGTAAGAGTTGATAATACCTTTTTATATGATTGGCCCATCTTTTGCAATATATTATACAGAAATAACTCTCAGAAAAGGATTTTTCTTTTGCAAAATGTGCTAAATGTAATAGAAAAAGACAACATAGTTTGTTGGTATAAAAACCATCTCATTAAGAACTATACTGGTCTGTGTATTACTTCATGAAAAGAAGTATGTTAACGAGAAGAGAAAAGGCAGAACACAAAAGCATGTGTGTAATGATAATATTAATTATCATTAATTAATAAGGATCAAAAAGTCCATAACACAGATTAATGGTTCCCAGGGGTTAAGGAAGGTTGGGGAAGGAATGGAGAGATGGGTATGACTGTCAAGGCTGGCCCGAGGGAGATCTTTGTGGTGATGAGTATTCTGAATAGTAGACTTTACCTCAGACTTCAGTGAGCAGCTGTGTAATTGATTGACAGTGGAAGAATAGTCCACTTATGCATTATTCCTGCTGTAAATATTTTTCTGGAGTATCATTCAGCAGTAAGCAACAAAAGCTGTAAGAGTTGATACAGAATACAGATGAGTATTCTGTATCTTGATTGAGTTAATGGGAACTTAGGTGATAAAATGACAGAAATCTATACACAGGCATTATCTCATGGTGAGCTTCGTGGTTTTGACTTTGTTATATTCTAATTATGTAACATGTAACCATGGCAGGAAACTGGGTGAAGAGCACACAGGGCTTTTCAGTATGATCTGTGCGCCTTCCTATAAATCTATTATTATTTCAAAATAAAAAGATAGTTTTTTAAGTTACTAAAATCTTATAAAATTGTTGGCATACTAAGGTTAAAGGGATATTTTAGGGTGTTCAGTTTTAGGTTTTGCTTTTTGTCTTGTGATTTTGTTTATTTTTTCCGTGTTAAAGTTGGCTGAATATACAGCTATTTTAAGTGCCTGTGTATTGTCTTCATAATTTATGAAATCAAAAGTAACAGAAATTTTGCTGTGGATTTTCTGCCACCTTGTCACTTGTTTTATTTTTTTTCTTCTTCTTAGTATGTACCAAGAGTTGTAACCTCTGCACAACAGAAAGCAGGAAGAACTATTACAGCCCGGATCACAGGAAGATGTGATTTTGCTTCAAAAAACAGAATTAGCAGCAGTTTGGCTATAATGGGAGTTTCTCCTCCCATGAGCTCAGTTGTTGTGGAAAAACATCATCCAGTCACAGTGGTGAGTTCACATTTGATGACCTTTTGTCAAAGATTCTTTTTCCTGAGAGTTCATAAACTAGTAAACACTTACAGAACATGTTGAGAAGATAAAAATTCATGATGACTGGTACTTGTTCTGCCGTTTCCTGTTCATTTTTTTTTATACTTGTATTTATGAAACCTGCTATAAATCTACCTTTCCACCATTGGGAAATTAATTTCAGAAACATTGTTTCTTCCAAACAGTGTAAAAATTGTAAAATACTAAAAGGAATCCAGTGTGTTTGTGGTCAAAAGAGTAAAATATGTAAATGATTTATTATCAGTTTAAAAAGAGACAAAAATGGTTCAGTCACTAGCTGCTCATGTAGCAGATACTTGATTGTAAGTAAATTTACCTACATTTTATAGTTTTTAATTTTTCTTTCTTTTTTTAAAAAAGTCTTCCGCTTTTTTCAATACAATTGTCAGCATGTTTTTAGTTAAACAAAATTTAAGTTGAAACAAATGCACCTGATAAAAAGAAGGTGCATTGAATTTGAAGCAAATATTTTAAAACCTAAGTTAGTGCTTCAGCTTTGCTACTTATTGCCTTTGTGATAGATACAAATCAAGTAAAGTATTTGAGCCTCCACTTTCTCTTCTGTAAAATGGGGTTAATAAGAATAGTGAGCTCCTAGGGTTATTGTTAGGATTCAAGATTAACTGAGATCATATAAAAATTAAATGAGATGTATTAAGGCATTTTTTAAACTGTAAAACCATAAGCAAATTTACTGAAAGTTACTAGAAAAAGATACATGGAATATCTCTGAATTATTTTCTACACATGCATACAAATCAACAATTATCTCAAAAAGTATCATAAGTGTGATAAGAACATCCCTAAAGAGAAAGAAGGATTTTTTTTTGTGGGGGAGGGAAAGGTTTGCTCTTGTCACCCAGGCTGGAGTGCAATGGCTCAATCTTGGGTCACTGATACATTCAAGCAATTCTCCTGCCTCAGCCTCCCAAGTAGCTGGGATTACAGGAACCCACCACCACACCCGCTAATTTCAAGAATATATTTTAAAAGAGAGTGCTCTGTATAAATTCTCAGCATTAGACAGCATTCCTGTGTACTTACTAAGTATTAACAAAAGTATATGGAATGATTTTAAATCATTTTTTTCCTGAATACTAGATGGTTACTAGATGATTAAATGAAGACAAGCTGGATTGATTTGAACTGAACTTCAGGTGAAGTAGGACCTTCGTGAGGTGGAAGGCTAGAGATAGAAGCACCTATTGAAGTCTTCTTGGAGATGATGGAGGATTTATTTTAGGATTATCTTAAGATTCATGTTTTATAAATTGGACAGACTCTGAAAGTTCATAGAAGACTTTTCTATATATTTTTGAATATGGAAGACAAGTTATCAAAAGTGAGAAGAAACCCATTTCTGTTTTTTCAGGCATAAAAATGTATAGAGATGGTGAGAGACTGTCCATTTGTGAGGTAAAGAAGGCATAAAGAGAGCACAACCTTTTGTTTTGTAATGATAGGAATTCATATTTTACAGAAGAAAAATCAAAGAACTAAAAATTTAGAACCCTTGTTTCTGATACTTACCTCCCATGCTGCCCTCCCTTTATTCAGTATGTGCGTTTCCTCCCCACTAATTGCATATGAATCAGAGAGCCATCAGCTGCTTCCATTGTCACCGAATTTGGATCATGTGATAGACACAGTGGCAGTCGTCTGCACTGTATTTCATTTTACCTCAGGAATCAAGATCTAAAACTACCAGAAATGGTTATTACTAAAAAACCGAGGATGCAATTTGTGACATCGTAGCCCCATCTGCTGGATGATTCCATGCTTCTAGAGCTATTTCATTCTTTGTCATATTTTGTGTATCATAATTTCAGTGATAGCTTTATTTCTACAGTTCCTCTTGCTCATCCTCCCCAAGGAGAAAGCCTTTTTGGTAGGCTCAGTTTAGGTGGCTGGCAAGTAAAATTTCCTATCTGTTGCAAGTGTATCTCCTGTTTATAATGGTTATTCAGTTATTTATGTACAAAGAAACATTTATATAAGGTACTTTAAGAAAAGAAGTTATTTTTCTGTTTCTTAAAAAGGAGTTCTGGCCAGGCACAGTGACTCATGCCTGTAATCCCAGCACTTTGGGAGGCCAAGGTGGGAGGATCATGAGGTCAGGAGTTCAAGACCAGCCTGGACAATATGGTGAAACCCCCTCTCTACTAAAAAATATGAAAATTAGCTGGGCATGGTAGCACACAACTGTAGTTCCACCTACTTGGGAGGCTGAGGCAGGGGAATCACTGGAACCTGGGAGGTGGAGGTTACAGTGAGCCAGGATCATGCCATTGCACTCCAGCCTGGGCAACAGAGAGACTCTGTCTCAAAAAAAAATAGTTCTATTCTTTTTAAAGTGGAATCTGACAGGATCTTTTGTTTCTAAGAGGTTTCATTCCTTTTTTTAAGCAAAAACTACAGCTTGGGGTTTTTTAAACATGCAGTGAATGTTTTGACCAAATATATATAATTTTACTTCCAGTGTTTTAACAATGACTTTTCTAAGTGGAAGACCCTAGTAGAAATTGACATGTCTTAGTCAGTGACGTGGAGTGAGAACTTACCTTAGTACAAATCCCACTGCTAGCTACTAAGAAGCTTTATCGGGTTTAATGGGGAAAAGCCTTGTACTGATACATATTGTACATATGTTTGCATGTAATGTGTACTTGTGTACATAGTGTGTACTTATACATATTATATGCATATTACATGTGTGGATGGAGTCATGTGTGTCCTGACTTTAATGCTTCAGTGCTCATATCTAAGGTGTTCCTTTGAGCTCTGAGGTGATGTGCATGAAAATTTTAGTCAGCTCCTGGGTGACCCAGGTTAAATATGAGGGCTCTGGTGTAAAGCAAGGACCATACTGCATCTGAGGGCTTCCCTGTGTCCCTGGGATTGGTCTCCACATACTAACAGTCAAGTGGAGAGAAGGAAGCTGGATGGAATGAGGGGGAGGACTCAGGACTGACCCCTCTTCCAAATACCACAGAGTTCCTGTGTATATACAGAGCCTCTGTACACATTACAAGATTCTCCCTGGTCCTATTGGAGGAATGGCTGCCGTGGCTTTTTTTATGATCCTTGCAGATATAGCTCTGCTATTACACTGTGGGTGTTCAACACGTCAGTCAGACTGGGTATGGATTCCTTACAGAGCAGGGCCTTGTCTCATTTAACAGCTGCTTCACTCCGCTCATTGCTTCTCTCTACTGGATCTTAACAAATGTTTGTTGGATTAAATTATAGATCATAGATGATGAAATGATATGTAGTATACATAGTCTTGTGGTATTATTAAAGCAGATTTTTTTCTTTTCAGCAAACCATTCCTCAGGCAACTGCAGCAAAATATCCCCGGACCATTCATCCTGAAAGTAGTGCCTCAGCTTCTAGATCACTTGGAACCAGATCAGCTCACACCCAGTCTCTCACAAGTGTTCAGTCCATAAAAGTGGTTGACTGAAGTGAATATGCCCATAGTGGGGTCTTTTAATTCCTCTGGACTTACCAAGGGTTAGAAGTCTTTTGTTTTTAACTTTCCATATTGTTAGAACATCATGGATACATCATGTTCATCTGTTCAGAATTACAAGAGGCTTTTTCAAGCTCTACCATGCTTTGTAACTATATGTAGAAATTATTTTAATGTTATTTTTTATTTAAGTAATTAAGTAAAACTTTTTTAAATTAAAAAAGAAACTGGACTTTATTTTTTAATATGTTTAGCCTGTTGCTGATTATATCATCAAAGTATATAAATTTTTTTCACTATTTATAAAACACTAAATCATTTCCAATGTTACACAGCTGTAATTCACTCAAAGTGTTGAGAGGGAACCTTACTTAAACTATTAGAACTAGTAGAAACTGTGATATTTTTATTTTTAATTTAAAAAGTTAAAGGCCGAGTGTAATAATGATTTTTTTTTTCTTTTTTTTTTTTTTGAGACAGAGTCTTGCTTGTCACCCAGGCTGGAATGCAGTGGTGTTACCTCAGCTCACTGCCTCCTTCTCCCATGGTCAAGTGATTCTCCTGCCTCAGCCTCCCAAGTAGCTGGGATTACAAGTGCCAGCCACCACGCCTGGCTAATTTTTGTATCTTTTTCAGTAGAGTTGAGGTTTTACCATGTTGGCCAGGCTGGTTCCGAACTCCTGACCTCAAGTGATCCTCCCGCCCTAGGCTCCCAAAGTGCTGGGATTACAGGCATGAGCCACTATACCCAGCCTCAAGTTTTCTGTGGCTTTTGTCTGTTAGTCTTCATTTTTCCAGGACTCTGACAGTTGACAATAGATGGAAATGGCAACACCTATGTTTAATGCCAAAAGGGAAAACATTTTTAATGCTAGAACAGAGTTACTGAAGTATCAGAAATTTCCCGTTAGAATGATCCTGTTTCTGGTATTCTTTCTCACCTTATTTGAAACTCTGCAGCACTGAACCGACATTGTTCCCCCTAAAAATCTAAACACTGTTCTGTGATGATATAGCCTTGTGCAACTCAGCAAACCTAGGCCTGGGCAGAAATTGTTCAGTGACTGGCCAATACAAAGAAACCATCTGGGCAGAACTGATTTAGGTGAGCAAGACCTGGCTTCTAATGGTTTTATTGCTGACTGTGTGGGCCACACAATTTAAATGACTCTCTGGCTCCTCATCTGTTTACCTACTATTTCACAAGTACTTATGTAATACATAAAAATGAGCAGGTTCTAAAGAGTCTGTCCAGGACCTCAATTTCCATATCTTTAACAGAGTGGATGGACTTAATCATCTGTAGCCTCTTCTAATTTGAATATAAGTTCTCTGCACTTTTATTATAGGAAATAGGTTTTCTTGCTGCCTCACATGTTCACAGGACATTGGAGAATAAATGTGATACAGGCAAATAGAATCCCATTTTCTAATGGGGCCCATTAAGGCCTTTCTGAATTATTATCAGGCTGTTTCTTAAAGGGTATTAGATATTTACACAACACTTTTTCTGGGTTCTGGTCCAACTACCATTGTGGCAAACAGCTCCACCCCTCATGGGCTTCAGCAAGCTTTTCATGAACACAAACCACCAGCACCTCATCTCGCACCCTTTCTGTGTGCATGCTCTTCCCGGGCTTCTCTGTTCACTCCCAGTTTTGTTGGGAGAGTACGGGCTCCACTGGGGAGCCCACTCATGCAACCCAGAATTAACACCCACATCGTGGTAAACAGACCAATTCTTCCTTCCTTCTCCCCTGTATGAATTGTCCTGAGATGTATTAGTACATAGTGTCTCTCAGAATAAAGTAGCCCACGATTAAATAATCAGTTATGCTTGTACCAAGTACCAAGTGGTGGTGGCAACTTTGGTAATTCACTTTGTCCTCCTCATTCTCCCTCCTTCCCTGGACAACTCCCCTTTTCCTCCACTCCTGCTTCCCTATATGTACACTTCTGAAAAGGTTGTTGCACGTAAACGTCGGCCTTAAGCTCCACTTTTTGAGGAATCTAGACTACAGCTAGGAATGGTTTTCAGTATTCACGCCAAAACGATATGGACAAACTAAAGTGAATATTATGAATGTTGTGATTAAGAATATTATAAACATCTTTTTAAGCTTTAAGCTCTAGAAATGTATGTTGTCTAAAGCACCAAGCAATTAATGTTGGCCTAAGTTAATGTAAATTCAACAAACACTTTACACAGTTGAGTATGTATTCATATTTGTTTATTTTCACATAAAGAGGTTACCCCAATCTGGTGGGGAGCAGCGATAGGTCAGTGGAAACTGGCCATGCTGAAGAACAGATGGGATAAGACTTCTCAATACATTTTTGAAAAATGTTTTGGATGCATGTGAATCTATTACCTGTTTTAAACATTCATAATATTGTTGGCCATTTACAATCACTATGAGACAAAGACATAAAACTACAAATTCATGATAGAATAACTGGATTGAAATTGTTCATGATTTTATTATGTGCCTTGTAAATTTAGAGTCAGAATCTGAGAATGGAGTCTTAAATTCTAATGAATAGGTGACATAAACTGACACAAATTCATACTTGATTTTACATTTATTTCATAACTCTCAGGTTTCAAAAATAATGCATGTTTGTTGTGAAGAAACTGGAATTTGCCCAAAAGTACAAGGAAAGTAATAATCTGTAATTAATTACAACACCAAGAGATTTTTTTAAAAAATTGGTGTACATACTTCTGGTCTTTTCGAAGTAATATATTACACATTATGTGTGATTTAAAGTCAACAATGACTGTAAATTTCCAAACCCAGTTTCTCTTACTGAAACAGTTGATCTCCATACTGTGGGCATGAGGCTAGCTAGGCATTTCACAGGCATTTTCCCTTCATCTTCACTCCAGTCCTATGGATTGAATAGACATTTGTCCCACTTTATAGGAAACTGAAGCTCTAAGAACTTAAATATTAACATGCTCAAAGATTCACATCTAATAAGTGGCAAAACCAAGTTCACGACCATATCCGTCTCTCGTAAAAACCATTGGTTTTTTGCTGTACCATGATGCTGGTACAGTTTTAAAAAAAAGTTTAAAAAAAAAAAAAAAAGACAGCAAAACCCTCCTAGATTATCTTATTACATGTGTTCCATCAAATGACAGAAATGGGAAAATCATATACAACTTGCCCTCAACAAAAAAAACTATTTGACTTTTCAGTGGTTGAAAAGTATCATGGTATTACTCTTCTTTCATCTGTTAGAGTACCCTATCACCGCCATCACCAGAGCTGGAAATCAATGCTACTGCCTACTGCTGGAAGAAATTTATGGCATTAAAAGAACTGAATGCTGAGTGGAAAATCATGTAAATACAATTTCTTTAGGCATTTATGAAACTACACATTTCTTGGAGTTTGAGTCAGTTTTGCTTTTGAAATGACGAGTCTTTTCTGGAAAAAATAAGATGAGATTTATTAATACCTAACATTTTGAAAGCACTTACTTTGTACCAGGCACTATTGCTCATTAAATCCCACAACAGTCTTTTGAAGTAAACATTTTTATTTTCTTTCCTAGTTAATAAATGAGAAGATTGTCACAGGGAGGTCACAGAGCTTGCTCAAGATTTACAACCAGTCAGCTTTGGAGTTCAAGAGTGAACTCACACAGCCTTGCATCAGGACACACACCCTTAGCCAGTTCAGTGGGCTGCATCTTCGTCTTCTCCAAGGGTTCTTTTGAAACCTCTTTCAGGGGAAGAATACATTTAACCCTTTTCCCATTTAGAAAAAAAGTGCAGCTCACTGCCAGGGCTTCAGCTTTACATAAATACGCTCTTTGAGGCGGAAGTAAATCTGACTGATTTTCAATGTGAAAAATATAAAAACTGTTCTTGGAGTTATTTCTAAACAGAACTAACATCAGGATAGTCTGAATCATCCAAATTGTCAATTTCTGAAAAACTGGGTTCACTGAATGAATCTTCAGCCGACAATTGTTTGAGAATAATGTTAACATCACATGTAGGAATGCTATATTTTCTAGGACTTAACATTTTCAAACAATCAAGAGTTTCCATATTTTGTACATGGAAATGCCACTACTAAAAACAGAATGCTACAAGTAGAATGATGTCTTTTGTTTCCAAAGTCAATATACTGCAGCAATGCAAAAATAATAATAAAAGTAAGATAATTCATGGCACAGTTTCCTCAGGGGAAATGCTGCAAGCACCGCTGGTGAGTATTCTCGGGGCAAATGGGAACAGGGTTAAGAGAAAATTTCCGATCGTATGAGATAATGTGATGAAAAGTAGGTATCCACACACTGTTCCTTGTACCTACTACTGCTGGAAACTACTAGATCACTCAGTGTTCATTCATTTATCTTCTTGCTCTAGGTAAAACTGCTTCGTAAAAATAATGGCAGATGTTCCTACATTTTGCTTGAATGCTTGCTATTATATGAGAGCTACAACACCTCCTAATTTATTGATAAGTTTTTAAAGCATCTTTCCTGACAATATAGTCAGTCATTTTGGCAGAGTGATTTTTAGCAATAACCTCAGGTGGCCTGTCTGCTCCTTTTGTTCCACCTAGAGAAAACATTTTCAGATCCATTAACCTGCGGTTTTTCAACGGGCAAAATGGCATTTTGAGCAAGACAACTCTTATTGGTGGAGAACAATCCTATAACTGTATGGGATGGTTTAGCACTTCTGCCCCATCCCTCCTCCCCCGACTACACGTACACATAAGCAAAAACACTCCCACAGTTCTTCAAATGCCCAGCAGGGGGATGACATAGAACTACCAGGCTGACAGGTGACCAGTATTCACTGGATCATTCCCCAGAGAAGAAGCTGCTGACAGCTTACAAACCCCTTGCATAGCTCCATACTCCATGTGAGCCACAGCTAACACCACGCTGGGACTGCAGCTGGTCAGGATGGTGTTTCTGTAGACTGCTCCCTGACATTTTAAGGGAGAAAGAATTTCTGTTGAAACTGTCACTTACCAGCTAGTTTGGGGAAACCTGCACGTACCAGCTCTTCATACAGGTGCTTGGCCGGATCAGCCTGAGTCATCAGGGTCCCATGTAGCCAGATAAGTAGAGCCCTGTGGCCATGTTCACGGAAGCTTTCATTTCCTGCACCAAGCACAAGAGGTCCGAGGTAAAACACCATGAGCTGCTATCTCTTTCCATTGTAATCTCAATTCCAACTAAACTTTCTGAATGACTGTGGTTGCAAGTCCGTTCCTCTTCGCATAAAGCCCTTCCCATTGCCCTCACTGTACTGCCTTGTGGTGACCAGCATTTGCATGCCCTCCAGCCCTTGCCATGATGCACCTGCTGTGCTTGACACACACCCAAAGGAGTGTACAAGAGAGGACAGTTGTAGTGCCTGCCCAGTGGTAACAATTTTGATGAGATGTGCAAATTCTCACAGACCAATGCTCCTCAAACTCACAGTGCTTCTTTCACCTGAGTATCTTACTAAAATGTAGGTTCAGATTCAGTAGATCTGGGGTAAGAATCCATGCATTCACCAACTCTCGGGTGCTGCCACTAATGCTGCTCTATGTTCACCACTCTGAGCTGCAAGCATGCACGGTTCATTTTGCCACTCCAGTTTCAAGGATGCTACTCTGATGGAAGTTTGCATCCCTGGGCCAGGGTTATTCATTTGACAAATAATCACTGAATAACTCAGCCTGGAGAGGTGTCGGGGAAGTACTGGGATTGGGAACCACAAAGCCACTGTGGCTCCCAACAGGAGTTCAGTTACCAACACACTACAGACTCCTTGCTGTGAGGGAGAGTGTGCAGGAGCAGACATGCTGTGCAAGGAAAGAGGCTTAGCTCTGCGGGGGCAAGGGAGAAGTTCACTGGACAGACTGTTAGAGAGGCGGGCATTTCAGGGAGAGGAACTGCATGCTTCCAGAATGTACTCCTGGGCAGGTCCTCTGTTCCTTTCCTAATCTTGCTCTTGATACACTAATTTTTCTTAAATACCATCATGAACCTGTCACTTCTTTACTCAAAAGCCCACAGACTCCCTGGTGCTAGTAACCTTACCCTAGATCACAACATAATTGAATTGTAAATGTCATTGTTATTGTGCCGACTAGATTATAAACTCCTTCGAACATGCAAGGTTTAGAGAGCTGATGTATGTATCCCTCATCCGGCAGAGATAAACAATCCAGGCCCTCCGTAAAGGTTTCATCGAAACACCTTAAAATCCCCCTTATCCTATTGCCAAGTACTCTGAAGGTACACTGTATTTTCAGGTCATCTCTTTAGGTCAAGATAGAGTTCCAGGAGGCAACTCAGTTTTCCTAAAGACTTCACAGAACACTATAAGCCTTAATCATGACAAAAAAGAAATCTTAACAATAAAAAATCTTTTCTAGTTAGAAACTAGCTAGTATTCAATGTTTTCAATACCTTATCTTCTATCTCTCACATGAAAATGTATCCTAAGCATGAGCAATACACAGTCCCATAATTTACTTGTATATGGTATAAACAGCGTGTGCTCAATAGCTGTGCTTCTGCCATCCCCAGTTCCCAGCAATCACAAATACAAATCTATCCCTGAGCAGGGACACCTTCTCGTCTTAGGATGTCCACGAGAGGGCACTGCTCTGAATAGAAAACTTGGCCAAGAAACATATTTGCTTCATTGGTTATTTTATTTTTTATTTATTTATGTTTGAGACGGAGTCTGCCTCTGTCACCAGGTTGGAGTGCAGTGGCGTGATCTCAGCTCACTGCAACCTCCACCTCCCGGTTCAAGCAATTCTCCTACCTCAGCCTCCCCAGGAGCTGGGACTACAGACTCACACCACTATGCCCAGCTAATTTTTATATTTTTAGTAGAGATGGAGTTTTACCATGTGGGCCAGATCTCGATCTCTTGACCTTGTGATCTGCCTGCCTCAAAGTACTGGGATTACAGGCGTGAGCCACCGTGCCCGGCTGCTTCCTTGTTGAAGATAATTAGTTGATTAATGCCAAGCAAAATTTCTGTATTTCCTAGGTTTTGGTCTAACCACAAAAAAGCAAAACTAAGGAATCCAGCTGATCTGACCTCACTAATTCTGACAGCTTGAGTCCAGCTGAAATGATTTCATTGCTTGGAATCATCTAGGCAAGAAAGCCCTGAGTCTCATCCCTGTGTCTCTCATGAGACAGCCAAGCCTCCCATAAGGCCTAGTCCTACAAGAACCTCTTCCCCCACACCCACCTGGCTTAAGGAATTTCTGGAGTGCAAACTTAAACAGTGAGACTATTGATTACAGAATAAATCCATTCACCCCAGGACAGTCTCAAGGAACACTAGAAATCAGATTGGCTTCCCACTGGCACACCAACTGTTAAATCCTTGCTTCCTTAGTGACTGTCCAGTGGGAACCTTAATTTCTTTCTAAATGCCACATGTTTGATATGGCTCAATAAACATAATAATCCCTTGCAGACTTCAGTTTACTGCAGACCATGAGTGTTCACTTTTCTGTAAATCTTAACGTCCAATCACTGGTGTGGGCCTAAGCTAGCAGCCCCTATTGCTGGGCCCCTCGAAGACTGCGGCTTACTGTGAGTGCCATGTACTTTCTTGGAAGACCTCACACCAGGAGGCACTGCTGTTCCTAACAGTGAATTCCTCCTGCCCACATCATCCAGTCTGTACTCACCCGACCACTGCTCCTCTATGGCTCTAATCTGGTCATCTGTAAAGTTCCATGAACGGGCCAGCCTCTGCCACTCATTGGCCTTCAGCGGACGATAAGCCAGGTCCCAAAGGAGTGTGCGAATATATCTGGTCTCCAAACTATGATCTTGCTTGAATGTCAGAGTAAAGCCCGTTGATGGGTCCCTGATACTCTCGTGATGCTCCTAAAGTGAAAATAGTTGTATCAGAAGATTTCAGATGTGTTCTACTTACTACCTTATTTCACAGTGTATATGTTTTTCAAACATAACCAGTAAAGTGGTAACCGAGACTATGTTTTCGATGCCATCTGTCACTGGATCATGTTTTTGCCATCCAAAATGGAAACAAATGCTTGAAATCAAAAGTTTGGGTACCGTCTGTCTGACATAGGAAATGGGAGGGATTTTGCCTATTGTGTTCCATGCTGCTTAGAATACAGAATGAGAACAGAGAGGCTGTCTTGGGGAAGGATGTGTCACAACAACAAAACCATCACTATTGGACTTTGCTTGAATCCATCCATACCCCCTTTTCTTCTTTTGTTTATTTGATGTTCTCATATCAAAGCTTCAGTGGGCCCAGATTGGGTGTATCCCTTATAAGATCACATAGCTGGTCCCTCATTCATCCTGCTCTCTGGTAAGCATGAGGAGAGGAAACCAGGAGCCTAGCTCAGGGTGTGACTTGGGGAACAGGTGACCAAGGGGGTGGAGAGGACAGGAGTGGATATCATTTAAAGTCACTGCAGCCAGGTTCAGCCCAACAGCACTATGCCTAGATTGGCGTCTTGTTTTCTGTCTGTGTAAAGGTTCCTTTTGTCTCTTCCGCAGAATCCACCAGAGACCTACAGAATCAAACCAAAAACACTGGAGAAAAATTCCTGAGTGAAAGCAGGAGCACCTCTTCCCAGAACTGCCTCTTGTGCTGACACCTCTTGGGCTCCAGGTAATCCTCCTGCAGAAAGCTGCAAATCAGTTAAGGACATCCAGGACACGTGGCCCACCAAGAAGTCTGGGACTTCCTGTTTACCTCTCCTTTTTCGTGTATAGCGACTCTGTTTTTGTCTTTCACTTAAATAAAGGTGTATCTTAATGAAAATATTCTTCACAACAAGATGGGAGTCAAGGCTGGGGCAGGAAATGGATCAAAATGGTATGGGACCCTGGGTTTCAAAACTAATGAGAAGAACTTGATGGGACAGGCTCATCCCCACCAGGGATCAGCCTGCACCCCTCACGGCACCAGCAATCTCCTCCAGAAAGCTTGACAGGGGAAGCGTAATAAGCTCCTCCTGGGAAGCTTGGCCAAGAAGGGCAAAACCATCCTCTAGTATCTGAACTTTGTGCACAGAAGTTGGAAGAGGAATGGGAGGTGTGAATTACCCACAATCGTTTCAGAGACTGTAAAAGGCAGGGTCTTCTCCAACCCAGCCTCAGCTTTACTTCCACAGTGCCTAGCTCCCAGGAATTCAAAGGAAGTGAGGTTGAGGATGGGGAGATCTAACAAACTTGGGTGCTGTGGGCCACTTCTCTTTGTCCTTTTCTCCTCATTCCATCTCCTGAAACAATGATGAATCCAGCAAGATCCAAAGCCTAAACGTCACAGGGGAAAGGGAAGAACACAAAATGCTTCTGCATTTATCTTTGTGCGGTAACAGTTTTAGTTCTTCAAGAAACTTACATGGTTTTGCATTTCGGGATTGGGCTGGGTGGTCCCTCAGGCTTCCATCGAAAAGGGCAGGAGACTTGGAAAGCCTAGGTCTTTTTCAGCAGTCAGTGAAAGCATTAAATAGCTTGCCTGCCAAAGCACTGAACCATTTGCAGGAATAACATGAGCCAGAACTGGTGGAAATTAAAATAACATAAGCCAGATTTTAGGAAGCTCCCATTTGCCTCTGAACCACTGAATTTAATGATGGATGATTGGGTGGTTATGTTAATGGATAAATGGATATAAGAGAGGAAATTTAAATCATCTCTTTAATCCTTTTACTAGGAACCATTTATATTAGGCAGGATATAAACTTGTTCAATGAACAAAGAGAATTTAAAATAATAAATGCATTTGGTTAAAAAATAATTGAAAAATGTATCTTAAAAGACAAATATTTCTCCAACTCCAGACCCCAGGACCCCAGCTGTCACCAGAGTAAACAACTCTTACCATTTCTGGGGGGTCTCCTTTAGCTATATTTATGTATTATATATGGTTTTCAAAGTTTACCTAACTCTTATGTCTTAAAGATTCATTAGGAAAGAGGGTGTATTCATTTGGTGGGAAAATAATTTATTCTCATCTACCCAAAAGAATTTTTTTAAAGCTTCCAGGAATTAAAAATAGAACCAATGAATATTTCTATTTCCAAAGAAAATGTGAAAGCAAGTTAAAGAGAAAGAGAAAAGATGGCACTTGGTAAAGTTGTCTTCAATTAAAAAAATGATAATTTAAGAAAATAAGTCTGAGGATAGGAAAAGAGGAGGAGGAAAAGGGAGGAGATGAAAGAACATAGAAAGATGAGGAATGGGAGAGAAGAAAGAGAATTCCAATTGTTAACATTTTTTTAAAAAGTTTTACAAGCAAAGCACTTTTATTTTTGGTTTTACAGGCAAGAAAAGTTGCAAGAAGGATGGTGTGACCTTTAAAAGAATCCATATAGATCAAGACTAGAAAGCTAATTAAACAGAATTGTGAGAGAGAAGGAGATGAGTAAATGCTTTTTGATTTAAGGATTTAAGGGAAATTTCCCAGGATTGGCCAGGTGGACAGCAATCCAGCTTCACAGAAACTCAGGGTGAGCCCCACATGATCAGGACCTGAATTCCGGAGCTAACACATTGGGCCGGGGAACGCCATGCAGCCTAGAACGGAAACAACACGTCACTATAAGTCAAGAATGGTGTCTGGCAGTGCCATTCTTGCCTGAGGGCATAGACGTGAATCTTGCAGGGGAGGGCAGTCTATTGAGAAGCTGCAAGGGTAGCAGATATCAGAGGAAATAAAAATGAAAGAATACCAAAAAGAATGACTTACAGACAATGGTTTTTTTGTGTGTTCTCAAGTGAGTAAGGTTTTCATGACTCTCACAGAATACTTAAGTGCTGGAAAGCCAGCACAGAGGTGTGTTGAAAACTGCCAAGCCACAGAAAGGAGTTTTTCTTAATCATTCATTAGTGCTCCCGGGAATAGCTCATGGCCAGACTGTGGACAGAGGGCACAACCAGGGCGTCACCCATCAGGGGTTCACATGCCAGGTCCATTAGAGCTGGCATGGACAACGCCGCTTGACCCAAGCAAACTCTACGCACTCTCAGTTCTGACATCTGATGTCGGCAAAGGAAGAGGCAGCTACTCATTCCATGAATGGGGGCAGCACAAAACAGAAGGCACAGTTTTAACTGTACTGACCAGGGCTCTGCTCATTAGAGCAAAGTATGATGCAGCCCCCACATTGCCCCTCAAGAAGATGGGTGCTGCCAGGAGAGCCTCCACTGTGCTGGGCTCGTCCTTCCTTACCTCTCTCCAGGCGTAGTATCTCTCTGCTTTAATGAGCATGTCCACCACGAGGCTATGGTTGTCCTGGAGGCCACAGCCAGGGCAGTCTTTCCTTGCTAAAATATAAAAAAGGAAAAAAGAAAAAAAAAATCAGGCAGTATGGCCCAGTGATTAGGAGCTCTGGTTTTGGAACATGGGGAACTGGGTTCAAATCTTGATTCTACCACCCCATGCTGTGTTAACTTAGGCCAGTCCTTTTCTCTTTGGGTCTTTATAACTACCGCATAGTGGAGTGGTCAGGGGTAAACGTGATCACACATATAAAGCCTTTAGAACATATGCTAATAACCCTGAATATTTCCTAGCCTCTTCTGCAGTTAGGTATGTGACCTAAGTTCTGGCCAATGGTCTGTAAATAGAAGTGGGACATGCAACTTCTGGGAAGTATCTTTAAACAGAAGAGGGATGAATGGTATTTTCCTTCCTTTCTTCTTCCTCCTGAGTGGAATGCTGACATGATGGCAGGAGCCTGAACAGCCACTTTAGACCAGGAGGTAGAAGCTATGTTTTGAGGAGCATTGAGTAATAAGACAGAAAAGGGCTGGATTTTATTACAAATAAAATATCAGTAATGGCAACACTGGTCATTCATAGCTCACTGGACCCCCATCTAGAATGTTTTTCCATTATACCATACTGCCTCCAACCAAGGGTGAGAGGTTTGAATCTTAACCAAATGGAATGATCATCAAGGGCTGTTCTGGACATAATTTTGGGAATGCTCTGCCTGGAGCCTGCATGGTATCTTAGACAAATTACAAAAAGATACACTTTTCTCAAGGTGGACAGAGCTTAAAGCCAGGGCACACAGCTTTGTAAGCAGAATCCCCTGGAGTTCATACAGTGTACAACTTCTACATCTAAACATTTTTCCCTGAGCAAAGGATGGTGGTTCTCATTTGCTTTTCAAGTGACCCATGAAGAATTTGCTCGGAAAACAATTAAAATTAATGGTCAGAAATGACCCAGGAAGAAGTTCCAATCTTAGGAACCTGTGTTTCTACCCTTATGGATCCAGAAATACATCCCAAGTATTATCTTACATGGTTAGATATTTGCAACAAGTGCAAATCCCACCAATGTAAATGATTTGGTTCTTAGTCTAGGTGCTAAGACCCAGGCCAGCAGAAAAATTAGGGCTGAAAGTAATCAGCCTCTAATCAAAAGAGACACTAATGAAATTAGAAAGAACTGCATTTTGCAGGCATTTAGCAAGCCTCTAATTGCATGCTGTCTACATTCTGGCTTGTAAAGCCATTTGAATCACTATAATTAGCCTGCTTTGAGAAGGCAGCATTCTGAGAGCCGGAGTTTTCAAATTCATAGGAAAATCTTCCTAGGGAATATACGCTGGAGTAAAAATCCAAACACTTCTGCCCTTAGGGGTTGGGAGGTAGCGGGGATAGAAGGTCCTCTGAGAGCTCTGCAACACCTCAGGCCAAAAGGACCAGCAGAGAACAAGCTGCTGGGAGAGTCAAATTTACACCAAATTTTGGCTCCTTATTTCCTAAGCAGACCCTAACGTGGTCCTAGAAACACTTTTCTTTGACAACAAAACTTGTGGGAGCCAATAGAAAAGATACTTTTTAGTCATTAATTAACTATGTATTGGGTTCCAATTATGTGCCAGACCCTGAAAAGAAAGGAGAAGGGAAATCTGGGGAAATCAAATTATGAGGCCCCACGAACTGTGAGCTCTTGTTTTGAAAACAAAGTCAACTGGTAGCATTGACTGTGTTCACTGGAATATCTACTCCACTGAGCACCAGGGGCCCCACATCAATCCCTGCCTAATGCTGTAGATTTTCTACCCACAGAATGGTCTTCAGGGTATTAAGTGTTCATGAAAAACTAGAACAAATTACAAAAAGATGACATTAGAAAATACCAATGGTAAATGTTAAACCAAGTTAACCAGGCAGTGAAAGGGGTGGAATGCTACAGAAGGGATAAAATATGGGTGGCTGTGTGTTCCTTCCTTACGCCTTTCTGTGTGTTCTAAATTGTCCACAGTGGGCCTGTGTTACTTTTATGATAAGAAAAAGAAAAGTTAATTTTAGAAACTGACACACAGAGAAAAGGAAAATAACATATAAATACTTTAGATTCTACGCATGTAAAATGGATGATTCTGAACTAGAGTAGGGTGGACTCAGGCTTCCACTGTCAATTAGAGAGGTGCTAGCTATTGAACTATGTGGCTAAAAATAAGAAAGGGAAAACTGCAAGTTTCGGAAGTAGTCATCTTTGCTGACAATTGTAGCAAAGCACCAGATGACAGAGCAGCCACTACTTGGCTTTGAAGCCAGCTCTGCCTCTTACTATGTGTATGACCCAACATCCATCGATGGATGAATGAACAAACAAAATGTGGCATAGACATACAATGAAATGTTATTCAGCCTTAAGAAGAAATGAAATTCTGACACATGCTACAACATAGATAAACCTTGAAGACGTTACGCTAAGTGAACTAAGCCAGTCACAAAAAGGCAAATACCATGTGATTCCACTTATATGAGATACTTAAGAGTGGCCAAATTCACAGAAACAGAAAGTAGACTTTCTGTTTCCCAGGGACTGGCAGAAGGAAGAAATGGGGAGTTATTGAACAAGTATAAAGTTTCACTTTTGCAAGATGAAAATGTTTTGGAGACTGATTCCATAACAATGTGAACATACTTAATCATACTGAACTTAAAAATGGGTAAGACGGTGCATTTTATATATCTGGACTTTACCACAATTTTTTTAATTTAAAAAAAACAAGTTTAGACGTATGTAAAGACATTCATTGCAGCTCTGTTTGTAAGAAAGAGCAAAACTTTAGGAACAACTTAAATGTCCATAAATTGAGGAGTAGTTGAACAAATTGTGATATGTCTGTGCTATGCTATACTATGCAGCTGTAAAAAAAGAAGAAGAAACTCTCCATGTACTAATATGCAAAGATCTCCACTTAATAATGCTAAAAATGCTAAATGCAGAACAGTATGCTCGTTATGGGTATGCCATTGGTGTCTAAAAAGGATGGAGGAAGGCAGTAAGAGTATAATGTGTTTATGGTTGCTGGCATATGCATATAAAACTCTGGAAGGAACAGAAATAATTTATAGTAATGGATACATATGGCAAGGTAGTATGGTAACCAGACAAGTAGGAATGGGGTGGGTGGGAATTTTTTACTGCTAAACCCTTGCTAGTTATATTCTTTTATTTTTGGACCATATGAATCTATAATTTTTTTTTTTTTTTTTTGAGACGGAGTTTGCTCGTTACCCAGGCTGGAGTGCAATGGCGCGATCTCGGCTCACTGCAATCTCTGCCTTCCGGGTTCAGAAATTCTCCCACCTCAGCCCCCCAAGTAGCTGGGATTGCAGGCATGCGCCACCACACCCAGCTAATTTTTTGTATTTTAAGTAGAGATGGGGTTTCTCCACGTTGGTCAGGCTGATCTCGAACTCCTGACCTCAGGTGATTCACCTGCCTCAGCCTCCCAAAATCCTGAGATTATAGGCGTGAGCCACTCACTGCGCCTGGCAGAATCTATAATCTTTTCAAAAATTTAATGAAGAATTTGAATTTTAAAACCACATAATTGTTATTCAAAGTAAAAATTCTTACTGACATAGCTCAATCAAAACTGGGATATTTTACTGACTATGAAGATACACGGTTTCTCCAGTTTGTGCCCATTTCACAGAGGATATTCCAATGTCGCTGCTCAAGGCTGACAGCCAACAGGAAGGTCTCAGCAACCATCTCAGCTGAATGAAGTCCATTCACTTACCTTGTCAACAGCCTTCAAGTCACAGCCTGCCTTCAGCAGGGTTTCTACCAGTTCCACATTTCCTGGATCAGCAGCTACATGCAGAGGGGTTTGCTGCCTCTGCCATGAAATTAAGGAGGGGAACCAATTTGGATGGTGAAAAGACAAAGGGAAAGTAGAGCCATCCTATTTAGGCTCAAAGGAAAACAGAGGTCGTATGTTTTTAAATGGATATGGGGGCAGTCATGGCAGTATTATTTGCAATAGTGAAAAACGGAAAGGAAATTACATGTTTAACATGGAGACTCATTAGATAAATTATGATACATCTACATATTAGAATAATAGGCAACCATGAAAAATTATTTTTAAAAAATGATTTCACTACTAGGTACCTGAAGTAGTCAAATGTATAGAGACAGAAAGTTAAATGGTGGTTACCAGGAGCTGGAGGAGGAGGAAATGGGAAATTGCTGTTTAATATGGAATTTCAGTTTGGGAAGATGGAAAATGTTCTGTAGATGGATGGTGGTGATGTTATACCGCAATGAATGTAATTAATGCCACTGAACTGGACACTTAAGATGGTTAAAGTGATAGATTTTGTTATGTGTACTTTACTACAATAAAAATAATTTCAAAGATTTTTTTTGAAAATAAAAAAATGCTTTTGATATAATGTTTGAAACTTTAGGAAATAATACTATCTACTTGAGCTTGATTTAATTAAAATACATATAGAGAAAGAAAATACAGTACATAAAAATGTTAATGCTAAGGTCTAGATGAATGGATTAGAGTTTATTTTTATTGCTTTCTTAATGCATTTCTCTGTTCTCTAAATTTTCTACGTTATAATGTGTAAAGGAGTACAAGCCTTCTAATTTCCTTCTGGAGTAATCATTTTCCTATCAAGAGGATAAGAGTTTCCAAAGAAATATCTGAAATCACAGGAAAATCACCTATCTTAACCTCTCACCAAAAGGAATGCAGGTGTGAAGACATTTCTAAAATATTAGGGCAGAGAGGAGCCTTAGATGTGATCTAGTCCAACTCCTGAGCCAAAAAAGGGAAGCGGCTACCCCAGGGTCACAGAGGTGGGCAATGGCATGTGGACCACTACTCTTCCCACCAGAGCACAGGGCCAACATGCTGGAGATGCCACCAAAAGGGATTGATTTATTTATTTGTTTTCTTAGAGACAGTTTCTTACTCTGTCACTCAGACTGGAGTGCAGGAGCGTGATAATAGGTCACTGTAACCTCAAACCCCTGGGCTCAAGCAATCCTCCCTTCTCGGTTTACTGAGGAGCTGAGACTACAGGCTCTGCTAATTTTTCTTTTNATTTGCATTTGCCTGATAGATAATGATAGTGAGTATATTTTCTTTTTATTTATTTATTTTTAAGTTTTTGTAGAAATGAAGTCTCACTATATTGCCCAGGCTGGTTTCAAACTCCTGGCCTCAGGTGATCCTCCTATCTTGGCCTCACAAAATGTTGAGATTACAGGCATGACCCAACACACCTGGCCTCCAAAAAGCATTTCCTAAAGGCTCACCTTCAAATGGCAGTGTGTCTAGGTGTTTGTCATTCAAGACGTTCCACTTATACTGACCAACCTATCAAAGATCGTACTGTACCGCCATGGAACAAAAGCGGAAATGGAATCTATCAAGTCCAACGAAACCCATTTTAACAACACTGCTACAAGTCTAGAAGGCAGGAAATGCACTAAAACATTAACAGGAGTTATCTTTCTTTGCTGGGGACTTCAAACACCTTCAGTGTTTTTAGCTTACATATTTTTAAATTTTACATACATATGTTATATTTAAAATATAAATGTTCCTATTTTATGTGTGTATTATTGGTCTAATAAAAAAATTGAAGTGATAAAGTCTGGTTCTGTAAAAGGATAAAAACCCTAATAAACGCTCCTTCCCTAGTGTTATTTACTGGCATCTAGCCAGTTCTGTCAAAACCAGTATCACATGAGAGCACAAGGCTCTGTTTCTTTAGCAAAGATTTTGCCCATTGGGAAAGATTTTAGATATTAATATAGTTGAATACATAAGTATATTTAATAACAAGAGGAGATTTTTTTTTTCCCAAAAAAACTTTTGGGATAGGTAAAGGCAGGGGAGGAGGCTAGGTTCCCTGGAGAAGGGAAGGGACAGAAGTCCAGGTAAATCTTCATTCAGCTCAGAGCAAAACTTAGCGCATAGGTGGGAACTGGAGGAGACTGCAGAGGTAGGAGTCAATGCTCTGGTTTCACAGTGCATTAGGAGGACATGCAGGCATGCCCACTGCACCGTGGCTCCTCCCTAAGCCGGAGGGGCACGGCAGAGGCTTCTCTGGGGAGAGGCAGCCAGGAGAACTCATCCGGCCTCAGGACCCCAGAAAGGCTCCTCTTCTCACTCCCCTACATCTCCTGGAAGAAGGCAGGCCAGCCCCAGAAGAGCCCCAGAGAGCAGGCTCATCCAGTGTCCACCCCCATTCTCTTCGTGATTCCACTGTGGCTTTCCCGCTTCCAGCCAGTGATGGATTGCTTTAATGAGTCATTTGACTCTGCTCCAGTTGACTGAACTTGTGGTGATTTTTCTTTTAATCCAAGAGGTCTCTTTTGCCTTTAGGCAAAGAGAAGACACATTTACTGTCTTTAATATAGAAACAAAGCTTCCTTCTTGCGGGGGAAAGGCTCCCTGCCAAGTACCATATTTCACTCTGGAGGAGTGGTTTTTTGATTTAAAGAGCCTCCGGCCATTTAGCTCTGAGCTACTGTTTTTCTATCAAAAGTGCTGGGCCTGTTAAAAATGAAGGATTTAATCATGCACTGGCTGAACTCCAGTTGTGTGGCTGAGAAAGACAAAAGTATGGCATGGGGATGCAGTGGGACTTACAGAAGGAGAAGGAGAAGGATAAAAAGGATGCACATATTCCTCCCAGGAATTTTTAGGTACCTTGAACTTGATCAGAACTCCCCATAAACACACACTGTGTTGAAACATAAGAAAATAGACCCTCCCTGCTCTGATTTGCCTGGCTTACCTGATTTAAGATGTCAATATCTTGCTGTGCACTTAATAAGCTCTTTACAACCATGATGTGGTTGTTGATAACAGCTAAATGAAGAGGCGACTCCTTAGGCTGCAAGAGATAAACAAAAATGTCAAATCCAAAAGGTTCTGGCTTTATTACTCAAATCAAAAACCAACTCATTTCAGCAGCTATTTCCTGATGATCTCCCAAGTACTGAAACTGCCCATCCCAGTGGCGACCCCCTGTAAGTGTTCAGCATTTATTGTCATCCCAAGGCTCTGAAGCAAACTTGCTCCCCAGCAAATGGCTCACCCGCTTTGTTCTTTCTGGAGCTACATACTAAGGACCTACTATGGGCCAAGCTCTTTTCAGGTTGCCAGGGATTTCGTGTGAACAAAGCTCATTCTCAGGAATCTTCCAATCTAGTGGGGTAACGAAATATTGATTTTTTTAAGTCATATAAATACAGAATACAATTAAGTGGTTTGGAGGTAGAAGAGCCAGTGTGGGGTAGGGGGAAGACTGACCTTTCAGAAGGTCAGAAAAGACTTTTCTGAAGAACTGACATTTAAGCTCAGATATGAAGGATAAATAAGTGTTAAGTAGGCCGAACCACAGGACTTCTCAGAGCCTTCAAAGAGCTAAAGGGCAATGAGAGTAGCCACAAGGGTAAAATCATTGCACATTTGGAATTTCCTGCATTGATCTGCTCTGGAGCCCTGACTCCTTAGCGTGTCCCCCTTGCTCAGGGGCACCATCCTCATGCTCAGCCCTCCCTGCATAGAGTCCAGCCACAGGGTGTTCACCAAGCCCTCTGCAGCCTGCTCTTCTGTTCTCTTCCTTTGTGGCTAAACCACCTGTCTTCCCAGCCACAGCTCTTCATGGAGCCCCCGGCCCCTCTCACTCACTCATCCCCACCACTGGCTTCTTCCCCGGCCCTTTTTCTCTAGGCTCCCCTGCTGCTGCAATCCCACCCAGCTGCCACTGGCCTGTGGAGACAAGACACGCCTGCCTCCGGTAGAGACTGCAGCTGAGGGGGGGGAAGGGAGGGAAGAAGCAATGAAGGGAAGTGAGGACAAAAGCAATTAAGGCATGAGAGAGAAGGAGGCATCATCCAGCATGATGACGAGGGAGGGAGGGGGGTGCCAGGGGAAGGTGGGAAGGGGTGTGATGGCAAGGGCTGAAGAGCCAGCGACACTGTGCAGATCAGGAGCCGAGCTGAGTGTGGAGTGAGTGGAGAGAGGGAACGGGTACCTGCAAGGGTGAGTGATTAGGACGAGGGCAGTGTTGCTCAAGTGGAACAGCTGATATTAATGATACGCATCAGACACACTCAGCACATTCTCATTGTGGTGCTTGCTACACATTCATTTCCCCAACAGTTTATCTTTTTTCAGAGATGGGGTCTCACTCTGTTGCCCAGGCTGGAGGGCAGTGGAGCCATCGTAGTTCACTGTAACCTGAAACTCCTGGGTTCAAGCGAACCTCCCACCTCAGCCTCCCAAGCAGCCGGGACTACAGGCGTGCACCACTGTGCCTGGATAATTTTTAAATTTTTGGAGAGATGGGGTCTTGCCATGTTGCCCAGGCTGCTCTAACAGTTTATACTCTGTTTTAAACACCAGCCTCACAGTTTTTCAGAAACCATGTTAATAACCCTAGAAGTTTGATCTCATATTCCCCATTTCATACATGAGACACAAGGAGGTTCAGTAACTTCCACAAGGCCAGGCAGCAAGGAAGTGGCAGACACAGGACTCGAACCCCGGCCCTTCTGACTCTACCATCTGTACCAGGCTCCATCTCAGGAGATGGGGGTAGGTGGATGGAAGAGAGACCATAGTGAGATGGCAAGAATGTCACCAGCTGATGGAGGGAGGGGAGACGAGGGGACAGATAGAAGAAGACCACAGCTGAGTAAGTCAGAGACTGTCAGAGGCCAACAAAGATCAAAGCAGACAGAGGGTGTGAGCAGGGCCGTGAAGGCGGCATGAAGGGGAGAATTTCTGTATAGGTCCCTCCTGCCCGGGAATAACCTCCTTGAGGCACTAAGCATGAAAACCGAGAAAACATCCACATTGCAAAGAAGTGGGCATTGTCCTTGCTGGGGCCACCCGCCTTGCAGTGGCCCAGCTCCTCCTGGGAAACAGGAAGTGTCCTTGGACTGAACCAGGTAAGTTCAGAGCCAATTCCCCCAACACCATGCTCCGAAAACTATCAGACATGGTTTCAATCACATCCCTCCTCCCGAGTTAATACAATAAATAGTAATGGCTCAGCAAGATCAGAGGAAATCATATTCTCAATGGAGAAATGAAAATACAGTGGAAAAATAGAAGCATGTTTCTTGTTTAATTCCAACACAGAGGGCCTTTTGTTAATTCTGCCAAAGCCAATTCAACCATCAGAAAACCTGAATCAGTATAAAGAATTGACTTTCAAAAGAAAAGGAAGATTATTCAGTGAAGGGAGAAAAATTATCACTCTTCTTGATATGTATAGCTGCTTCATTATTTTCCCAGACTGATAAAATTAATACAAGTGTAATGGCATCTCTAGACATATGAGAAAGCTTTATTGCAGCAAATACAAATATTTAAAACACAAAGATTTCATTTTGTTCAGGAACTTCAATGACTTTCTAAAATTCATCCCTCGGATTTTATTTCTCAAGATTAAGACTCTGCCTCCAAAATAAGTCAGCCAGCATTCCCAGAAAGAATTTCTCCCTTGTGAAACATCTCATCTCCTACATGTATCTGCAAGGGGCATCTCCCTGGCACAGCCAACCTCGTGGTGCCAGGACCAAACCCTGTGTCATTAAAATAAACTCACTTCCTCTTTCGGGTGCAGATCAACATTCTCACGGAGAAGAAAGTTAACAAGGGATGCATGGCCATTCCTGGTCGCTATCTGCAAACTACTGATATTGAGCTGCAAGAGACAATGGAGAGGGCAGGGAGGAACTCCCATTATAATTCAGCATGCTTTCTGGGGTTTATCACACAGTAATCAGTTAATACAATGAAATAGTACAACTACAGTCATGCATCACATAACAGTGATTTGGTCAATGACAGACCCGCCGTGGTCCCATAAGATTACAATGGAGCTGAAAAATTCCTATGGCACAAATACTTAACCATTGTGTTACTATGCTGCACAGGAGCAACAGCTATACCATAGGAGCCTAGGAGTAATGGTAGGCTGTACCATCTAGATTTGTGTAAGTACACTCTACTAGGTTTACACAACAAAATCAGGCATTCCTCATAACATTTCCCTGTCATTCAGAGATGCATGGCTGTATTTAAAAAAGAAAATCTGGCTGGGCACAGTGGCTCATGGCCGTATTTCTAGCACTTTGGAAGGCCAAGGTAGGTAGATCCCTTGAGCCCAGGAGTTTGAGATTAGCGCTGGCAACATGGCGAAACCCTGTCTCTACAAAAATTAGCTGGACTTGGTGGTGTGCGCCTGTGGTTCCAGGTACTCAGGAGGCTGAGACTGAGGTGGGAGGATGGTTTCAGCCTGCGAGGCAAAGATTGTAGTGAGCAGAGATCATGCCACTGCACTCCAGCCTGAGCAATAGAGTGAAACCCAGTCTTGAAATAAACAGAAAATCCATTGTGTTTTCAATTATTGGGGTGGGGGGAGCTATTAATAGGTTGGTGCAAAAGCAATTGTGGTTTTTACCTAATTGGTTTTTTCTAAGTATCTCCCATGAAAGTGTCAGAGCCCTAGGGAACATATGTGCAACAGACGGAATGTTTGCGTACCTCCCACAATTCGTATGTTGAAACTCTAATCGCAGTGTGAGGATGATAGGCGGTGGGGCCTTTCAGAGGTCCAATTACCTAATGTTGTTGACCAATTAATTGTAAGATTGCTACAAAGTATTTTCAGGTCTTTCAAATAAGGATGCTGCTGGAAACTGTTTTCCCAAAATGGCTGCCTCAGTGTCTCCCGTCCCAAAGGCTCTTCTGCAGTATGACCTTGCCACTCCCCTCATTAAGAGGTGGGGCTTATTTCTTCACTCCTTTGAATCTAGGTGAACCCTGGGTGGAGCCCTCGTGACTGAGATTCATGCCCTTGCAAAAAGAGGCCAGAGAGCTGGCTAGTTCTCTTTGTGCCATGTGAGGCTACGAGAAGAAGACAGCTGTCTGTAAACCAGGAAGAGGGCCTCATCAGAACCTGATCTTATAGCACGCTGATCTCAGACTTCCAACCTCCAGAACTCTGAGAAATAAGTGTTTGTTAAGTCACCCAGTTTTAAGGTATTTTTAATAGCAGCCTGAGCTGACTAGGATACTATGCCTAGGGCAAATGTGAGTTAAATCCTCATTTCCCTTCTCCCAGGAGGTGTGAAGTGGGCTAGAACCAAGTCTTCTCTCTGCGCACCTTAGCAAAACCCCTCTTTGAACCAAAATAGGTGACTTAGTATTGGCGCCAGGAAAGGCCTCAGTTTCCTGCAGCCCTGTCTGCTTACTGCCAGTGTCCCCTGTGCTAGGCAGACATTCAACGCTCAGCATAATTTCTATGTGCAGCATTCCCCCTTCATCTTCTTATTCAGCCCCTTCACTATGTGAAGACACCTTGTAGCTGGATGGCACACTGCTGGAGGGGATGGTTGGCTCTGGGCGCTCCTGCCATACTCCAAATGGCCCAGCATGGTGCCTTAAAAAGTACAAGGTCAATGAATTGGTTGTTGACTGATTAACTGTAAGATTGCTATGAAGTATTTTTACATCTTCCAAATAAGGATGCTGTTGGAAACTGTTTTCCCAAAATGCTGCATCTCCTGTCCCACAAGCTTGTCTCCAATATGATCTTGCCACTCCCCTCATCAGAGGTGGGGTTTTCCACCTCATTGAATCTGGGTTGACCCTGTAACTGCTTTGACCAATAGAATATGGCAGAAGTTCCAGTTCCAGGCGAGGCCCCTAACTAGCCTGCAGCTGCTGCTGTCTACCTTTTGTCATGCCTGCTCTTGTAATCCTTCCTCTTAGAGGACAGTTTCCAGGCTGTAGGCTGAGGCACATGGCGAGGCCTAGGTGAGCTCCCAGCTGACAGCCAGCATTAACTGTCAGGCATGAGTGCACTCTCTTGGATATCTAGCTCAGGTAAGCCTTCAAAATCCTGGTCAACTTCCAACTGTAATCACATAAGAAACTCAAAATAAGAATCCTCTCAACTGAGCCCAGTCAACCCACAGAGCCATGAAAATAATAATACACTGTTATTTAAAGCCCCTGGACTTTGGGTTGGATTGTTATGAACCAATAGATAATGGAATAGTGCCAACAGAAATGACCTATCTCTGACCAACTGAAATCTAGCTCGCATGATGCTAAATGCCTATATGACCTTGGATAAGTGGCCTATCAACTACGGACCTCTTTATCTTCATCTGTAAAAATGGCATAACCCCCTATATTAGTTTTCTATTGCTGTTATAAAACATTGCCGCAAAATTAGTGGCTTAATAAAAATGTATTATTTTATAGTTTGGGAGGTCAGAAGTCTGAAATGGATCCCACTGGGCAACTAAAAAAAAAATGTTCACAGGCCTGTGTTTTCTTTCTGGAGGCTCCACATCCTTGTCTCTTCTAGGTTTTAGAAGCCTCCTATGTTCTTTGGCTCATATCCTCTTGCTCCATTTTCAAAACCAGCAACAGTTAGCTGAGTCCTTCTCACACTGCATCAGTGACATCCTCGTCTGCCTCCCTCTTCCATGTTAAAGAATCCTCAAGATTACATTGGGTCCAACTAGTAATCCCAGAGAATCTCATTTTAAGATCAGCCAATTAGCAACCTTAATTCCATCTGCAATTTAAATTCTCCTTTGCTATGTAACATAACATATTCACGGGTTCCAGGAATTGGGATCTGAACTTCTCTGGAGGTGGGGAGCCTGATTCTACCTACCACATCATCCTACCTCTTTCTCTGAAATCACAGTACTACTGGGAGGATATATGAGCCACTAAATGTGTATGGTAACCATAACTATTATTTTATCCATTCCACACACACACACAAAATACTGAGCACCTATTTTGTGCCAGGCACTATGATAGTGAAGAGATATGCTGGTAAACAAAACTGACAAGATATCTGACATTACATTTCAGTGGTGGCAGACAATCGATCGATCCATAGATTGGTAGACTGGTAGATCAGTAAATCAGTGGGCTTAAATTAAATCTGCTTGTTAGATTCTAGATGTTGTTAGAAGAATAACATTATCTAGTTGTAAGTTCTACAAGACATAAAAGACATTTGGCTACTTTCTCATGGCTGATCAACAGAGCCTTGTTGGATAAGGTGACATTTAAACTGAGATCAGAATGGTCAGAAGTGCTCTTACTGGGACGATCAGAAGCCACCTAAAGCAGAAACAAATTTACGAGAAACTCAAAGCAGGAATCCTGCAGGGCGAAGAGCCACGGGAGTCCGCAGCATTTACCTCTAAGCATCGCGGGCTCCATGTATGGGGCCTACAGACTTTTTATGAGCCAAAGAAATCGTTAAAATGTAAAAAAAGAAAAAAATTATTGACTCCACGATAGAAAGAAAACCACAAAATTGAAGTGAATAAATATTTAATTGACATTCATACTTCATTGATTGTTAAATGTAATATTCATAAAATATTCATCATATTTATAAACAATTTGTAGCTAGCATTTTTTCACCTCCCTCAAATTCCCAATTATGTACACAGAGTTCTAAGAAATCAGAGTCAATCATAAATTAGGTGAGTCTGTCATAGCCAAATAGTTGCAAAAAAGCAAAAACAAAAAAGCCTTTTGGAGTAATTAACAGCAAAAAAAAATGTAAAGAAGAATGGGAGCATTTAAATATGTATGACAAAATATGAGGTAGGACCTCCAGGAATATGAGTTCTTAGGATGTACAAAAGTCTTCATTGAACCCAGGGCAGTTAATAAGGCCCTAAAGAGAGCCTATTGCCCTAACCCTGGGCAGCACCTCCACCCAGCACAAATGGAGGAAGCCAGCTGTCAACTAAATTCATAATCTCCCTCCAACATCCTCCTTAGAAATGACTCGGCCCTTTACCCTCTCCCTTGCTGACGGGGAGGTGGGAGGGAGCATAAAAGCAATCTCCTGGACACCAAGGCTCATCAGTGTCAGCAGGTGAAGAATTTCCAAGAGCAAACACAGCAATCACCTACAAATGTGAAAGCAAAACAAAGTCCAACCCATCCTGGGATCATGTGTGTCCTTGCTGTCAGCCTTTTCTTCACACTGCTTTCCTCCCCAAGGTTTGCACTGGGGTGGACAGATCGGTGTGGATGGCATGTAGGGGGCTGAGGTTGTTGATAGACAAGTGTGCTGATGAACTTGGGAAAAACTCAAGAGATAAAAGCTAAGAAACAGATTCACAATAATTTCCAGGCTGCCTAGAGCAGCTGAGGCCACTGGCTGTAAGCACAGGGACAATATGGAGCCTGCAGTCTTAGTCGGATAGGGAGAACGAGTGCAATTGAAAACCATTACAAAGCAAAATACTTAAGGGCAAAATAATTAAGGACAAGAATGAGGCAGGATACAAAATAATGGAGTAAGCCTGACAGAGTCTTGCTAGCCTGGGAAGCCTTCCCAGGACCTTGAAGGGGAATACAGACTGGGGACAAGGAAGCACCTGTGCAGTGACTGACCAGCAGCACGGCTCTCCACATTCTGAATATTTCATGGCTCCCATGAATTCTTAACTTTGTGTTTATTTATTGCATCAATAACCTTGCAACTTCAGCGGGAATTAACTCACACTACTTTGATTTTCCTCTCTCACAATCCTTGTCCATGTATATATTAATCCAATATCATATTAATATTTACTATATTTTTTCAATTAGTGTTTTTCTATGATTAACATGTTCAATATCGCAATATATTTCCAGTATTTGTCACATAATTTTTAACAGCTACATAATTTTCCAAGAAGTAGATGCACCAAACTTTCTTTCCGTCTTCTCCTACCATTCATTCCACGTACATGTTGTATCTAATTATTGACCACTGGAGCTAACTTTATCATCTAATTGAATGCATGCAGCTAGCTTTTTCTGCCTTTTAAATTATTTCCTTAACATAATTTTCTGTATGTGAGTAAAAGGAAAGTGACAAATTGCTTTTCGAAAGATTATGCAAATGTACACTCCCACCAGCAGAATACAGGGTATCAAACGTGCCAGTTTTGGACTTTATTCTTGTTTGGGACTTTATTCTTGAGTGTTTAACTTTGCACTTGTTGAAAAGGAATTGTTTATACATTTGTACTTGTTGAAAAGGAATTGTTCTTTGTTTTTTGGTTTTTTTTAATTATTATTATTTTTTTTTTAAAGACGAGTTTTCACCATGTTGGTCAGCTGATCTTGAACTCCCGACCTCAGGTGATCCGCCCGCCTTGGCCTCCAAAGTGCTTGGATTACAGGCATGAGCCACCATGCCCGGCTGAAAAGGAATTGTTTTTACAGTGCGCCACCGTTTGTTTGGTGTTGGTGTATATATGTGTGTGCGTTTAATCACATTTTCCATGTGGATTCATGGTCAATTCCTGGAAGACTAAGTAAACTATTAAGGATGTGAGTTCTGGGAGTAAAATTGCAATGTGGGTTTGGAGTAAGACACTTCTGTATCATATATGCTTTGGTTCTATTCAAATTTTTTGTCATGAGTTTTTATTATAATTAATTAGAAAAACAGAAAAAGAAACTAAACCATCTAAAGACAAGGCCATTGCAGGGGTTCAAAGCTAAGGCACTGGTGACAGACATGAGTTTCAATCCTTACACTGCCATTGACTAGTTATTATGATCCTGAATGAGTTTCCTTAACTTTTCCAAATTCTATTTTTATTATCTAAAAAAAATGAAAATAATAACACAGTCTCAAAAGTTGCAGAGGCTCTCAGCACGATGACAAGAGTATTCCCTATTTAGAGGAAGGGACCATCCTTCCTTCTTCATTCTCCAGGCTGACCACTTGCGCTTTCACACAATAAACTTTTTTTTCAGCATCCTCTCTGTATAACCCATGTGTGCACTAGTTGCTACGAGAAAACAAGGTAGAACAGAGTGTCTGTTTCTAAGAATTGACAAGTACTTGCTCCCTTTGCTCCATTTTCAATTATTCCTTCCCCAAAAGAATAAAAAGAATGGCATTGCTTTTCAGGATGCAGTAACTGAGGAATATTGCAGGTAAATCATTAATTCTTACCAAAAACAAAGCATATTATAAATATTAATTCTAAAGTACCAGTGAGTGGATCAGTGTAGGACAAGAGTTTCCAAAGAGCATTTTGAGTCTCCCTCCCACAGCGTGAGTGAACATGAGCTGGAACACATACTTTATTTGGAATGTTGATGTCACTTCCTGCTGCCAGCAGCACTTTACTGCACTCCTCATGACCTCCTTCAACAGTCAGAAAGAATGGTGCTTCTCCACTCTAACAAAAAGAGAAATAAGTTAAATTTAATTGCCTCTTGTCATGGAACGAAATTACTTGACAAACAACATGCTTTTTCTTTGCCTTTTGTGCATTCCTCTTAATAATGGATAGCATTTATTGAACAACTATGTGTCAACTTGTACTGCCAAGACTATATGCTTCAGCGCAGTTAAATCACACAATGCTATAAGAGCAGGGTTAATATTATCCACATGTTACAGATAAGAAAACTAAACCTCAGCTGAAAAGTGTCAAAGTGGCTGGGCTCAGTGACTCAGTGACTCAGGCTGTAACCCCAGCACTTTTGGAGACTGAGGCAGTCATGATGGCAGATGCCTATAGTCCCAGCTACTCAGGAGGCTGAGGCGAGAGGATCACCTGAGCCCAGGAGGTTGTGGCTGCAGTGGGATAGGATTGCATCACTGCACTCCAGCCTAGGCAACAGAGTGAGACCCTGTCTCCAAAAAAAAGAAAAAGAATCTCAAAAATAAGGAATTATAGTGCAGTATGAAACACAAAATTAGAAGTACATTTGTACCAAGTATAGCTTTAATCTTTACAACTGATTAAATGTGACATGACATTTAAAAAAAAATCTCAGTACTTCAGTTTCCTGAAACTCAGGATAAATGTTAGAAGAACAAAGTAAAAGTTTAATACAGGCCAAAACATAGAAGAGAAAGAAGGAGCTGTTCCCACATAGTAGCTACTTGGCTATTTCCCTTTCCTCATGCAGACTCTTTCCTAAAAATATTGGGAAGAAATTTAGAATTCCTTCCGCATTCCCTAACAGTTTCCCTCCTTGGACATTATTCTGCTTAACAACTGCCTTAGGATAAATTCAGAAGGCTTTACTCACAGCTAATTAGGTATGAGTAATCATGTTAGCAGGAACACATGAGCACAGAAACCAGTGTTTCCATTCCAGCAAGGTGGGAAAATCATATTCCAGGCTGCTTTACCTGGGTGCCTGGAACAGCTATCTGCTTACAAAGGAATTTCTTCTCATAATCTTTCTTTTCATTTTTCTGGGAAAATAGATGCAAAAAGACAAATCCCAGCAGAGAACTATTTGTAAAAAATGTGTAAAGGAAATAATTGATGTCCTTAATATATCAAGAGCCTGATAAGGTTTCATATCTTGGATCCTACAATCTACCTCTAAGGATATACCCAAAGGCAATTGTGAGGAATTCAGACTACAGTATATACAGTATATCCTTGTATATATAATATACAAGGAGGTTTGTGGAAGCACTACCTGTGATAAACAAAAACAAACTAAATATCAAAGCGCTAAAGAATAGTAAATGAATTTGGGGCAGCTACAAAAATATATTGTACACGAATGTATAGGAACACAAAGGAAACTGGAAGTAAAATACATCAGATGTGTATAAGATCATCCTCTGAGCTGGGCATGGTGGCTCACACCTGTAATCTCAGTTGCATGGGAGGCTGAGATGGGAAGATCACTTGAGGCCAGGAGTTTGAGACCAGCCTAAGCAACATAATGAGACCCTATTTCTAATAATAATTATTATTTGAGTTTAGAGAAAATACAATACTGCTATTTATTTTTTATCTTGCATTTTTAAAATGTATATTTCTAGCATATGCTTTATAATGAATTAATTGAATTATAAATGTACATATGGTAGCTCAAACTTTCTTTACCAATATGAGTTTGCTACCAAGAATGCCTAGAGACCACTGCTCTAGAGCACATTCATATGGGTCTGGCAATATCTTGCATCAGGAAGCGGAGGAAGCCCCAAACATTGTAAATCATATCCAAAAAGATAATGTCATCGCTGTGCCCTTAATTTTGTGCAAATGAAACTATCATAATCTGAAATTAAAGTTTCTTGGGCTTTATGAGTTTTCCCCAATGTGCCTTGACTCCAAAATAGCTAAAAGGTAGATGAAATCCACATGCATACACACATTTCAGTGTTTGCTTTGAGACGGAGTCTCGCTCTGTCGCCCAGGCTGGAGAGCAATGGCGCGAAATCAGCTCACAGCAACCTCTGCCTCCCGAAATTGAAGCGATTCTCCTGCCTCAGCTTACCCAGTAGCTGGGACTACAGGCGTGCGCTACCACGCTCGGCCAATTTTCTGTATTTTTAGTAGAGACAGGGTTTCACCGTGTCAGCCAGAATTGTCTCTAACTCCTTTCTTCGTGATTCCCCTGCCTCGGCCTCCCAAAGTGCTGGGATTACAGGCGTGAGCCACCGCACCCAGCCTGCAGTGGTTTTAATACGTTTTAATAGAACAGGGAAAGCATAACTGAGACAATCAATCCGTGACTACAGGACTTGATCTCTGCTCTGGTTGGAATGTTCATGTCCCTTCAAAATTCATGTTGAAACTTAAATCCCCAATGCAATAAAATTAAGAGATGACCTTTATGAAGTGATTAGGTCATGAGGGCTAGCTCAGTCAACCAGGTGGATAGAATTGTCATTGTTTGAGCACATGCATTACATTGGAATGGGTATAAGTGGCTTAAAAGAAAATCTTAGAAACAATAGTGGGGCACTCTTTAAGAAATGCTGCATCTCTCATGCCACTGTACTCCAGCCTGGGTGACAAAGCAAGACTTTGATGCTGTAAGAAAAAAAAGAAAGAAAGAAAAAGAAAAAAAGAAAGAAATCATCAAGACTGATTAGGATAGTGATTTAGAAGAATCTAATTCAGCATGAAGTTTAGAAACAATTAACTGAGTTATCTTGCTAATTTTTTTCCTTTATACATGCATGTAAAAAACTAAAAGTCTAAAAACATCTTCAAATAGGCAGCATAAAATAAATATTTTAAGTGATAATAAAGTTTTTTGTCATAGTTAAATGGCAGCATGATTTTTTCTGAGTGTTACATAAAATAATAATGTGCCTTACAATCAATGGTATCTTAAGGTAAATGCTTATGATATTAGTTCTTTTGGTAGCTCTCAGGAGAGGCATCAAGTGTAGAAATTATCAGAACATTAAACTGTGAAATACAGGAGGACTCCACTGACCTGAGTTTCCAAAGAGCCAGACAAAAAATCACTGAACCATAGGTTAAGAAATGACCATCCAGGGGCAACTCACAAATCTGCCTACACAGCCACAGCCATATCCCCTCTCCCAAATCCAGAACCAGTGTCTTTTTTTTTTTTTTAATAGATGGAGTCTTGCTCTGTCATCCAGGCTGGAGTGCAATGGCGTGATCTCGGCTCACTGCAACCTCCGCCTCCCAGGTTCAAACGATCCTCTCACCTCAGCCTCCCGAATAGCTGGGACTATAGGCATCTGCCACCATGTCTAGCTAATTTTTTAAATTTTTTGTAGAGATGGGGCTTTTTGCCATGTTGGCCAGGCTGGTCTCAAACTCCTGACCTCAGGTGATCCGCACACCTCAGCCGCTGAAACTGTTGGGATTACAGGTGTAAGCCACCACGCCCGGCCCCAGAACCAGTTTCTAGCTGGCTAACACTCCACCTGACTGTACCCACCTCCCAGGCGCCTCAAACAAAATCCATTCAAGCCCTCATTACCTATACCACTCACCTACTCCTCCCCTGTACCCCCAGCAACAGCCCAAGCCAGAGAGCTGGGGGAAGAAAGTCCTTCCTCTCCCTAAGTCCTGGTGACAAGTCCTGAGGACTCTGCCTCCTCTTACAACTTCATCCTGTCTGTTGCTCATGAGTGTCTCAGTGAGAGGCCTTCCATAGGTCTTGTTTCCCCCATTTTGGCAGTCACCTGATTGGTCCTCCCCTGTTCTGGGCTCTCCTGGCACCCGTCTACCTTTCAAAAGGCTGTGACAGTTACCTGCCCACACCTAAGATGAATCTGATCCCTTTTCACTGCTTAAAACCCTTCAAGTTCTCTTCTGGCAAGCACATCAAAGCCAAACCCTCCCTCCCGCACAGCATGGCCTTTCATCGTCTGTCTGCCTTGGCCCACTAAGCTTCTGGCTTTCCCAGGCCTCCTAGCCTCAGTTTCTGCCACCTTGAACTTGTCAGTCCCAGAACGCACCATACTCTTGCCTTGGTTCTTTTACTTGGACCCTTCCCTCTGTCTGAAATACTTTATACTTGTGCCATCCTCAAAATCCCTCCTGCCAATGTTCATTGCAATGCCAAGACCCAGGTAATATATCACCTCTTCTGTGAAAACTGAAATTTCTGAAAAACATCTTCCTCTGTGTTCTCATGGCATTCTCTGTAGACCTCTATTATTGCATGTAGCCCAGTACTTTATTTGTTTTGCATGCCCTTCTTGCCCTGTGGGCTTCTAGAATAAGAATACATACTTCATCCGGCATACATAATTTTTTTTTAATGATTGGGTAAATAAATGAATGGCTTAACAAATGAAGTGCTGTGAGATACTTTGAAGAACAAAGTAAGGATCTTTCAGTATCACATTGTACACCCTATGGCACTAACACTTTTGTTTTCCTCCCATTCTTTTCTTGAAAGCCATTCCTCCAACCATTCCCCAGTTAAGTCCTGTGTCCATAGTGAGCATTTCCACATACCTCATTCATCTCATTTATGTCTTGCCACTGGGTTAGCAGCACCCGCACTGCAGGACTGTGACCACGCTTCGTAGCGAGGTGCAGGGCAGTGTTTCCCTCCTGCAACAGAGACACACTGGAGGTAGAATCCCCTGTGCCGGGAAAGCATGCTCCTTCAATAGCAAGGTTGCAGTGGAGTTTCTGGAAGCTTCCATTTTGGTTAAAGCTGCAGTCTAGAGTGTGGACCACAGTATCTGCTGTTTTAAGTGAAATTTATATATTTTTAAGTTTTAAATAAAAAGGCATAGCTTTTTGAACCAGTAGAAAAAAAGCCATCCATGCACCTTGTCATAACTTTGCCACCAATTGGTAGCAACATGTGGAGCAACAAAAGAAATTCCATTTAACCTATGTAAGGGTAAAATGGTGAAAAATTTCTGTGAGATCACTTTAGCAATATCATATATCAAAACTTTTTAAAAATGTGCAGAAGGCTTTGACCCACTATTCTACATCTAGGACTTTCTCCTAAGAAAGTCATCAAAGATGTATATATAAATATAGACATCTACCCCGGGATTTTTTCCTCCCCTTTCATATAGGGCTGAGCCTCCAGGACACCTCATGGGAGGAGAGGAGAGGAGTGGAGTTGATCATGGAAAAATCCATGTAGTCTATTGACTTCACAAACATTAATGAAGCAAAAAATACCAATCTTGACAACCCACAGAAATGGTGGAAGGATTTTGCCTGGATATTTCATGATTCTCTCTGAGTACAGTAACAATTTAACAACTCTCCTGCTTACTAAAATGCCCTCACCAAATCTACATGCCAATTGTTACCCCTCTGCATCAATTGTTACTCCCCTTTCTCTTGTTCTCAGCAAAGAAATAAAACTCCAACTCACCTTGTCCTTTTCTGAAGTATGCAGGTTTAGGAAGGTAAGTTTTTCTATCATTTCAACATGGTCCCTCTCAGCTGCCAAAAGAAATGTTTTTCTTCCTTTCTAAAAATCAGTCACAAACTTCAAGCATTTAATTACGTTCTTAGTGAATAAGCAAGAGAATGGACAAAGCTGGTGGCATTTTAAGGATGATGGGGAGTCGATGGGAGAAAGATGATGCTATCTCTGACTCCAAACCAGATTCGGTTCTGAGTTTTCACTCAAAACTGTGGGAGACTCTCTACATCAGCATGAAATCTGTTTCACAGGGGAAAACAAATACTGTTCAGAAAAGGTCCTCTCAAGTATCAGGGAGGATCAAGCAACATCACAGTCAGATGACAAGATTCCCTTTCAAATATAGTAATATTATGAACTTTATTTATTCAATAGTTCTTTCACCATTTACTGAGAAGCTACTATGTGCCAGACCCTGTCTTAGGCACCTGCACATCATACTAAGCCTTCCCTTACTGATAACAATGTTTGAAACAGAAATTTTCTGGGGCTAATTATTTATGTGGCTCATTCTGACATGACATTTGATTGATTAACTACTTCTCCTTACGCCCTCCCTGCTTCCTCATAGATTTTTCTACAATATCTACTAAGAATCAATAGGAAAACTCTTGAGAATAGGTCAATATGAAATGGAATTAAGAAATTAGGCTTTATCCAGAGACTATAGATGTAGAGAAATGTTTAGGTTTGATTTTTTTAGAAGATAAGCTCAAATATAGAATTTTCTGATTATGGAATTCCTCCTACTTTTCATGTTGCCATTGGAGACTGCATTTGCCATAGCCAAAATGTCATCAAGAAAAGTGAAAGATATGTCTTAGTCTGTTTTGTGTTGCTATAACAGAATATCTCAGGCTGGGTAACTTAAAAAGAAAAGAGGTTTACTTAGCTCACAGTTCTGCAGGCTGGGAAGTTCAAGGGCATGGTCTTGGCTTCCGGCAAGGCTTTTCACACTGTTCCATAACATGAGACAGAGGGTCAAAGGGATGTGAACATGTATGAAGAGACAAAACTCAAGGGGTATCCTAGCTCCCACTCTTGTGGGAACAAATTTATTCCTATGAGAATGAATCTAGTCCCACCAAAGTGAGAACTCACTACCTGAAGAATGGCACCAAGCCATTCATGAAAGTTCCACCCACATGACTAAACATTTCCCAATAGGTCCCACCTCCTAACACAACCAGACTGGGGATCAAATTTCAACATGAATTCTGATGGGGACGAACCATAGCCAAACTATAGCAGATCCACAGAAAATGTAATGTTGTAACTTGAGATAATTAAAAGAAGGAAAAGAAAGTTGTGGTGGCAATATGATAGCAGAAGTATTTTCTTCAATCAAAGAGAAGAAAATGCTCACAAATTAGCTTAGTGTGTTACTGAAAGCTTAGCAAGGTGTCTTAATGTGAAAAAATAGATATAAGCCTCTTTATAAAAAGGTCCTAAATCTGAGATTAGTTATCTAACACTTGAAAAAATAGGGTAATGAAAAGATCATGGTCACTGTTAACCTGAGATAACAACTCAGGAGCCCCCAATAACTGGAGAAAAAAGGAAGAAAAAATTGCTAAAATAATAAATGGCAAAAACACAAACAAATCTATAAAATCAGTCCTACAGAGGTCTGTATTTATGCATGTATGGAAGCGGAAGAAAACAATTTGCTCCAAAAAGTTCATCTAATTCATCATTCTTGGGCCATATATGTCACCAATGAGATCTACATCCTCAACCCTTCAAAGGGTTTAGTGATTTCATTCTCAGAAAATCAGCAAGAAATGGCAAAGGGAAGAAACAGAGACTGCTTGGAACCACAGTTTGCTGCTTTCAAGGTAAGTATTAATTGAAGGGTAAAATTAAATCTTGAGCCATGAGCAACTCTTCATAAATCACAAACCAAAAATCATTGGGTCTGATACACAAATATCTGCAAATAGTGACTACAGGTAAATTTTCATGTAAACAAATCACAAAAGAGGGAACAAAAAACAGTGATTATATACTAGATGAAAACATCTGGTCACATATCCTTATAAATCATTTATTCATTTGTTCAACAATTATTGAGTATCTATGTATATGCCAGATAACGTGCTAAGCAATAGGGTGACCAAGCTGAGAAATACATTGCTCATCCTCAAGCTGGTATTTGTAGTTCCTCTGTAGTTCTTCCCAGTAGATGGAATTTCCAATTGGGGTCATTTTATCATAATCTATGCTGCTTAGTAACATAGTTAATAATCTATCTAGTTTGCAAGGACACAGAGGCAAAAAGTTAACCAAAATTTAAATTCTCATGCAGAAGGAAAGGGGTTTTGTTAGCTCTTTACCCACAGACCACAAATCATACATGAAGATGTTGTGGCATTTGTTGCTTTTGCCTTTATATTTACCTTTTTTCTAGTAATAGCACTTTCGTTTTACTTTGGAGAACAACCACACATACACATACACACCCTACCATTTAGTGCATTTAGTGCTGTCCATTTTCAGGCCTTACCTGCCTGCCTTCTGACACAATATTAGACAAAACGACAATAGGAATTTCAAAGATATATGTGGTTTGTAAAAAATATAGTTTCTTATCATGTCCTTTATTTTTTTTAACCGCCCAATCAATCCTTTTTCATCACATTCAAGTAGGCATCTATCCAGGGCAGTCTCACAGGACCTCCCTTACTTGGAAGGCAGGAAGCTTTTCCAGCCAGAAGGATGGTGGAGCTTGGTGTCAGAGCTCTGGGTTCTAGGCCTTGGGCAAATCACAATGACTCCCTTGCTCAAGATCCTGTCCCTTTAAGTACTAAAATAATGTGAGTCCAGGATTTCTGTTCCATTTTTCCTCTATTAACTCCATGTATATTTAACCTGATTATAACAGGGTCTTACTTTGTCACTCAGGCTGGAATGCAACTTCTACCTCCTGAGATCCTGTGATCCTCCCACCTCAGCCTCCCAAGTAGCTGGGACCACCAGTGTGCAACACCACACGCTGGCTAATTTTTTGTAGAGACAGGTTTTCACCATGCTTCCCAGGCTGGTCTCGAACTTCTGAGCTCAAGAGATCCTCCCACTTCTGCCTCCCAAAGTGCTAGGATTAGAGGCATGAGCCACTGTACCTGGCTAACCTATGTTTTAATGCAATGCATTTAATTTTTTGTTTGCATGTAAGTCTGAGGGATTGGGATTTTTTATTATAAACGATTTTTAAGTTTGCTGAGAAGATTAAGTTATCAAATTTGATGTCATCAAATTAAGCAAAAATTTCATAAATAGCCATTAAGTGGGTATTCAAAGTTCAACCTGACCTTCCTTTACCACAGGGATCTCTGAGATCTCTGAGGATCCCCTGAGGAGAGGGCGCTGGGTGGGCCTCCAGTGCACGGTCCGACCCCACAACACTTCCCATTACCCCGGGATCAGGCACTTGAGCCAGGGGAAAACCCTGAATAACTAGAAATTTCAGAGGTTAAAAAAAATATGTGTCATGAGGTCAAAAAAAAAAAAAAAGCAGTATGTTAAATATGAAAAAGTGGCACTGGTAAGGTGGGAGACACCAGGCTAGTTTTCCCCTTACATAAAGGAAATAATAGATTTGATTAAATCCAAAGCTGTTAAATGTTGCCTGGTGTCTATATAAGAAAACAGGTGTCTTCTCAAGTTCCCTTCTACTCACTATTCCCACCCCTTCCAGAAAAAGAAGCTTCTTTGCATTTTGACTTCCAGAGAATTTAAACCATGGAAGTCCACCATATGCATAGCTGAAACCAACCTAACATTATACCACCAAATTCTTGTAAATATCCAACAAATATATGAATGGCATGTAAGGCCTTCCTATTTCCCTCCCTCTCCAAATATGTTAGTCTGAGCATTTATTTTTGATCACCAGATGGACATTGACATGTAGATTTGAAATATCTATACTTTACTCATAACTCCTGGCTGCTCTAATCTCTCTTCCTTGGAGAGGCCTTAATGATTTCTATGGGTGTGGAACTGGGGGAAATCCCAAAAGGTTTCCCAGCATCCTCCATCTCTCCCCACCCAAACTCCACCTGGCCTAGTTAAGTCCAATTTGTTCTAAGGGCCTCCTCCCAGGAAAGCTTTCCTTGTTAGCTTTTGGAGTTCCCTCCAGATCAAAGAGATGGATTTTACCAACCCTGGCAAGTACATAGGCTCTCAGTCACTATCTGTTGATAAGAAACTAGGCAAGAGAGTAACACTGTGAAGGTGAAGACATCTTTAATATCAAATGTATTTCACCAGCTTCACAATACCTTTAAGCAGATGCAAATGGGAAACCCAGCACTAAATCAATAGACCCTAAGCTTCTGATCCCAGTTGCAACTGGCTTTCCCCCAACATCCTTCCCCCGCTGCATTTTTTTTATTATGGTAAAGTATTCATAACAAAATTTATCATCTTAACCATTATTAAGTGTAGAGTTCAGTGGTATTAAGTATACTCATATGGTTGTGTAGCCATCATTACCATCCATCTCCATAACCCTTTTCATCTCACAACACTGGAATTCTGTACTCATCAAACAATAATTCCCCACTTTCCCTTCCTCCTAGTACCTGGCAACTACCATTCCAACTGGCTTTTGCCAAATATGTGACCCACTCGCAGATCTTAGAGAAAAAAGTAGATTTTTTTTTTTGTCTTTTCTATTCATCTATTTAGTTTTCTTAAAGGACTAAAGTTGGACTCCAGCTCAGAGTCTTCTTTCCCTAGATGACCCAGTGGATTCATTATTTGCTCATTCCTTGTGTGTCTCTGAACTCAGTTTAAGACCTCGCAGCTGGACATATCACTCTGCGGTTTGCTGCCAGTGTTCCTAAACCCTTTTTCCCAACAGATGGAAGAGGAAGAAGGTGAGGGGAGACAACGTGCCCAGAATCAGCTGAAAAGAGTTATGGACAGGATGGCTGCTGACCAGCAGGAACTCAAGAAGTAGGGAAGGCTCCCTGCAAACCTACTATGGTTTCTGAACCCCATCAGCCTGCCTGATCCTTCCCACACACTGCTGTCTTTCATGGAAGCAATCAGAGCACACTGAATGGGGAGATAACTGTGTCTCATCCATAACGGGCTGTCAACAAATATCTGCTGAACTGAACTGAATGGAATTCATTCATTGACCACGTCTCTAGTTGGCATGGATAAAATTAGAAAGATCCAACTTCCTCACCTGGGTACTCAATGGCATTTGACTATGACTCACTTTGAGAAAATAAGGTAGGATATTCTATCCTATAACAATTGTTACAACAGTGAGCACCTACAATGTGCCTGGCTTGTTGCTAAGTGCTTTATAGTCATTAGCTGATTTAAGCCTCTTAGCAGTGGCTACTCCAAGTATTGCTACATAGGAATGGCATGGGGTGGAAGGGGGTTGTGGAATGGTTCATCACGAACTCATTTGCATAGGTACTTTTACATAAGATTGAGGAAATGTCAAACATTATACATCAAAGAATGGAGGTTTCCTGATTTAAAAAAAATTATTATATGTGGGACAAGACTTCTCCTATCAACCTTTCTTGTTACCAAAGTAGGTTTTATTGTTTCCATTGTAAAGATGGAGAAACTGAGGCTTTCAGCAGTTGAAATATTTCTTAAAACCACACGGCTAGTGCATGGTGGTACTGACAAGACCACAGCCCAAGTCTGTCTTCCTCTAAGCTGTAAATGTATAGTTGTTTAGTCATATGCAGAGGAAGTCAAAGAAGTTTATAGACCTAACTTGAAGAAATACTTTTTGTTGTTGATATCGTTGTTTTCAAAAATAAGGTCAGAAAAAAATGTAAAATTTTTTAAAAAGAGGTGAAATGAAGTGAATATTACTGATCAGCTTCTAAAGAAAGTTTTATGGTATAGTATTCTGGTGGCACAGGGAAAAAGAAGTCCCATTCACAAAGCATATACTCCTGCTGAGAAATCAAAATGCCAATTTCACAAAGCCTACTACTCTATTAAAAAAAAAAAAAAAAGGCAACCACCCAATAAAAAAAAAAAAAAAAAAAAAAAAGCCCACCACCCAATTAAAAAAAAAAAAAAAAGCCACATACCTACAGGGAGATATCCAGGGAAAGGACAATCCCTGACATGGAGCAATGCCCACTGTCAATCTGAGGAGGGAGACAGCACAGTGTGAAGGCTGGATTCAGCCAGACCTAGCTTCAAGTCCTGGCTCTGTTACTTTTTAGTTGTGAGACTTGATCAGGTTGCTTGGCTTCTCTGAGCCTCAACTTCCTCTACAGATGAGCAAAATATTTTCTACCTTATAGGATTATTGTAGGGGTTAATGAGATCATTCATTCATTCAGAGATGATTTGTTGAGCATTGGTAGGTGCCAGGCCCAAGACCTCTTACTGAAATAATGTATGTAAATAGCTTTCCTCTGTACCTGGCATATTAATAGATACTCATTAAATAGTAGCTGGTATTGTTATGTATCCCCTTAGGTAAAGAAAAGGAATATTGACAAATGCAATAAAACTGCATTGTATGTCATGGTTCATTTCTGTATAGCTTTGGGTCAAATATATTTCCAAAAGGCCAAGCATAATAAAATTTAGGTATACATTCTGATAACTAAAGGGGATAGGATACTGTCTACACCCTGGCCAGGATGAGGGAGTAGAATGGGAAGAAGGAATCTGGGTGCTTCCTCAATACTTCCTGTTCTCCCTACAATCAGGGGCCAGGACCACCGCTAATACAACTCTCCCCTTTGGTTCTGTGGTCTGCCATGGTGATAGAGGAGCTGGCTACAGGGCCAGGTCTGTCTGTGCTGGTTGCTTTCACAGCTCTACCAGAGGCAGGAAGAAAGTGGACTTTGATAGGGGTGTTATGTAAGACCTGTACAACCAAAGCAAACACACCACATTAGGTTGGTTCAGGTCCTTGAGGTGCAGCTCTTGAATGAGATACTCCACGATGCGCACATGATTGCTCTGAGCGGCAAAGTGGAGGGCGTTCATTCTATCCTGAAGAGGGATACACAGTGACCTCAGAACTTCCTCTCTCCTGCAATGGTGAGGCAAGAGCTTTTGTCCAGGTGTGACCAGCATACCTACCTGATTCTTAGCTCTCTGATCTGCTCCAGCTTTAACCACCATGAGCATGATCTCAAGGCTCCCAGACCAGGCTGCAAGGTGAATTACTGTCAAGCCGTGCTTCCCCAAGAAGACAGAAAAGGAGAATCTATTACTCTGATGAGCTGCAGCATACTCTCTCATCAACAAAGGCCAAATTAATGCTAGACTGTTGAAAACTAAGACAGAGAATTCAATACGCATCAAAGGTGATATTTCGGTTCTATGGGGAAACATGGGTGTATTTAATAAGTGGTGCAGGCACACATGGTTCTCCATCTAAAAGAAAATGAAATGAAATGCTATATTATACCACATTCACAAACAATAAGCATATTAGAATAAAATCCAGACTATAATGTACAGTCTCTTAATCCACAGTTAGAATAGATAGATAATAAACAAAGTCAATTACAAATGACAGATTTTTTTAAATGTATCTTTTCTTTTTTTTGAGATGGAGTCTCTGTCACTAGGCTGGAGTACAGTGGTGCAATTTCAGATCACTGCAACCTCTGCCTCCTGGGTTCAAGTGATTCTCCTGCCTCAGCCTCCTGAGTAGCTAGGACTACAGGTGCGTGCCATTATGTCCAGCTAATTTTTGTATTTTTAGTAGAGATAGGTTTTCACCATGTTGGCCAGTATGGTCTTGATCTCTTGACCTCGTGATCCGCCTACCTTGGCCTCCCAAAGTGTGGGGATTACAGGCGTGAGCCACCGCACCCGGTCTAAAAATGTATCTTTAATAAAGATGAACGGCTATTCTACAATGCATGAAGCACACGTACACATAGAGAAGGAAAAGACAAACTCATGGAAAAATGGACAGAGAAAGGAAATGAAAATGATTATTGTTTAAGTATCTGCCAATATCAATCAAAATTGAAAATACAACCAGCAATCCCACTCCTGTGAATCTATCCCATGAAAATAAAAATTTCAATACCTAATGTTATATTTACAAGGATATTAATTGCAATACAAAAAATTGGGAGCAAGATAAAAGCCTATGAACATGGGAATGCTGAATAAGTTATAGAATAATCAGCCTATATAATGAAAGCATTAAAAATAATGAATTAATGCTACAACAATTGGCTTGGAAAGATTTCCATTAGCTTTACTAAATATGGAAAATAATATGGAGAATAAATGTGATATAATCCCATTTGTTAAAAATGAGTGATTAACAAAACCCTGTACATGTAAATGTATGTATCTATATCTATCTATAGGTGGGCTGGTGGGTAGGTAGGTAGATTGATTAATATAGATATGACTACGTGAGCAGGAGAAAGGTACAGAAATAAACACACATGTCTCAGATTGTTAAGTATAGTTACCAGAGGAAGAGAGGTACACAAAAGTGAAAAAAAAAGTTATAAAAAGGATCTCACTTATATAGATGCTACTTAAAAGATTTCATTTATGCAAAATTATATAGATTTTTGTGTGTGCAAACACGTGTACACAAAGTTGTTAGACTGAAAGAGACCAGGACTTACTGACCTGTAGGGACACTGTGGGCAGGTGTGTACCAAAAAAGCTGGGAGAAAAGTGAGTGTGGAAGGAAGCATAGCCAGCAGTTAACATTGGCTATTTCAGGGAGGTGAGATTCAAGGGAAATAAGCATAAAAATGCATTGCACCCCGGGCCCTAAGTTACAGAAGCAGTGTAGGGCAGACACTATGAGCCTGATCTTCAGGACCAAACAGAACTGATCTTAAATTCTGGCCACTTTCTATCACTTTTAAGTAGGGGAACCTTGATGAACTTAGTTCTACCTCTCAGCTTCAGCTTCCTTATCTGCAAACTCACGTGTCTGCTTTTCTGTTTTCTTTGGCCTCATGAAAAAGTAATCCATTTCCTCAGTACAAGTGCCTACCCAAAATAAGCTCTCACGCTGCATTTTATTTGCCTCTTCGAATCAGTTCTGTTTGTGATCTAGGAAACAGTTTGTGAGATGCACACAGTATGAGTAAATACATAAGGAATGAGGGCCTGCGGTACACTTCTATTTGTAAAATGCATCAGCCTTTTGGCATTTATTTTGGCTCTCCCACCAAGCTGCATTAATGTATTCTCTTATTCTCAGTAGAATTCATGTTGGGAGAATAAATTAGCAAGTCCAAATTATTGAGACCTAACTCTAAATTGGTGATTCTCAGCTGGGGGTGATTTGTCCCCAGGAAACATCTGGAAAAATGTATGGAGATATGTTTTACTGTCATGCTGGGGTGGGGGGAGGTTAATATTGGCACCTAGAGGATATAGGCCAGGGATGCTGCCAAACGTCCTAACAATACACGGGGCAGCCCCAACGACAAAGAATTATCTGTCCCAAAATGTCAAGAGCACCGCTGTTGAGAAACCTTCTGTTAATGTGCTTATCCTATCAAGTTTATATTTATACACACTAGACGGTGAGTTAGTCCGTTTGTAGATTTACAATTCCAACATGAAGAAAGCTCTTCATTTCTGGTCTCTTTGACCCAAAGAGCAGTGATGTACAATGACTGACTACTTGATGTTCTTCAAAACATGTTTCCTAAATAAAATTCCACCTCTTAATTTGGCCTTCCCTACAAGTCAGTGCTCTATATTCAGCAATACTAAGTATGCTTTCACATATAAAGGAGACCAGAAATATTTGAAACAGGTGACAAATCATGCTTTGATAGGAGATCTATTTTTTCCCTAAAAGGTCATTCCTAATTTCAAAGCAGCCTACATTTTCAAATTCCAAGCTCTGATCATAAAATCTCAAACCTGGGAATTCAAGCTGCAAGCAACTAACACCACAAATTCAGAGTGGAGCCATTGTTCCTCAGAGGCAATGAATCACAGCTCACAGATGTAAACTCCCCGAGAAGAACTTTCATAAAACAAATTCTTCTGTTATGAAACTGGCATGTCTGAGACTACTTAAGACTATGTGTCATAAATTACACTCATGGTTGGCTCACGAAGCCCTGTAAAGTATACATTCCCCACCAATCAGTGACAGTCTGTCCTCATTGCCAGTCTCATCATAAGTGAGGTCAATAATTTCCTCTGGGGAACACTTATGTATTAGGAGCTTCCCAGAGATAAGAAGCTCTGCTCAGAGATGTTTTTAACCTCTGAGCATCACTTGCACTCCCACCTGGGATCCTTTACTCCTGTCTGGAGTAAGAGTCTCCATTTATCTAGGAGGAAGCTGCCTCTTCCCAGGACCCAGGGGTGCTACTCACTTTGGTCCCTAGCATGCAGTGCCTTGAATGGTACTCAGCTGGTACAGTCTCTGTCCTTGCTCCCCAGATAGACTGTAGGCCCTGCAAAGCCATGACTCTGTCTCATATCAGTGCTTCCCAAAAACAATCACCTGGAAATTTTTTTAAATTACAGATTCTGATTCAAGCCTGGGGTGGAGCTCGAGATCCTGCATTTCTAACAAGCTTGGAGGTGATGTGCATGCTTCAAGTCCTGAGACCACACTTTAAACAGCAAGAACTTCTGTCTAGTTGAATCATCAGTAGTTGACACTGGGACTTACCCACAACGGCCACCGAATAAATACTGATGGTGAAGGGGATCAACTGTTGGCTCATTGCAAATGGTGTTAGAAGAAGTCAAACTCAAGGCTCATAATTCAGATAAAGAAACTGCCAGAGTGGGTCAAACATGACCTTGCTTGAATTATGAAAAACATTTTACTAGTTATGGAGTAATGCCACTGTAGATGATTTAATCAGTTATAAACATATTTAACTTAGTAAACCTTCAAAGCAGGAAAAAGAGACACACCAGGAATTACTATATTTCTCACCTGACATTATTTCAATCTTCAAGCAAAGTTAAGAGAAACTGAATCATGCTTCAGAGACAAGGTAATACAAATATATGTTTAGAGAAACCTCAGGGAGAACAAGTTGGTGAAACATCTCTCCATCATTTCAGGAATAATTGGCTTGTACTCTGACACAAACCTATCCTATATTTAATATATTAGAAACATGTCAGTCTTCAGATATACTGTTTAAAAGAAAAGACGCAATCTAATCTGGGCACATATCTAATCTGGATACATAGGTGTTTGCTGTATGATTCCCTCTACTTTGATATGTTAAAGATTTGGGGTTATGGTTCTGGCTGAAATGAAGTAAACACAGTCTACTCTGTGTCTCCCACTGAAACAAAATCTCAGGAAAGAATGCATGGAATGTACACCTACTATGTCACACAAATTTTAAATTAAAAAAAATTTTTAAAGAATGCATGGAACAGCTGAGGACTCTGTAAACAGTAACAGGTGGATTGGGGGGAAAAAATCAGAGCTCAAAGTAAGAACAATCCCGCAGTGACCTTCCTGATTTTTTTTCCTCCCATACCTTCCAACTTGGACCCAAGGCAGTGCAAATCATGGAACTGTGCCCTGGGCACACTCAGAAAGGTTTCCAAGAGAAGCTCTCTTGTTCTAAGGAGGAGAAGGGAGCCCCTATAGAACAGACAAAGTAGGAGAAATTCTTTGCTTCGTTTTTCTCCACTGGCCCTGCGCCCTCCTCTGAGCCAAGCCCCACTCTCAAAGCTACACTTTGACAGTGGCAGGGTAGCAATAGTGGCTGGGCAAGCACCTTAAACTCTGACAGAGGAGAATCTTTCTCTCTGACCAGAGGAACTGTGGTCATAAAGCAGGGTGCAGGGAGAATCCGTGTCTCTTTTTTTCTCTCGTTACCCTCCCCTACTTGGTCCTGGAGGCAGACTTTTTTATAGGAAGTACACAGCAGAGCTGGGAGACTACAGCCTTGGCTTTCCAGCCAGAGGACCAGAAAAGAAGTCCGGGAGCTGGAAATGAAGGGGAGCTGATCATGGACAGGATGGAGCTTGAGAAAGGGATGGCATAAAGTTGTGTGTGTGCTCCTGGGCTTACCCCTGAGCTGCACACGGACAGACGCTAGACAGCATGATGAAGGCTTGGAGAACTGAGCTATGGAATACACACTACCTAGGTTTCAGACTGGTCCCTGGATGGTACACACATGGGACAGATCTGAATAGAACTACACAGGTTTTGAAAACTGAAGTAAGGGCTGGGCGCAGTGACTCATACCTGTAATCCCAGTGCTTTGAGAGGTTAAGGTGGGAGAATTGCTTGCAGCCAGGAGTTCAATAACAGCTTGGACAACATAACAAGACCCTGTCTCTACAAAAATAAAAAAATTAGCTGAGCATGTTGGCACATGCCTATACTCCCTGCTACTCGGGAGGCTGAGGTGAGAATATCCCCTGAGCCCAGGAGCTCAAGTCTGCAGTGAGCTGTGGTCATGCCACTGCATTCCAGCCTAGGCAACAGAGTGAGACCCTGTCTCGAAAAATAAAAATGAAAAAGAAAAGAAAAAGAAAACTGAAGTGACATTGGTGTCAAATGGTGTTGAAACAATTGATCAGGTCATCCAGAGGCAAAAAAAGAAAAAGAACAGAGAATCTCAGCCCTACTTTATTTCTACCTTATCTGTACTACAATTAACTCAAAGTGGACCATAGATGTTAATATAAAACACAAGGGTTTAAAAACTTTAGAAGAAAAATATGAGAAATCTCATGACCTTGAGTTAGGCAATCATTTTTAGATATAACACCAAAGCAGGATTCACTTTTTTTCAAATAGGTAAACTGTACTTCATCCAAATTAAAAACTTTTGCTCTTTGAAAAACACTGAAAAGATAGGGTACAGACTGTGAGAAATATTTGCACACCAAAAAGTATTTGCATCTAACAAAGGACTTGAATCCAGAATACATAAAGGACTCAACAGTAAGAAAACAAAAAATCCAATTTTTTAAAACGCTCAGTAGATTTTTGAACAAACACATCACCAAAGAAGATCTGCAAATGATAAATAACACATGAAAAGATGTTCAATGTCATTAGCTATTAGAGAAATGAAAATTAAAACCACAATGAGATGCCAACACACCTATTTGCATGGTTGAAATGAAGGGGGAGAAAATGACAATACCAGGTGCTGATGAGAATGTGGACAAGTGGAACGCCATTGCTGGTGGAAATGAAAATGGCATAGTCTGGCGTGTGCTGCGTTGTTTAAAGACCTAAGAGGGAACAGCGGGGGGAAAGACACACAGACAGACACATAGGAAGCTGGGCTGGGGGCTCTGAAAAGCCTGTGATTATAATTCTTACACTTCAGTTAACATACTTTAGCTAACAACTATTTTGCAGCAAGGTTAGTGAGAGCTGGTTATCTTTTTCTAGGCCTCTCTGTTTTTCTCTGAGACATACACATTTTCCTACTATGGTTTTACTTTTCTGGAGTTTACCCAAAGTTCACAGCAGCCTTGCTGCTGATCCCCCCAGAGGGGTTGGGCTACTCTGGCTCTCTATACATAGTTGCTCTCAAAAACAGTCTGGCAGCTCCTTGTAAAAGTTACACATACACTTAGTATATGACCCAGTAACCTCACTCCTAGGTGTTTACACTAGAGAAATGAAAACTTATGCTTACACAAATACTTATACATGAATGTCTATAGCAGCTGTATTTGTAATAATCACAATCTGGAAGAAAAAAAAACACCTTAATGTTCTTCAATTGATGAATGGATCAATAAATGATGGTACATCCATAAACTGGAATAATTGCAACAATAAAAAGGGAGAAGTTATTGATACATACAAAAATATGGATGAGCTTCAGAGGCATTTCGCTGAGTAACAGAAGCCAGTCTCGAAAGGTCATTTATGTGGCATGCTCAGGAAGGCAAAACGACAGAGACAGAAAACAGACCAGTGGTTGCTAGTGTGGGAGATGTTGGTTACAAAGAAGTGTCATGAGGGAATTTTTTGGGTGATGCAATTGTTGTGTATTTTGATTATTTATAGTCATACAAATTTGTACAAATATTTTTGTTTGTTTGTTTTTCTGAGACAGAGTCTCTCTATGTCTCCCAGGCTGAAGTGCAGTGGTACAATCTTGGCTCACTGCAGCCTCCATCTCCCAGGTTCAAGCAATTCTCCCACCTCAGCCTCCTGAGTAAATGGGATTATAGGCGCCCACCACCACATTTGGCTAATTTTTGTATTTTTAGTAGAGACGGGGTTTCACCATGTTGGCCAGGCTGGTCTTGAACTCCTGACCTCAAATGATCCACTTGCGTCAGCCTCCCACAGTGCTGGGATTACAGGCATGAGCCATAGCACCTGGCCACACACAAAGTGTTAAAAACTCATAGAATTGCGTACCAAAAAGGAAAGTTAATTATAAAGTGTATTAATCTAAAAGTGAAAGTAAAATAAAAGGATACTGTATCAAGTTTTCAATGTAGAAATAAGAATACACTTGGATAATCTTGTCTCTTAACCAATGTGTCTTTTGTAGGCTAATATTGCAAATCCTAAAATATATGTTCCTTAATTACTACAGCCATTAATACAACTAGTTACACTCACAGTCAGAGTTCTTTCAGTGCCAATTTTTAATTCTGGTTTGCCAATGTAACAAACTACTTGCCCACCAATACTAGTGCAATAAACTAGAAAGGGGTGTGCCCCAATGGTGACACAAAGAGAAACTCTCATCACTGTCGAGTCTAGGTGTTGTGAATGATTGCCAACAAGACCAACAAGGTGACCAATTGGTTATTATGACCTTAACCACTTGTCTTCCAGAAATGTACAAGGTACATACTAAACCCAGACCTTGTGAGATAGGAAGGTAAAGCAATGCTGAACATTATCCTCCAAGAAGTCACAGTCCAGAAAGAAAAGAGAATACCTCTGTGGGAATCTTCCGAACAGTTTAAGAATCATGGTCCATTGTATTAAGAGCCAAGAACTTTAGAGCAATGCTATCATCTTGTTCTGCAACGTGAGATGATGAACAGGATGTCGGGTCTCTTCTGTTGGTTTCCTTGTGCCATGGTACAGTATTAAATGAAGGTGGGAAAAGTAGGTGAAAAATCCTTGGTGTGGGTTTTGAAATCTAAGCAGATAAATAGTTACGCTAACAGCATGGTCTCTGGAATCAGACAGGCTAGGTCCAAATCCTGCCTCTACCCTTCTTAGACATAATTTTTTGGGCAGGATATATTTAATCTCTCTGTCTCAGATCCTCATCTGTAAATGAGTTACTGTAATAATACTTTTCTTAGAGGAGGAGGATTATTATCAAAGTTTTCTAACTTGGGCCTGGCACCTAGTACCTGTTTAACAAGCCTTATTTATTATCAGAGAGTTCATAGGGCAAAGTCAATATTTAATGTCTCTGAGGCCAATTAGCTTCTTCCACATCCCAGATTATACTCTGGACAATGATCTTCTTTTTACAGATGCATACTATTGGCCATAGGGTCAAAATGAGAAAATAAACAAAACCCCAAGTCCCATAAGTAATGGGTAAACAATTTAGTTCCCAAATTCAAAGAGCAGATATGTATATATTCTCTAAAGAGACCTTTCTAAAATGAGCACTCCCAATTAAAATATTTTGTGTGTATGTGAAGAAAAGATGTCTGGAGTGATCAGATTCTCCCTGTCCATTGGTTATGCTCCAACTTGTCCTACTCAATAAAGATGAGCTTACCTTATCAGCAACATCCACCCTGGCCTTGTGTTTAAGCAAGAAATCCACTGCAGATAAATGATTTCTCCCCACTGCAAAATGCAGGGCTGTGCGGTTCATCTGCAGAAGCATAATTTATGTTTTTAGTCATCTGATCATTATTTAGCCTTTTTAGGTTTCCTGTTTCTTGAATGGCCATATTTTTCTATCAAGTGTTTCTATTTTGATAGTTTGGGTCCACTCTTTACCTTTGAAAGTTATGAGAAGTGTGTCCAGCAGAATTCTGCCTTCATTATGAGATAATATCAGAGAATTTGCCAATCCACTGAAGAACACACCTCAAGCTAAAATTCTTGTTTCAGCTTATATTGTATTATATTGTAACATTATGTTGTAGCAATATAAGGGGTTTTGCCTAGAAAGTAAAAGTTGGATTCCCTCCTTATGCAGTCATTAATAATGGTAAAAGTTTCTGCTTAGAATATATTAATAATGCATAGCAAAAATTTACCTAGAGGTTCAATCCATTCATGTTCGTTCTTCTGTAAGTGTCTGGACTGTAAATTTTACTGAAGCAAATAAATTCCTTCTAAAAGGAAGAAGGAAGGGAGGAAGGAATAAAAGGAGCAAGGAAAGGAGGAAGGAAAGTAAGACAGGGAAAGGCAGAGAAAGAAAGCTATGACTATATTTTGCTCCAAAGAAAAGTCAACATGGTGCTCCTGGGATGCCCACAGACAGTCTAATCCATTTCAGAAAATGGAAGTTTTGCTTGGAAGTGATATGTGTCACATTTCTCATATTTTAGGCACTGTTTTTGCTCCCAAAGAAGATGTCTGGTCATGGTTTTACTATTCTTTGTTACACGTAAGTAATTTTAAAAAATGAGAACTGATTAAATATTTGATTTTTTTGGTACTGTCAACCTAAATAATAAGAGAGGCTTTCAAAAGAAAAGATATTTATTTGGGAATAAAGCATTGCAACAGAAATATGCATATAATAGCAAGCTATGTGTGTATTTAGAAGAGTAAAAGAAGACAAAGCTTTTTAAAGGAAAAAATAAGGAGGATTACATAATTGTTTTTGAAATAATTATCCTTTGCTACAAAGTTCAACAACCAGCTGACGCCAGTCTGAGATTAGAAAGGCAGTTGCTGGGCAGATGTCCTTGCAGAAGTATTTTTTGTGCAAGGCTGTGATGACCTTTGTGCAAGGTTGTGGGTTTGCAGTCTTTTGTGATAGTTTTTGTTATCAAGTATACAAGCATGAGAACTCTGTCTTCATGGCCTTCCTCAGCTCTGTTTGTCAAGGTTTTCTTAATATTGGTGACCCCATTTTGATTCTGAAAACTTTTACAATAGCTAACTCAGTGATAAAATAAGTTTGACAAAACATGAGTTATGGCTGGGCATGGTGGCTCACGCCTGTAATCCCAGCACTTTGGGAGGCCGATCACCTGAGGTGGGCAGATCACCTGAGGTCAGGAGTTCGAGACCAGCCTGGCCAACATGGTGAAACCCCGTAACTAGTATAAATACGAAAATTAGCCACGCATGGTGGCACACATCTGTAATCCCAGTTACTAGGGAGGCTGAGGCAGGAGAATTGCTTGAACCTGGGAGGTGGACGTTGCAGGGAGCCAAGATTTCACAATAGCACTCCAGCCTGGGCAACAGAGCAAGACTCTGTCTCAAAAAACAACAACAACAACAACAAAACAACCCATGAGTTACACGGCTCCATTATGTCAACTTTGGGCTTATAAGCTCCGCTATTAACTTTATTTGTGAATAAGGATGTAAGCCAGAATTTCACCCAAAATAATTCAGTAAAATTATTTATATTTAAAAAATCTCCATCATCACGGATTTTAAGGAACTCTACAAGTAACCATGTCAACAATTTTCTGTAAACAGTAAACAGATATCATTAGAAAGTATAATACAATTCATTAGCTCATAATAATTTGCCACACTGTAAGTTAAAGTGTATTAGATTGTACTATCTCTCCAAGTACTTTAATCAACTTTTAAAAATGTTTAAAATAACAGAAAGTTGTATATGGAAAAATGTTAAATGGTTTAAATAATATACTGGAGAATCTATTTCCTGCTACATGGAAAAGTGATTTTTGCTTCACTTACTCCCACAATTAACCTTCCATGGTCACAATAATCTTCAAAGATATCTATCCATAAAAATTTTTGAAACTATGCAAATATTCCCTTCAAAGAGACTTACTTACTTCTTTTGTTTTCCCTCCTTTGCATTTTTTCTTTTTGCCCTTCCTTGCTTTCTTGATTTGTTTTTCTTTTTGTATCTAAAATTGTTATGCTACAAAATTTTGCTGTTTTCCTATTCTAGGATATCTATGGAACATGAACACTATATACATCCATAACACATCACACACACGCATTATACACACAGAAATAGCAGTCCCCACACTCATCCCCACACATAAGCACAAACCGCCCCGCACATGCACAACATTCTTCCACTGCACATGCTACATGATTTCAGATTCTGCAGCTTCAGTTTCTGGGGCCTCACTGCCTGGGACAGAGAAAAGTTTTGTGGAACCTGAGTTTAGACTATTTAGGAGTCCTCTTTAAAGCCAGAGTCAGAAAGCTTAACTAATTGCAGTTAAAATGCCCTACCTTTTTCAGATTTTACAAAGTTACATAGTCATAGGAACATATTACTAGAGTCCTCTCACTGCCTTACAAGGGGACTGTGCAAGCAAGGGCCTTGAAGCTTATGCTTCATTTACCATTAAATCCACCTCTGCCACACCCACCTCGAACCACTCCACAAATTGTCCTAAGCAATTGACACAGCCTTCAACCTTCACTTTGATAAACCTGGCCTCAAAGGACTATCAGGAAATCCTCACAAAAGCAAGTAGCAGAGAATCCAAATTTATGGCAGTGGACTTTCCCTCCGCTAAAACCCAGGCACTTAAAGAACAAGTAAGAGCCACGTTTTAGATAAGGTCTCATGGTCCAAGAGGTAGATGCACTACATTTCAAAACCAGTACAATGAAAATCCACACACGCCTTTAGATTTTAAATTTGGAGAAACAGAACCACAAAGGACATCATTGGCAAGAAAACAACCCAGATTATATAGCAAAAAATGTTCTGCCTTTCCAGAATGTGTGAGGCCAAACCGATCCACAGGAGACAATCCAGGACTGAGTCCAGGCCCGTAACCCTGACAGCTGGCTTTACTGCCCACCCACAGACTTTGCAGAGATATGCATGAAGATTCTGTGCACTCCCCCTCTTGTAAGAGGAATCAAAACACCCAGAGCCTCTTCCACTGTTTGACTCCACTTTTTAGCTTAAACACCCCGGAAGATCTCCCTTATCTCAGCCAGCACCATGATTTTTATTTTTATTATTATTTCAGGTGTCCCATGTAACCCAAGCCATCACCGGAGTAGTCACTTGCCATATTTATGACTTCTACCCGCATTGTTCACAGCATTAATGTTAACCTTCTTTTCAAACAGCTTCTCCATAAGATCCAAATTATTGCTTTTAGCAGCATTCTGAAAGCTTCTTTCATTTGGCAGTACTGAAAGAAAGCAAGCAAGCAGGACTGAGGGAATTGAAGGAGGCCAAAGAGAAAGCATATTTCATAGGGCAACAACAGCCTTGAGTCTTTCGCATTTTGCTATTTCATTTAGGACATGGGAACTTTGCTTCAGTATCTTATAAAACTGCAGTATTGAGATTCCACATTCTCCTCATGCTGCAAGGGTTTCCACACCCTTAAAAATGTTCCTGGCCCCAAATAAAACATTATTCATGAGGACCACCCTGAAGTCAGCATTGTGGTATCTGGCTTAGAAGGTAAGCAGGTGGCCATAGACTTCCCAGGGGGCATTGTTTGTAAAAAGCCTTGTACAAGATTAGACGGGGAGGGGTCCAAATGCACCATACAGCTTACAGAGATAAAACTGTTGTCTTCTGAGCTCCATACAGACATCAGGCCTGCATGAACAAAATTTCAAAATGCAGCCCGTCATACATACAGACACAAAGGTAAATGGGATGAGACCGTTTTATTGTCATTTATATAAAAAGACATAAAAGTAGATTCACATCTACTATAAACATCACATTTCACACACATATACACATTCAGATGGTAGGCTTTATTAACTATCATAGAGAAATTACAGGATTTGAGTTTTTTGTTATGTAGGGGAGTAGAGGGCTCTCAGAGGACCGCCCAGCATCAGGGGATATGACCACAATTGAGGATAAGTAGGAGTCAACCACAGACCATCTCCAAAAAAGAGGTTTTTGTAGATGGGTTGCTGCTGAGTAGTTTCCCAAGGGTTTGTTTGTTTTTTAAATGATACTATCATGACATTCAATGTTCCCCAAATTTTTGCTGAAGCAAAGACCCTTCAGAATACTGCCAAGTCCAATCAAAGACCAAGGAGTATCTTCTTGGGAAATATTGTCATGGGCTGAATTGTGTTTCTCCAAAATTCTTATGTTGAAGTCCTAACCCCAAGTGAGAGGGAAGACCCCTCCCCTGCTTGCTCCTGCTCACGCTGCATATGAACGAGCAAATCAATGAAGCCAAAAGATTGTAAGGTCAGATGTCCAGCCAATGGACAATGATATAGTTTCACCTCAGTTTCTCCTTTAGCATTGTAAGCCTATAAAAGGAGAAAGAAGCTGCTTTTCAGGGAGCTCGGTAAATGAGGCTGTAGTCCCCCCACAGCTCCCAGCCGAATAAAAAGCCACTTCCTTCCCCAGTTGGGTGTTCAAAAGGTTTGTGTCTCACTTTTCCTTCTTCATGAGTACCTCAGAATGTTGCCTATATTTGGAGATAAAGCCTTTAAAGAGGTAATTAAGGTTAAATGAGGTGATGCAAGGGGGCTCCAATCTGATATGATTGGCGTCCCTATAAGAAGAGAGATTAGGACACACACACACACACACACACACACACACACACACACGCACATGCACACGCACACACACAGAAGGAAGACCGTGTGAAAGTAGGGAGAAGATGGCCATCTACAAGCCAAGGAGAGAGGCCTAAGAAGAAATCAAGTTTCCCAACATCTTGATCTCGGACTTACAGCCCCCACAACTGTGAGAAAATAAGTGTCTGTGGTTTGAGCCATCCAGTCTGCTGTACTTTGTCATGGCAGCCTGAGCAGACTCATATAGATTCACATGTTCATTCTTTCTATTACTTGGATCGTTTTCTTCCTTCCTACCCCCTCTCTTGTCACTATTCTAGGTGACTTCAACCTCCTCATAGATGATTAATCCAACACCTTTGCCTCTTAGTTTCCTGACTCTGTCACCTCTAATCATCTTCCCCAGATCTGACCTCAGCCATCCAATTTCAGAGGCACATTCCTGAACTAACTATCACTCAAATGGCACTACTTCTGAAATCTTGACTTCCAGAATCCTATTCTTTGACCACAACTTCTCATCCATTCAGCTCAGCTGCTCCAGTTCTCCAAGTCCAGAAATTCTGCAACCTTATTAAGTTCTCCAATCCACAGTTCTAACCCCTTTTTCATATTCTTCATCCCTATATCCTTATTTCTCTCCTTACCATGTTTACAGTCCATGGTGCCAGACTGTTTTTGCTGCTATAACAAAATACCTGACTCTGAGTAATTTAAAAAGAACAGAGATTTAGTTCACACATTCAGACCATACCACATGGTCCATCTATGAAATCACTTCTATGCAAACACTTACCTCCCTCACCAATCTTTTCCTCCATTAGACTAGTTGGTCAAGATCCTAATTCTGAGACCAAATCCAACTGCTACTTGCTTTATTTCTGTATCTGAACAGCTAAATGGTACTGGAGAAAAACACACAGCAATGCTGTGGTAGACATTGCTAGTGTTCATCAATATCTGCTTCTTCTCTTCTACCTGGTCACATGGGTAAGCCCATATCCCAGCCTGGATACAGCTAGATGAGATCTATCCAATGGACTAAAAGCAGAAGTGATGGCATGTCACTTTGAGGCTCAGTGAAAAGCCTGTGTCACCCTCCAGGTCTCTTTTTCTTGCCTTAACCCTGGAAGTCACGTGTATAAATGAAGGAGGTCACAAGATAGTGGTAACTTCATCAACTTGGTATTTATTGGGAGACAGTTCTCCCTGGGTCTGTCACATTTCTTCACATCTTCTAAGCAAAAGCATTGACTGGCTTTGTTCTTTACTATCTTTTCAAGGATGTTTGTATAGTGAAAAGCCTTTGAAAATAGAGATAATATCTTCCTCTGGAGCAAAGGGCAGGTCTGCTTGCAGCCTTTGAAGAAAGCAATGATAAGCATGCTTACTGACTATTACAAAAGTTTTGGGTTCCGTAAGTGCAGGATTGTTCTGTAACACAACCCACTGTGTGTGCAAGTGTCATTGGGCATTCTTTACATCTCCCTGTAGAAATTGGGGCTTGGAGAACTAACACAAATGCTAACACTGGCTACTGCTACTGCTGTGAGTAATGAAATCCATCATCTCTAATCCAAAAGTGTCTTCTGCCAGCATCTCTATCACCTAGTAAGCTAACTTGTGATATTACAAGGAGGGTAAAATCTCAGTCCCTTTGTGACCCTTGACACCTGGGTTCCTGAGAGACTAAGAATATGAGAGACCCTCTCCAGCCTATTTTGGACATGCTACACAAGCAAGAAATATATATATATTTATTTTTTAATGTAGAGATTTAAAAGGATCACTGGCCTCAAGTGATCCTCCCACCTGGGCCTCCCAGAGTGCTGGGATTACAGGTGTGAAACACCACATCCGGGCAGAAATAGATTGTTTTTATGTTCAGTCACTGAAACGTAGGAGTCATTTATTGCTGCAGGAAAAGCTTACTTTGTCCTGACTGATACACATGCTAACAGGTCTCCTAAATTCTTCCCGACTAATCTCAGTACTGCTAGCTAGCCTCTACATTTCCCTAGTCTTCCCTTCCTCAGCATGTCACATCCTTTCCTTTCTCCCCAAATATCTGAATTTACTAATCTACCTGATTTACTTCCTCCCACTACCATCACCTAACTCTCAGTTAATACTACTGCCTCATAGTGAAAACAGAAGTAATAGGACACAAATTCCCACATCTTCCCACCTAGGCGAGTCTACCAACTTACCTTCATTTATACAGACAGGATGAAGCATCCCTGTGCCTAGGAAAGGCCAACTCTACACTTGGGCTCTGGATCCCTGCCCCTCTTATCTTTTCAAGTGTTTCATATGTCAATCTCCTGGAAATTATCTCTTCTTTCCTCTAGATCACTTAATCTCTCTCCAGTGGATCACTCCCCTCAAAAAATATGGAGTTGCCATAATCCCGTAAGTGTAAAAAACCCTCCCTTGACCCCGGCTTCCTTTCCAACTGCTGCTGCATTTTTCAACTTTCCATTACCCCAAACTTAAGTACTCTATAATTGTTGTCTCCATTTCGTCATCTCACAGTCTTGTCTCAACCTACGCTAATCAGACATCTTTCTCATCCCTCCACTGAAACTGCTCTCGTTGAGGTCACTCCGTCTTGCCAAAACCCAGTCATCATGCCTCTGTCACGTGCATTGAGCTTTTGGCAATTGGGACGCAAAGGAACACTGCTTGTCACATGTTCTTCTCTAGTGGTCTGGTAAACCACTCGTTACTTTATAGTCCTTTTTTATTGGCTCTTTTTCCTTTGCTTGACCTCCAAATATTAGAATGCCCTAGGTTTTATATAAAACAAATAACCTGACGATGCAGGCATGAGTCCCTTCATCTTACAGATGAGGAAACTGCGATCTTCAAAATTTACACCACTTGCTCATGCTTTGTAAGTGATAGAACTGTCCCAGGCAGCCTGAGTCCAACCACATCACCCTGTCTCATGGCCTTCACAGCACTTACTATTACCTTAAATTACCTTATTCATTTATTTCTGTACTTATTTTATTGTCTATCACCCCTCCACCACAACAGAATGTTCCACCAGAACAGGGGTTGTCTTTTTCTCTCCATCCCTACATCTAGAACATGCCTAGCAAATAGTTAAGCCCTTGAAAATATTCCTAGAACGATTGAATGAACATCATATTGAGGAATTGGTGTACAGCTTCCAAGCCTGGTTTAGGAAATAAGGCCATCCAGCTATCAGACTTGGATGGTGTGCCCCGTCTAGAGACTTGAGTTCTGGGAAGGTTGAGGTGGCAGAATCACCTGAGCATGAGGAGATCTGTGATCGCACTACTGCATTCCAGCCTGTGCAACACAGCAAGACCCTGCTGGGGAAGGGTGGGGGGTGGTGGGGGGGGGAGGGAGTGGGGAGAGAAAGAGGCTTGAATCACTTTCAACTTTTAAACTGTTTAACAGCTGCCTCAATTTATTCTATACATTATTCCCAAGGCATAGATGATCCACTCCATGCTTTAAGAACTTAAGTGCAGAAAAGTTAAGTGACTTATTTAAAGTCAGACAATAAATCGGCGCATAGTCACGATATAGGAGATAAGAGCACGGAAACTCTTATCTGCAAAAGGACTTAATCGTTATTTTTAAAAGCCTCCTCCTTAATTCGGAAGAATAACACTGTCCTTCAACCCACAGTACATGGTAGGGGTGGATTCCAAAGCTGAAAACCAGCCAACCAGGAATGCAGCGGTGGAGGCTGGGACTGGGGGTCCCAGGGAGGAGTCGCTCCCGCGGCGACCGGAGGCGCTGCACTGGGTACCTTCCCAAGTCCCTTCGAACCAGCCCGCCCAGCAGCCTGATTTTCTGAGACCTCGTCCCGGGACTCACGGAGCTCGTGTCCGGCAACTGCCGGGTCCTCCTCTCCAAGCCACTCTCGCTTCGGGATGCGGGACCGGCCCCTCCAAGGCAGGGCGGTCGCGCCCCTCAGGTCTTCCCTCGGAGCAGCAGTCCCCTCGCCGTGGCCCCGTGGCCCCGGGTGCGGCCGGCGGCGTCCATGGTCGCCTCTGCGGACTCGTTGCGCGGGACCAGATCCAGACTCAGACTCAGACCCAGGGCGCGGGGCTGGACGCAGGCAGGTGAGCCCGGCCGAAGCACAGGATCGAGTTCACTCTGCTGTGATTAGCTGGGTAACAAGCCCCTGGTTTCCTGTCCTGGCTTGGGCCGGCCTGGGAGAATCCGCCCTCAGGTGCGATGTGCACTGTGCTAAATTTGGTTCTCCAGGAAATAAAACGGCCTGAGAAATTTACAAGCTCCAATAAACTCCCAGCTCTGCTCTACCACTTCTTTCTACAATTTTGAGAAATGTGAAGGTTGAATTTATAACCAACACTATTGGAACTTCAATATTAAATCATTTCTAAATGGACTTCCAACATTTTCTTTCGACTAAATTTCTCATTTGAAGACCATGCAATTATATAATCTTTCCCGGCGGATTCTTTTGAAAAGTGAAATAATACAGAAGCAAATGAAATTCTGACCCCTCCCCCAAATAAACTTCAAATAAGAAAATCAGATTTTCACTTATTTTGTATTCTTCTTACAAATTTACAAAAGAGGTATCATTTTAATGTAAATTATCTAATATGAATGTTCATTTCAAACTTGGCAGTTTTTTCCTTCAAATTACTGTGCACCACATTTGAGGCATTAAATTCAAAACAATGTTTCCTTATCAATGAAAAAACAAACATGACAAAATATTATTTATTGTAACAGAACACCACCCGTAACCTCAAACTTTCCTTTACAGCTGCCAGAAAGGAAGGTTCCCAGAAGCAACCACACATAGTACTTCTGTTTTTTTTTGAGATAAGTTTTCGCTTTGTCACCCAGGCTGGAGTGCAGTGGCGTAATCTTAGCTCACTGCAACCTCTACCTGCCCTGTTCAAGTGATTTTCTTGCCTCAGCCTCCTTAGTAGCTGGGATCACAGGTGTGTGCCACTATGCCCAGTGACTTTTTGTATTTACTTAGTAGAGACAGGGTTTCGCCTTCTTGGCCAGGCTGGTTTTGAACTCCTGACCTCAGGTGATCCACCATCTTGGGCTTCCAAAGTGCTGAGATTACAGGCATGAGTCATCACACCTGGCCAGTACTTCCTTTTATATCCCATTAGTCAAAACTCAGTCACATGGCTAACCCTAGATGGGAGGGTGTGAGCTGGAAGAGATACACTGTAGTCATCAATTCTGTAACACCCACTTTTCATATTATCACATCTCTTTAATTGAGATACTAAATTGTCTCCCTGAATTGAAGTTGAGTTCTGCCAGAGAGGATTTGCATATGCTTCTGTCAGTCACTAGGGACAATACTTTAATTACATTTTCTGCTTGAGCTCTTTAGGATCATACCATTTGTATGAATTCAGATTACAAGCCTACATGTGTACCGGTTTGTGGTTTAAATTCTCACTGGCAGTTCCTCCTTCCAACCAGTGCCAAGGTTGAGCATGCCAATTTGCTTTGCTCCCTCTTTCTTCTTTATCCTTGCTCTTAAGGTAGAAACTTTGGTGTCCCATATTTATGCAGTGGTAACCTATTAGACTCCCTATCTTAGGTATTATTTCTTAGTGGTTTGTAAAATAAAGAATTGATGAAATACAGTAGTCTATTCTGGGTGATCATGTGCCTAGCTAAAATTCTAATAATATAACCAAAAAGTAGAATGTTGAAGGACAACCAGAATCTCTGCCCAGAACTGCTAGTAAAAAACAAAAAACCTTGGCGCATCTCACACTTGAGACGGTTTCAGAGGTCACATTTGAAGTTTAGCATATTCTAGGAGAGAAAAAACTTTTGAGCCTTCATAAAAGAAAAGTAGATTTGATTCCAGAACTGACCCACCTTTTTTCCCCCTTTTTGTCTCTAATTTAGGGAATCTCTTTCTCCCTCTCTCCACATACACCCAACAGTATGAGTGATATTAGGAAAGTATTGTCTGTAAAAATGCACGAGATGATCTAGAGCAGGGAAAGAAACTAGCAAAAGTTAAGCTATGAGTTAGAAGGCCAGATATTAGACAACTGTTAAGAACCTGATAAAAGAAATGGAAAGAAGTGTTTTCAAGAGGTCCTACAAGAGTAGACAGAACTGAATGATAGGCATGTGGTTAGCAGAGGTTGTGTGTGTGTGTATACAGGAACGAGTTTGAAATAATACTACACTTTAGAGACTGAACTTAGAAGAAAAGGGTTAGTACCATTTGTCTCTCAATTATCTTTTATCTCCCTGAGCATTCTGTACACAGCAGCAGTTACAAAATAAGAGTGTCGCAATTACCTCATACTGGTAAGGGGAACAGTTCAATATTATGGTTTGCTTAATAAATGGAATCATGTTTCCAATACTCACCATAATGTCATTTGAGTTTTCCTTAATTCAGCTATGTATCACAAAGCAAAAGTGATTAGTCCTTAATTATACAATGAAAGAACAGTTTTTGCTCCAGGGAAATAAACATCACCTCTCTGTGAAGTTCACTAAAACCCTACCAACACGAAGTGTGTTCAAATATATTGCTGCTTTTCAAAATGGAACATTACTTCAAAGAAAATTCAGTACCAGGGCCAGGCGTAGTGGCTCACGCCTGTAATCCCAAAGCTTTGGGAGGCTGAGGAAGGAGGATTGCTTGAAGCCAGAAGTTCAAGAACAATCTAGGCCACATAGCAAGATCCTATCTCTATAAAAAAAATTAGCTAGGCATCGTGGCAACAGCCTGTAGTCCCATCTACTTGGGAGGCTGAGATGAGAGGACCGTGTGAGACCAAGAGTTCCAGGCTGCAGTGAGTTATGATCATGATACTTGCATTCCAGCCTGGATGACAGCAAGACCTTTTCTCTAAAAACAACAGTTCAGCACTAGCTACACCAGGTATGATTTTTTAAATGGAATATTTCCTCAAAAAATAGTTTTTTTTTTCAAAAGTTTTTTTTAGCTCCAGGTTAATAGTCATATTTTAAGCCTTCTTCCAGATACTTCCAAGCCACTCCAAAAGGACACAGTATAAAACATGTATAAAGATAGGCATTATTTAATAAAGGGAAAGAAATGCAATTGTTTCTTTCTGAAATGTCCACTCCTTAGGACCTGGTTTGAGTGCAGCCACTTAGCCACCATTCTGTCTTCCCAGAGAAGAACAATAGTAAACACCCTGGGACACATACTGTTTATTCATTTGTGTGTAAACAAATGACTCTTAATATTTACTGTGTGCCAGGCCATACACTTCATACTTGGAATTCAGAGATAAGTGAAAGATAGCCCAGGATCTCTTGGGGTCTACAATCTGGTAGGGAGAAACCAACATCAGGAACCATGCAAAGAATGTTTCAGGGTCTTTGTAGAGAAACAGGAGCACAAAATAGTGACTCATCAGTTTTTCCAGAGAGCAAGGAACCATTTTCTGAAAGTGGGCCTTGAGTTGAGTTGAAAGATGAGTGATTGTGTACGTAGGAGAGAGAAAATGGGCATTCAGGAAGCATATTCTGGGCAGAGGGAGCAGTGGAGCACAGATGCCAGAAAGGAGAAATAGCTTGGTCTGTTCAGGAAACCCTGATTGCCAAGCCAGTGTTTAGAGTGTATCATGGACAGTGATAGATAGGAGTTAGCTTGTACTGGCTTGCAAGAGATGTTAAAGTTTCGGGAATTTTGTGAACTTGTTGACATCACATAACTTGAAATCTGTCATGGTGGGAGTATATACACCTCAGAAATAATCAAACACTAAAAATCACTCCTTTTTCCTACCCATTCCACTGCTAATCTTGGAGAGAATTGAGAGCTTTTGAAAATTGCCTTTTTTTTTTTTTTGACATGAGAGTGCTATTATGGGAATAGCATAATAGCACCCTCATGTTGTTTATAGCTAATCTGTAAAAAATGCGTAAGATGGTTTAGAGCAGGGAAAACTGACAAATCAGTTGGAAGGTCAGAGTTTAGACAACTGATAAGGATTTGACAAGAGAAATGGACAGAAATAGGTATTTTCAGGAGGCCCTCCAAGAGTAGACAGAATTCGATAACAGATACTTGGCAGAAGTAGCAGTGGATATAAGCAGGATGAGTTAAAAGGTAAGGAGTAGTAAAGAAATACAGTTTTTAATGAGGGCAGAAAAAGTGTCTCCTATTAATTGCTACATCTCTCTTGCCTTTCACTTAGAGCCTTCTTACATAAATGCCTATACCACTGTCTACATTTTCTTAGCACAAAGTTCCCTCTTAAATTCTGTTATATGGCTTCTATTACCCTTGTTGATGCTGAAACTTCTTACTCTAGAAGGTCACTTCTTCAGTGGGGACACTGACCTTGTGGATACCACAAATCCCATACCACCTTTAAAATAAAGCACGTCTGGTGGAGTGAATTAAATTTATACATACTTCTTATAATGCTACTTTTCCTACTATCACATAAGATTGAGGAAAGGTGTGTAGCTCTGTATTTCAGGGACAATGTAAAGACTGATATTAAAAGAGACGTTTGAATTACATTGAAGAGAGGGTTATACACACGCAAACAATTATTAGGCCTATGTCATTTGTTGTTTTATACTCCAATATGCATATATTCCAAACGCATAGCCCATCCTCCTTAAGATCCCTTAAACATGTTACAAATTTGAAGTGTCTCTGCATCAGTCAAGTGAGGCAGGCCAAAGTTACTCTAAAAGATCTTTTTCACATTTTATTTGAATATAATTCTAATAAATTAACATTTTGTAAGTGTGCAGTAAAGGG
>NW_016107365.1:5223794-5237370 GCF_001604975.1 Cebus imitator | reverse complement strand
GGGGTTTCGCCATGTTGACCAGGATGGTCTCGATCTCTTGACCTCGTGATCCACCCGCCTTGGCCTCCACCGCGCCCGGCCTTTTTTTAAACTCTTAAGGCATTTATTTATTACAACATTCTCTGATTTCATATTAGCTTAAAATTCATTTCGGTCTTTACATTTTTCCACTGAGGTGACTGCCTCAGCATATTACATAACACCTAATCCAGCACTCAGTGTGACCTGCGTCCACACGCACACTGGTACTGGCCCTTGACTAGCTCCTGGGAAATGACCTGGCCCTTGGGATTTCCGGTTTGATAATAATGTTCTAGTATGCCTGAGGTCTTGGGCTGCATTTTGTTAGTTTGATGAGATAGTTCATGCTAACAGTGTGACTCATGGTGAATGTCTGTTTTTGAATGGCTGAAGCCCTGAGCCATTAGGTATTATTACATCTCTGGGGGTCTTGAGATTGAATAGGTAAGGTCAGTCACATGGGTGATGCATGTCTATGTGACTACCAGTAAAACCATGGCACCAAGGATTCGTTGAGCTTCCCTGGTTGACAATATTTTGCAATATTATATGTGTATAACCCTCTCTTCAATGTAATTCAAATGTCTCTTTTTTAATATCAGTCTTTACATTGTCCCTGAAATACAGAGCTACACACCTTTCCTCAATCTTATGTGATAGTAGGAAAAGTAGCATTATAAGAAGTATGTATAAATTCAATTCACTCCACCAGAAGTGCTTTATTTTAAATATTGTCAACCAGTGAAGCTGGTCACACATTTCTGGGAGAATGAAGCATGTCCCCATGTGACTCAATGAGGAAGAGGCACCAGGAAGCTTGTGACTGAACTGATACATAAATAGGGTACTGCAAATAACAAAACCTAATATAATTGCCTTAGGGTGGAGAGAAGACTTTAGGAGTGGGGACGCAAATATCACAGGCTGGAAAACTGGTGACTCGTTTGGTGGTATATTAGGGTCCTCTAGAGGAACAGAACTAATAGGATAGATATAAATATGAGGGTGACTTTCTTAGGACAACTGACTCACACAATCACAAGGTGAAGTCCCACACTAGGCTATCTGCAAGCTAAGGAGCCAGGAAGCCAGTCTAAATCCCAAAACCTCAAAATTAGGGAAGCCAACAGTGCAGCCTTCAAAGGCCTGATAGTCCCTGGCAAATCACTGGTGTTAGTCCAAGAGTCCAAAAGCTGAAGAAGAACCTGGAGTCTGATGTTCGAGGGCAGAAAACATCCAGCACAGGAGAAAGATGGAGGCCAGAAGACTTAGCCAGTATAGTCCTTCCACGTTCTTTGGCATGCTTTTATCCTAGCTGTGCTTGCAGCTGATTAGATGATGCCAAACTAGATGGCGGGTGGATCTGCCTCTTGAGCCCACTGATTGAAATGTTAATCTCCTTTGGCAACACCCTCACAGACACACCCAGGAGCAATCTTCTGCATCCTTTAATCCAATCAAGTTGACACTCACATTAACCATCACAAGTGGTAACAAAACATTTGGTCAAACTGTCAACAGCTGTCTTTGGAAAGTAGACCAAATGCTGATTCAGGCTGTAGCATTAGGAGAAATGTTAGGAGAAAAACTAAAAATTTGACATGGGATGGTTCTTTCTTGCTGTGTTCAGCAAGGTACTAGAAGAGAGACATGTGTTTTTTTTCTCGATTGAAACTAGCTAGCCTGCAGAGATGGAGGAAAATATTATCTTAATGAAAGCAGTTTTTGCCCTTTTTTATTTTTATGACGATAAACGTCACATATGAACAAGAATATGTAAAATATATATGTATAGAGAGTATTTTAAAAGTAAACATCCATGCACTCACCACCCAAGGCAAGAAATGGAACATTGCCAGCATCCCAGAATCACCAGGTGCCACTCCCCAATCAAATTACCTTACCTCTCCACAGAGGAAATCATTATTCTGGTTCTGAGGACAGCAAAACACTTGCTTTTCTTTATAGTTTTATCTCATATACATAAATATATATATCCTTAAAACAATGTAGTTGTTCAGTATTTACTGTTTTAAACTTTATACAAGTGGAATTATGTTGATGGCATCCTTCTTTAATTTGCTTCTTTTGCTCCACAATATGTCTGTGATACTCATCTACGTTGTGATTAGCTATTTCCTTCATTTTCACCACTGTGTAGAATTCTATTGTTTTAATATAAATGCCACAGTAGAATTTAACCATTCTACCACTGCTGAATATTTGTTTCATTTCCAACTTTTGGCTATTGCAGTGCTACTATGAACATTAAGAAAAAAATGTTTGAGGCATCTTCCTGACTGGGAAGAACTTTCTTGTACATGCTTCCCAGGGTACATGTTCAGTAGTTTTCCCAAGGCATTATATTAGTTAGGGTCCTAGCAGGGAAAAAAAATAACGGTAATGAAAGATAACCTGCAAAGATGTATACTCAGAGTGCAATTGTTGGGCTTTGAGCATGTTTATCTTTAAATTTATTAAAGGACAAACTTTTCCACAGTGATTGTTTCAATATAAAAGTTGACATCACCAAAACTTAGTATCATTAGATCATTTCATTTTTGTAAATATGGTAAGGATGTAATGATATCTCCTTGTAGTTTTATTTTTTACTTCCCAAATATTAATATGGCTGGGAATATTTTCAAGTTTCTTGGTGATTTGGATTTCCTTTCACTTGAAATGCCATATAAAGTCTTTTGTCCAAATTTCGATTGACTGCCTTTTTCTTACTGATTCATAGGAATCATTTATATATTCCAGATACTAGTTTTTCACCAGTTACATATATTGCAAATATGGTAGTTCTTTATGATTAGGTTTATATTAGGTTCACCAAGTAGGTAAGATTATGCATGCTTATTACGGGTCCTTGTGGTTTTGCTGTTATTTTCTTCGAATGCCCCAAATCAAAATTATAATAAAAAGAAAATGGACAAAATAGGTAGTAAAGAATGTGATGAAAATTCTGGGCAGAGAAAGCAAAAGTGAAGGTGTAAGAGGGAGGAAGAGTAGAAAAGTAAGAAAAGCATCTCACATCAATTAAAGTTCTAAATTTTATTTCAAATGATTATTAAATATTACTAAATGATGACATTCAACTAAATAAATCCTTAAATGAAAATAATTTAGCATTTATTCTAATATTGAAAATAATAAAAATAAACAAGGCAAGACAAAAAAGAACTGAATATAGTACTATTTACCTTTCAGTACCTTAAATCAGTTTTCATTGAACTTAAATTTGTACAGAATTTATGTAAGTAAATCACATGATCAAGAACCATAACACTACAACTTTGTATTTGTCATAGTGTATAATAACATCAGTCATGGGATTGAATTGGCATGCTAACAGGCATTAAGCTTACTTTAAACAATCTAGTAATTAAAAGTCAAGTTACCACTTTGCCAAAGTCTGCGTGTTCTTAATTAAGCTATTCCTAAAATATTATAATATATAAAATATATATTTACATATTATATAAATATATATTTAGTTAATAAGCTATGAAAAGCAAGGGGAGAGAAAACAAAAATATAAGAGAACAGAAGATTCAGTTCCTTAAAGATGTAACAGAAAATGACTTCCAACTTCATGTTGCAATTAAATAATAACTATCATTATTATGATTTTTGAGACAGAGTCTTACTCTGTCACATCCGGGCTAGAGTGCAGTGGCAAGATCTTGGCTGACTGCAGCCTGGATCTCCCAGGTTCAAATGGTTCTCCTGCCTCAGCCATCTGAGTAGCTGGGGTTACAGGCAGGTGCCACCAAGCCTGGCTAAATTTTTTTTTTTTTTTTTTTAATATTTTTAGTAGAGACGGGGTCTTACCATATTGGCCAGGCTAGTCTGGAACTCCTGACCCGTCAAATAATCTGCCCGCCTTCCCCTCCCAAAGTGCTGGGATTACAGGTATAAGCCACCGTGGCCAGTCTAAATAACTATTTTTTGAGAAGAATTCATTGATAGCACAAAAGTATGTTAAGAAACTACTTAAGCTAACTACTATTAAGCTGTCTTCTTTCACAACTATTAATAAAAATGTTGATAGTAATGTAACTAAGATACTTAATGTGTCTTAATATACATTAATCTTTTGAATTACACATTTTCTCTTGAAGACTATAATAAAATGACTATACAATTCATTCTTCTTTATAGATTTGTAGAAAGTACCAACATAACTGACAGGAAATGAAATACTGTCATTTAAAAGTCCTGTATTAAAATAAAACTACTTTGAATCATCTTGGCCTAAATATTTTAAAAAGTGATTCAAGTGTTTATTCATAACAGAATTTTAAATAAGAAAAGCCAAATTAAAAATTATATTTTAAGCAAAAACCATTTTAACACAGATAATACTATGATATTATTTTCCTGAAGGTAAGAAAATCACTTATGCTAGTTATGTTAATACTCTTCATAGAACTTAAGATAAATTTTAATTATGAATGCTCATGAGGTAGCTAAAGATACTAGGATCAATGCCAACAAAGTAGTTAAGTGCTAAAAAAATCCTTAGGATGATATAGGTTTGCATGAATCTTTGACAGCCCTTACAAATCTGTTTTTCTAATCAGTATAAAAATAATTTTAAAAATCACCTTCTGATCTAATTCCTAATTTCCTTTTTAAAAATGATCTCTTAATAGGATTAATTTCCAATTGATGTAAAACAGAAGTAAATTCTCATGGTTATAAAAAAAGATATAAAGAATTCGTATATATTCCAAATTCTTAGAAAAGCAAATGCCATCTGAGGAAGGATTATTGCACTTGCCTTTACTAAATAAATCTGCAAACTTAAAATCAGGAAGAACAAATTCATTGATTATAAAATAACAAGTTTCAATTAAAAATTAATGATCAAATGTTCAATGTTTACTTAAAAAATGTATCAAGGGTAAGTTTGGGATTGCTTGGTTTTATTTTCTTTGATGTTGAGTACTTTGTCATCAATCCTGGCCTAGAATGAAAAGGAATACACAATTAAAATGCAGGAAGAGATTCTAGAAAATAATTCATTTTTAATATTGATTACTTAATAATTTATAAAATAATTGAATTTTCATATTGTAGCCAGCTTTATTAAGGCTCAAATTAGCCATACCTTTTTGTTCTTGTTACAGTCTTCTGTACTCCACTTGAGTTACCTTTAAAGGAAAGAAAAGTCAAGAAATTCCATAATGAATAACATGAAATAATTTAAAAGTTGTATAAAAATTTAAAAAGTTAAAACTAATTGATTAAAGCTAATAACTTCCTTGGTACTATATAGTTCATATGTAAACACCAAAAACTATAGTTTCTTTGTAATTTACTAGTTTTATTAGCATTACACTTAATTTTATTGGTGAAATTTGGGTAGACTCAACATTACCAAGTTAAAGAGGCTTTCTTGTTATGCAATTATAGTTAATTTACCACTGTGCCTTCACAGATGTTCTCTGAAGGAATTTCTTTTTTGATTAGATCACTCAACTCTTTCAACCTTTGAGTTCATTCTGTACTAAATCAAGATCAAACCAAAGTTTTCCCAAGATTCACAATCTATAGGCTTGAGTTAATTCTAAACTATGGCAAGGTAACTAACATTTTCCTAAATAGCAGCATACACAAACTACCCATTTTAATAGTGTGGGTTTCAGATTTAACAACAATCTCATTAATTTTAATAAAACTTATTCCTAGAAAACCATGTAGCTTAAAATGACTACATACTCACCAGTATTTCTGGAGCTTTCTTTGGGTTGATTAACTGGGTTAACTTTATCCCTTCTTAGTTCTTGGATAACACTTTTATTTAAGCAAACATCCACATGCACATTGAACAGGGTTAGATCTGAAGTCTTTTGTTCTACGTTACAAACAGGACAAACTAGAGCTTGGCCTGTTACCACTTTACATAAATAAGGCTGGCAGGATTCTTGTCTACTTAATAATCCAACATCTTCATTTTCCAATGAAACAGTACAAGAATTCTGATGACAGTGTTCAATATTAAAAGACTTGCTTGGGAGACTAGAACATTCTTCCTTGCTATGCTTATTACTTAAAGCATCTATGCTTTTTGCTTTAGATGAGTTATCTATAGTATCTACTAAATCTACACAATCTACTGAAGATATTTCTTTATTTTTTGGATGGGCTTCATCATCTTGCTTCTCATAAAGTGAAGAAGAAGAAACATTTTCTTTCTTGTTAACTTTGGTTGCAGAAACATGTGAACATGAGAACATTTTAGAGTTTTCACTGATTGAAGGTCCATCAAGACATGCATCTACATGTTTATTAAAGGCTTCCAGACTGATGTATCCTTGTGCCCTAAAGCAAACAGGACAGGTAAGTATCTGACAGTTTTCTGAATTCTCTGATATTTCCAAATTCTCATTCATCTTCTTTAAAACTGGGAATAGTTGTGATGTCTGTAAACTTTGTTCATTCATGGTTTCACATTTAAATGTATCCTGGTGGCTCCATTTCCTTTCTGATCGTTTTTTATCAAAGAAACTCTTCTTAGGAGACACTTCTAGAGGTTTTGCAAACTTATCTTTGTTAGTTTTCTCTAGTATACACCCATTGGCTGATGGGGTTTGGTTTCCAGCCTGTAAAAAGCCAATAATGCTCCTTTGTTGGTGTTTCCTGTCTTCTTCACTGGGAAAACTAGATATCCGAACACCTAAATTAAATCAATCACAATCAAATTCAAATTCAACAAAGCCAATTCACTCACAATGCATAAAAACATTTTGTCTCATGCTATGACATATACAAAAAGTTGGCTAGAGAGAAACAATAAGTAACATTTCAAAGCTGGTATCATGAGTGAAAATTTACTTTCCTTTATAAAAGAATACCCCCCATTAAATATTAACTATTTAGAGTTAGCAGGATGATGTAGGACTTCAATTCATATATGACACATAATACCATTAAATACTATGTAACTAACTGGAGTCAACTATACAGACTCTTTAACTTTTTTTTCTTCCAATAAACTTTATTTTTTAGAGGAATTTTAAATTCACAGAAAAATTAAGCAGAAGGTACAATGAGTTCCCATAGAGCCCCTTCCCCTACACATGTACACCCTTCCACCCCAACTATCAACATGTGGTACCAGAATGGTACATTTGTTACAATCTACAAACCTACATTGCCACAACATTGTCACTCAAAGTCCATAGCTTACATAAGGTTCACCCTTGGTGTACATTCTGTGTGCCTGGACAAATTTATAATGACGTGTATCATTATAGAATCATACAGAATCATTTCATTGCCCTAAAAATTCCAGTGTTTTGCCTATTAATCCCTTCCTTCCCTCCTAACTCCTGATAATCAATTATTTTTTACTGTATTTATATTTGCCTTTTCCAGAATCTCATATAGTTGGAATCATACAGTATTTAGCTTTTTGAGATTGGCTTCTTTTACTTAACAATAGGCAGTTAAGTTTCATTCATGTCTTTTCATGACTTGATAATTCATTAATGTGCTGAATATTATTCCACTGTCTGTATGTACCACAGTTTATTTATCCTTTCACCTACTGAAGGACATCTTGCTTGCTTCCAAGTTTTGGCAAGTATGAATTAAGCTTCTATAGACATCTGCTCTTTGGCTTTTTTTTTTTTGAGAAGGAGTTTTGCTCTTGTTGCCCAGGCTGGAGTGCAATAGCGTGATCTTGGCTCACTGCAACCTCTGCCTCATGAGTTCAAGCAATTGTCCTGCCTCAGCCTCCCGAGTAGCTGGGATTACAGGTGCCCACCACGACATCCAGATAATTTTTTGTATTTTTAGTCGAGACAGGGTTTCACTATGTTGGCTAGGGTGGTCTCGAACTCCTTACCTCAGGCAATCCACCCACCTTAGCCTCCCAAAGTGCTGGGATTATAGGAGTGAGCCACTGCTCCCAGCCCGGCTCTTTTAATTAACATTTTATTCAGTTAAGTGTGTGTGGTATCTTTCTTATATGAAAGTATGGCTAGTGACCCACTCCTACTAGTAAAGTAGGCATTTGGAGTGCTGATCCATATACATACTTTGACCCAGTTCACTTTGGAAACATGGCTTATTTGTTAGTTTTTACCATGCAATGGCTGGAGATGTGATTTCATTCATCACAATCCTTTATCTGTAATTCCCAAATCCAAAAAGTTCTGAAAACTGTAAACAAGTGATAACTAATGACTAAATTAATGAGAGACTAGAATCTTTACAGTCTCTGAATATTTTGTTTTGCTACAGAAATATTAATGTGTTTAAACAGGCGGTGTTGCCCCAGATCCACAAAGAACTGTTACATAATATACATGCACTGAATTTGCTTTCTAAAATATGAAAAGTTTTGAATTTTGAAACATACCTGGACTTCAGAATTTCATTAATAAGGAAAAGAACAACTTTAATTGGCACTTACTGGAATTAAACTAATGATCATGGCTTCTCAAATCAGGATCTAATAATTAAGATAAATGGCAGCAGCAAAGAAAAAACTTCCTAAACAGGTTTAAGAAATAAAATGAAAGTGAGAATACAGGTGCTCTTTGACTTAAAATCGGATTGTATCCAGATAAACCCATTGTAAATTGAAAACATAATAAGTAAACTCAGAATACTTTCAATTTATGATGGGTTAATTGGACATAACCACAATGACCACATTGTAAGTTGAGAGTATACTGAAAACAACATACAGCTTTCCCACCATTGCAAAGTTGAAAAATCAGTAAGTTGAACCACTGTTAAGCTGGGGGCCACCTGTATTCCCATAGTTGATTATTTGGGAAAATCTAGCAGATTTAAGGGAAAACAAAAATAAAAAGTCATACCCATAAGTCTTAATCTTAAAGGATGTGGAAAATCAGCATCAATTTCTGTTTTTAGCAACTCCTTAGCAATGGCAAATATTTCTTCTGCAGTAGAAACAACAGATGAAACTGTAGATGCACGAGTTTTTACTTCAAAATTCACATTCTTCAACTTAATGGTAACAGTTCTACCCTATAACATATACAATACGTTATTTATTTATTTATTTATAAGATAAGGTCTCTCTCTGTTGTCCATGCTGGAGTGTGCTGGCACAGCTGTAGCTCACTACAGCCTTCAACTTCTGGGCTCAGGTGATCCTCTTGCCTCAGCCTCTTGATAGCTAAGATTACAAGTGCATGCCACCATACCTGGCTAATTTTTTAATTTTTGGTAGAGAGAATCTCACTATGTTACGTAGGCTAGTCTCAAATTCCTGGCCTCCAGGGATCCTGGCCTCCCAAAGTGTTGGAATTACAGGCATGAGCTACTGCACCCACCAGAATACATTATTCTATATGATGTCCTAACTTCTAGAAAAAAGCCTTGTTAGAAAAATTCAGAAAGGTTTACAGACACAAGAATATGAAGTATAACCAATTATTTATAAAACATGGTGATAAAAACTATTATAATTAAAATACCATTTTAGCCAACAATTTTTACTCCCCTTTCCAAACATAAGCTGAAATCCCATTTTAGTTTTCAGATGGTGGTCTCACTCTATTGCCCAGGCTGGAGTACAGTGGCATGATCATGGCTCACTGCAGCTTCAGTCTCCCAGGCTTGTGCTATCCTCCTGCCTCAGCCTCCCAAGTAGCTAGGAGTACACGCTCGTGCCACTATGCCCAGCTAATTTTTAAAATTTTTTGTAGAGACGTGATTTCACTATGTTGTCCAGGTTGGTCTTGAACTCCTGGGCTCAAGGAATCCTCCTGCCTCAGCTTCCCAATGTGCTGGGATTACAGGCATGAGCCACTATGCTTGACTTAAAATCCCATTTTAGCCAGTAATTATTATTCCCCTTCCCAACTGAATTTTTTTTTATTTTTTATGTTAGAGTCTCACTGTGTAGCCCAGGTTGGAGTCCAGTGGAATGATCTCGGCTCACTGCAACCTCTGCCTCCCAGGTTCAAGCAGTTCTCCTGCCTCAGCCTCCCGAGTAGCTAGGATTACAGGTGCACACCCTGCACACACCACCACGCACATCAGCACCAAGCTGACCCATGCACTTCAGCAAAGTGGAAGATGAGTGGGGATTCTGGCGACAGGCAAATCCAGATTCCGGATTGCAGCAAGCCAGCCAGGGAGGCTGACGTCACTCTACAGAAGCCCAGGACCAGGCCTTGGCCTTGACCAGGTGCTCCCCACTACACCCTCTCACAGATTTTTTTTTATTATACTGTAAAAATGCAATAATTTTATTTTTTATTTTATTTTTTTCTTTGTGTGTGTGTGTGTGTGTGTGTGTGTGTGTTGGTATTGTTGTTGTTGTTGTTTGTTCTAATTTTTTGTATTTTTAGTAGATACGGGGTTTCACCATGTTGGCCAGTCTGGTCTCGAACTCTCGATCTCTTGTGATCCACTCACCTCAGCCTCCCAAAGTGCTGGGATTACAGGTATGAGGCAACGTGCCTTGCCCCCTAACAAATTTTTATAAAAGACATTTACATTAAGGGCAAGGTTAAATGATCACATTCATTCATTCATTCATTCATTTGACAGAGTCTCACTCTATTGCCAGTCTGCAGTGCAGTGGCACGATCTCAGCTCACTACAATCTCCGCCTCCCAGGTTGAAGCGATTCTCCTGCCTCAGCCTCCCGAGTAGCTGGGACCACAGGTGTGCACCATCATGCCCAGCGAATTTTTGTATTTTTTAGTAGAGACAGGATTTCACCATGTTGACCAGGATGGTCTCAATCTGTTGACCTCATGATCTGCCTGCCTCACCCTCTCAAAGTGCTGGAATTACAGACGTGAGCCACCGTGCCTGGCAGGTCACTTTCATTTTTACGGAATCTCTTTTGGAGGTTGATTCACACAAAGGAAGGAAAAAAAATTCTTTCTCAAAGTGTCTCATTGAAAAGGACTTAAGAATAGCTCATACTTACTATGTGCCTTCTATATTGTCAGATACTATGCCAAACAATTTACATATAAGAATTCCCTTTATATTTAAGTTTGTTTTTCTTCTGTTGTTTTGTTTTGTTTTGAAATGAAGTTTCACTCTTTGTTGCCCAGGCTGGAGTGCAACGGGGAGATCTTGGCTCACCACAACCTCTGTCTCCTGAGTTCAAGCGATTCTCTTGCCTCAGCTTCCTGAGTAGCTGGGATTACAGGCAGGTGCCACCACACCTGGCTAATTTTGTGTTTTTAGCAGAGACGGAGTTTCTCTATGTTGGTCAGGCTGGTTTCGAACTCCCGAGCTCAGGTGATCTGCCATCCTCTGCCTACAGTTAGGTGTTTTATGAGCGCAAAGTTTCAGTGAAGACAATGAAACAGTTCTAGAGATGGGTGGTGGTGATGGTTATACAACAATATGAACGATACACTTAAAATGGTAAATTTTATGTTATGTATATTTTAGTATCCCCTGGAGAAGGAAGTTAATTCCTATTCTCTCTCATCAGAGGGTAGATTACATTTACTAACTTACTTCGAAAGGGAAAAACACTTAACTTCACAGCGGAGAAGCCTAGTAAACACTAAGTGTTGAAGATTAATATCATCCATGATATCATGTGGCTATCATATACCCCATGATAGGATGTTATGAAAAGGGAACTTTCTCTGTGGTATTCTAAAAATCCATAACCTTGATCTAATCATGAAAAAATCATCAGATTAAAAAAACCAAGACTGGGGGACATTCTGCAGAATATCTGTATAATACTACCCAAGACTGTCAAGGTCATGAAGAAGAAAGAAAGACTAAGAAACTATCGCAGACCAGAAAACTGGAGACACATGACAGCTAAATGCAACATAGTCCCCTGGATTGAACTGTGGAACGCAAAGAGGACATTAATGGAAAAATAAGTAAACTCCTAATAAAGTCTGGGGCTGAGTTAATAATTGGCAATATACTAATGTCAGTTTCTTACTTTTGACAACTGTACTCTGGTAATACATTAATAATGGAGAAAACTGGATGAGGAGTATGCTGAAATTCTATTATTTGTTGTGACTTTCTTGGAAATCTAAAATTACCATAAAATTAAACATTTAAATATTTTTTTAAAAAGAAAATTCTTAAACTCAAGGTATGATAGAGAAGGATTATGAGAAAAATACTCATCAGATATCCCATTCTTTGTCATAATTTTTTAAACAAATTTTTTACTGATGCATAGTATGAACACAGTAAATTATCACATGTACCTCATAGTTTTGATCTTCATAAAGATCAAATAAGTGTACTTGGGATATCTATCACCTTAAATATTTGTATCTTTTTAATGCTGGAAACATTCAAATTATTCCCTTCTAGCTATTCTGATATGTAAAATAGAATATTGTACACTATAGTCATCTTACTGATCTATTAAACACCAGGTCTTATTTCTTCTATCCAACCATATATGTGTATCTGTGTAGCAATTTTAAAATGCTTTTTTATTACACTTTGCACTGACTCTACCTATGGTTTAAGAGTATTGGGAATACACTAAATATAAATTATTGTGACTGAAGATTATAAAATAGCAAGTTCAAAGCCTTACAGGCTTTTGTTGTCTTGTGTTAAGCAACCTGGATTACAGCCTTGAAACAAAACGCCTATTTTAGAAGATCATTGTCTAAGTAAGAAAAACATTAAAGGATGATTGGAAAGACATTCGTAATATGTGAATACAATTCTTGGGAAACACTTTCTTTTGCTTTATTCTCTAATGCCAGTGTAACTCTGGTTTTGAACTTATTCAAATATACTCCTGAGGTACAGGAGTAAAGTCCTCTGAATTATACTGAACCACTCTATCCTCGTAAGTTGCTTCTTCATAGAATCACCTCATCACAGACTTCAGATATGGGTCAGAATTGAATTTGTCTGACTGCTGGGGATAGGAATACACTATTCTGACATTTATTAATTTGTAGTCATCATTAAGGAATGTGTAATTTAACTCTAGCTTTAAGGTAGCATTATTAAAAAACTTAAAAACTAAGGACACCATATCAAAATAAAGCACCTTAAGTCCTTCTTTCTGTAGATCTTGAGCAAGTTCACTGCAAAGTTCTTGGCACAGGCTGTATTGTTCTTCTGCTTTATTTATCTCACTGAAAGTCCTAGAAAGACAAGAAAGATTTTGATGCACAAAGTAAAACACAATTCAGGATAGTTTGGAAATGGTATGCATGTTTATGTGGCTAGCATTAAGTTATATTTTCTGCAGTACAAAATAAAGTTTTCAAATGAACTAAGATTTAATTAAGTAAAAATATCTAAGATCTATATAAATAATGCATGATTAGCAAAGGAACAATTTTATGCTCTTGCTCTATTATATCACAAAAAAGATAATTAAACTTACCAACAGATAATGGTAACACCTCCAGAACTTAAAACAGATTAGGGCATATATATATACACTTTGTTACAGAAGATTATCTTAAGAAAGTCCAAATGAGAATATCATTCCAATTACTGCACATAGATTTTCTGGATGAGAAACATCTTTAAGTAGATTTAAAGGGCTGACCCATGAAGCCTAGGCAGAGTTATTTAATAG
>NW_016107365.1:5188352-5223455 GCF_001604975.1 Cebus imitator | reverse complement strand
ATTAAATATAGATATTTTGAATTCATTTGCAAAAGAGTACTGAAGGAAGTTGATAGGTGATATTAACATAAAAAAGGATAATAGAAAGAGGCCAGAATGATGAGTATGGACCCTGGGCAAGTGACCCATCAGAAAAGAGTTCCCTTTCTACTTTTAACCTTGTCCTCAGCTACTCAGTTCTCTTCCCTAGTGACAATCAATGTGTCAGCTTCTTATTCTTATGAATTCCTTAGAAATATCCCACATATATATATGCAAACAACATAACATTTCCCCCTTATTTTTTTATATAAACAGTAGAATTTTAGATATTGTTTAGTACCCTGCTTTTCTTAATTTATCTTGGTAAGAGTTCCCCATGAGTAAATGATTTCCTCATTTTTATACAGTAGCATAATATTCTAATTTAAATATATAAGGTAATTTAACCAATTCTCTATTCATGGATATTCAAGTTTTTTCTATCATAAAAGATGCAATGAGTAACCCTGTGTATATGTAAAATGACAGGTGACTACATCTGTGGAATTAATTCTTAGTAAAAGAATTAATGGCATCAAAGTACATGTGTATCTGTGATTTTGATATATATTATCAAATTTCTTACCCCCTGTGGTAAACCAGATAATGGTCCCTAAAGATGTTCAAATCCTAATCCCTGGAATCTGTGAACCTAGCACCTTACATGACAAAAGGGATTTAGCAGATGGTGATTAAATTCTGATCGAGAGAGATTACTCTGGAATGTCCAGCTGTGCCCAATGTAATCCCAAGGGTCCTTATAAGAAGGAGGCAGGAGGGTTAGAGTCAGATAAAGAAGTTGCTGAGGCTATGAGTTAAGGAATGCCGGTGGCCTCTAGAAGATTTTCATAAAGAAATGGACTCTCCTCCAGAGCTTCTAGAAGAAACGGAGCTCTACCAACACATTAACTTTAGAACCACTGACTTTCAGAATGACAGAGAATAAATTTGTGTTGTTTTAAGCCACTAAATTTGTAGAAATTTGTTATGATGGCAATAAAAAACCTAATGTACTCTTCCCTCTAAAGTTTATACATTTTTACTCCCACAGTCTTGCCAATAAAGTAGGTTAGAATCTTGGCCAACCAGTGAAAGAAAGGTATCTGAGAGAACTTTCAATCTGCATTTTTTTAATTATAAATAAAAATGGCAATATTTTCACTTGTTTTAAGAGCCATTTGTATTTTCTTTTCTATTCGTTAATCAGACCTTTGTTCATTTTTTGTATTGGCTTACTGTCTCTTTTTTATTGATTATAAGAGCTCTTTCTATATTAAAGAAGTGTGTAAATAAATTGCAACCTCCTTTGCTCCAACTTCATACCAAATTTGATGTTATATGGCCCATTTTAAAAAAGAGCAAGGAGAGACAGTTTCCAGAAAAACAGTGGAGAACACATTCCTGTATATCAAATAGCGTCCTCAATAACAGACAAAATGGCAGAGCATTTTATTAATAGGACAATACTATTTTGCTTTTGGATGCTTTTTTCTCTCTCTTTGATTGCTTTCACATGGACCGAAACCTAAAATAGCAATTTTTATCAAATCCATTTACTGTGTTGTCTTGTAAAAGTTATTTCGCTTTTCTGACCACACACAATATATGTGAAATATGAACACACCTTGACTAGGTCAGTGTTTTGTCTTGTTTTGGTTTTGAGACAGAGTCTCACTCTGTTGCCCAGGCTGGAGTGGAGTGGTGCCATCTTGGCTCACTGCAAATTCCACCTCCCAGGTTCAAGCAATTCCCGAGCCTCAGTCACCCAAGTAGCTGGGATTACAGGTTTGAGCCACCATGCCCAGCTGATTTTTGTATTTTTAGTAGATACAGGGTTTTGCCACATTGGCCAGGCTGGTCTCAAACTCCTGGCCTCAAGTGTTCTGCCTGCCTCAGCTTCCCAAAGTGCTGGGATTATAGGCATGAGCCACCTTGCTGGGCCCTAGGTCAGTGTTTCTTAAATGTCTCAGTGGAACGAACCTTGCTACTTTGAGAAGATAATTGAGGGACATTTCAAACAATTACTTATTTCCCCAAATAGTACTAGTTTCCATCAAGATTTTCTTTGGTTTTCCAACAGGATTGTGAACCACTAAACTAGATCATCTTTAAGCTTTCTTTCATTAGTAATACTTTACTATGTGATTAAGCTTCTGCTTAATCACCAATATTGAAAGAATTTTAGGAAGAATTACCATTGTTACTTCTTAAATTTCCTAAGTAAATACTCAATTGTCCTTATAAACAAGCTAGAAATTAAAATATGAAATTCTAAAATGCTTTGTTTTCACTAAGGATTAAAAACCAACATTAAAAAAATAGCAGAAGTTTATTTTTGAGATTATAGCAACTAAAAATAATAGTCTTATACTAAGGCATTTACTTTAGGGAGTGTAAACTACTAAAAATGGTTATAGTAATTTGCAAATAGATTCCTTATTTCAGTGATATTAAAAATCAATTTAAAATTAGTAAAATAACATGAATTATGCACAATTAACAATAATTAACAAAACATTACCTTTCAACGCTCATACTCTTCCTCTCTCCATCCCTTAAAATGAAAAAAAAAAAAGTCTTTATTTTTCAAAGACTGAGTTTTTTTAGTTAACCAAGAGGATTTAACCATCAATTACCTTTTAGAGATCTCAAATTTTTTATTAAAATTTATACTTCATGAAAAAGTGTTTTTTATCCAAAAATAAACAAAGAACATACATAGGTAAGATGCTAATCAAGTCTATATCTAATGAAGAGAACAAACTTGAAAATAGGTAGATATTAGAAATTGCTTCTATTAAAAACCTATCAAAAACCACAAGCTATAAAAACAAATAGGAAGTGGTAATGTAGTATCTTCCAGTTACAGAATACAATTAAATTTTTAAAAATTTAAAATCATTTATCTAGTTTTTGGGCTAGTATATTAACTTCTTTCTCCCATACCCCATTCATTATTCATGTATACCACTCTAGAGAACCTCAGTCAGAATTTGATACAGACTATAGGATAAAGACTGGGAATCTGAACTACCTGGTTTGGCTGTATTCCAGCTGCTCGACAGGACTAGTTAAAACCAAAAAGTTGAAATTACATGTAGAGTACTCATTTTCCAAACATTTAGTGAATCTATTATGATTCAAGCACTGTTCTAGAACTTGAGGATATAGTAATGAAGAAAACAGACCAAGTACTTGCCCTAAGGAAACTTACATATATCCCACTGAAGAGAGACAGATAAACAAATATAGTAGTAAATACGGAATAGATAGAAGGGGAGAAGTACTCAGATTAAAAAGCAAAGCAAAGTAAGGGAATAGAGAATACGGACAGAGGGAAAGGCAAGCTTGATATATTATTATAAATTACCTATGAATTTCATGTAAAAGCCTTACCTGCATCTCTAAATACCACAAGTTAATATATGTTATATTAAATCAGAACTATATTGTTTTCAAGCACTATGGAAATAAAAAAAATTTAGATTAAAAATAAAGTTTTATTTCCTGTTATCTTCTAATATAATTACTTATAGTGCTGTGACATCTTTATCTTTCATTATGTCCACTGAAGATCAAAGTCAGCTAACTATGGACTCAAAAGATTGAAGAGCAGGAAGAGATGAGTAAAGTATTACAACAAGCCTTGCAATCTCTGTAAAATTTAGTAGGTTTAATTGGTCAATCAATTTTATATGCATCCCCATTGATTTTTATTGTTGTCCTTTAGTTTAAACACAAGAATATAAAGGAGTCATTTTGAGGACAGTCTGACAAGACAATGACAAAATTGTCAAAATAGTACCCAGTGTTGACTTCCATGATTCCCAGTCTTTCAAAATTCCCTTCTTCTCACCTACCCTCCCAGCAATTTACCTTCTCTCTCTAGAGGTCCTCTTTTTAAGACCTAGGTAAAAGAGTGGCAGGGAAGAAAACCCAGGGTATTTCCCCTAGCTGTTCCCTCTTTCAGCCTTTGCATGACTGGCTCCCACAGGTCTCTCTCCCTGTGGATGATGGTTGCCATCCCTCACACTTACCCCCAAGTCATTTTCTATGCCCTCACTCTGCTTTACTTTCTTCATTTGTTTATTTGGTTATATTCTATCTCTCACACTAGTCTGTAAACTCCATGAAGGCAGCAAACGCCTATTTGCTGCTGTTATCCATAGTGCCTGGAATAGTACCTAACACAAAATACTCAGTACTGAATGAATGAATCATTTACAAATTTGGAAAACCAAAGAAATGTGGTTCAAGGCTTTCAAAGAATCATCATATCTCCTTCCTTTATTAAAGTGTGTATTATGGAATATGGCCATCTTTCTTTCCACAACAACCTAACTACTCTTAGGTTCTGTTTTTTTTTCTTTTTCTTTTTTTTTTTTTTTTTTTGAGATGGAGTCTTGCTCTGTCGCCAGGATGAACAACCTGACTACTGGCATTCCTCTTAGGTTCTGGTTTTTTTTGTTTGTTTTTGTTTTTTTTTAGATGAAGTCTTGCTCTGTCACTAGGCTGGAGTACAGTGGCGCAATCTCAGCTTACTGCAACCTCCACCTCCTAGGTTCAAGTGATTCTCCTGCCTCAGCCTCCCTAGTAGCTGTGGAACCTAGTACAGGTGCCCGCCACCATGCCCAGCCAATTTTTGTATTTTTAGTAGAGACGGGGTTTCACCGTGTTGGCCAGGATGGTATCTATCTCTTGACCTCATGCCTCATGATCTGCCTACCTCGGCCTCCCACAAGTGCTGGGATTATAGGCGTGAGCCACCATGCCCGGCCTCCTCTTAGGTTCTGAACAAAGAACAAGGTAGGATAAAAAAGAAAGTAGCTATCATTCCTCTTGTCTCTCTACCCAATGCTTAAGCCAACAACCTAGGAGTGATTCTTCATTCTTCTTTTCCCTTTCTCCTACATCCAATCTGTTGACTCTAATTCAAACATTATATTCTGAATTAAACTAGCCTAAAAGAATTTTAAAACATGTTATCCATGTAGCCTCATATCAATGGTTAAAACTGATATTGCAGTAAATGCTAAAGAAAAAACATAATGACAATACATATAGATACCTTGTCAGGTGTGTTGAGCCTAGACCCAAAGAGATATGAAGGAAATAATGCCAAGATGTTTCAGAGAAAAGGAGAGAAAGCAATGCCCTCTGTTGGTAAAGTTCTGTGCATGTAATAATTCCAAGGGCCTTTAACATTTTTTCTGTAACTTTTCCTATTCCAGAAACCTAGAAAAGAATCAATATTTATTATTAATAGATTTTAAAGGTGAGCTAAAAATTGAGATTATAATCTCATTATGCTTTTTTTTTTTTTTTTTTTTTTTTTTTTTTGAGATAGAGTCTCGCTCTTGTTGCCCAGGCTGGAGGGCAATGGCACAATCTTGGCTCACCGAAACCTCCACGTCCTGCGTTCAAATGATTCTCATGCCTCAGCCTCCCGATTAGCTGGGATTACAGGCATGCACCAGCACACCTGGCTAATTTTGCATTTTTAGTAGAGACGAGGTTTCTCCATGTTGGACAGGCTGGTCTCGAACTCCTGACCTCAGGTGATCCACCCACCTCGGCCTCCCAAAGTGCTCATTATACCTTTTATAATTGATTAAAGGTATGATTAATGTGCCTATCATCTTCACAAGTCATGCAAGAAAACTGCTTTAATTACTTTTCACCACATTTACTAAACTAGTTTTTCATGGAATTTCAAAAGGCTTAAAAAAGGAGTATTGTGGTCATATAAACTTGGGGAATGGTGGGACTAACAAATTTAAGTGAAGCTTTTAATTGCAAGATTTATGAATCTTTAATATATTAATATGCATAGTGACATAACAACAGTGTGTGACACACCCAAAGGTATTTGACCCCAGAACCTTTTTAAAGAGAATACATATTCATACTTGAAAAACACATTGGAAAACACTGCTTTGCAGCTACGCCTTACATATACTAGTCAGTAATCATTATATGTTACATACTGAGCATGGGAAAAATATTTAAATTCATTCATGTACATTATGTTGAATGAGAAAAGCAAATCCTAGAACATCATATACAGTAGTGTGTAGTGCAATTATTGGAAAAAAAAATGTATGTACTCAGAAAAATCTAGAAGCTTTAAAAAATAATATAGAAGCTTTAAAAAAAAAAAAAATAAGGTATACACTTTTTTGGAAGCCCTGAGGGATAATTTTACCATTTTTAAAATGGTGAAGTATTTTGGTTTATTCTTTGTCAACAACAATTAAAATTCTAAATATCTTTGAAGCATCATGCCCATTAATCTAGTAGCAATCTGGACTTTAGAACTCAGCTAGCACTAAGTTACAGATGAAAGGACTGTTACAAATGTTATTTTAATTTCCCTTCTGCTTGGCAGGAGTTCATTTAAAAAACTGTGATTATTACTTTCTTAAAAATTTATAGGAAATATACACTAAATCTCACTTTTAGGGTTTCATAGAAACATTTCTTCAAGTCCAAATTCAATCACCCATTATACTTCTTGCTTGTTATCTATTGTTTTAAAACTTTTTAGCAAAGAATGATTAACTATTGGCCTACATAGTTATCTCTTCAGAATTTGGCGTACGTATACAGATGAAAAAGTTTATATAAAATCTTACCTTTCTAATGGGTAAATCCTTGATGAAGTCCATCACAGCTTGTCTATCGGGGAGAATTTGGTATTGTCCATTTGGTTTATTCTTATCACTGCATACTTTTGCTAACATTGTATTTGGGGCAATGCCTTAAAAGAAGAATACTCGGATGACTCAAAGAAGTTGATATGTATGATTTTTAAATATGCAATAACAAAACAGAAAAAAATGTTAATTGCAAAAAATCTCAAATGATTTGTACTGCTACTTTAAGAATAACATTTGATTACCATCTACCTTACTTCCCCAGAGCCTACTATATGGTTTTAGAAAAACAGATTGTATTAGTTACTGTGGCAGCAAAAATGAGGAATATTTAGTTCTCCATGATATTTTAAAATGTAAGAGTAATTTCTGAGCTGAGCAATATTAACTGTTATTATTAGTTTACTTACTACTTTTAGTGGGAATACAGATTTTGTTTTTGTTTTTTTTTTCAGATGGAGTCTCACTCGGTTGCCCAAACTGGAGTGCAGTGGCGCGATCTTGGCTCACTTCAACCTCCACCTCCTGGGTTCAAGTGATTCTCCTGTCTCAGCCTCCTGAGTACACCCGGCTAATTTCTATATTTTTAGTAGAGACAGAGTCTCACTATATTGGTCAGGCTGGTCTTGAACTCCTGACCTCAAGTGATCCACCCGCCTTGGCCTCCCAATGTGCTGGGATTGTAGGTGTAAGCCAACACGCCTGGCCCAGATTGTTTTTATAGTGGTTCTGTATCCACTTCTCAGAAAAGATCCAGATATAATTTAGGATGAATATTTACTCTCTGAAAAGGTCTTCTGCATAGATTATCCACATAAAGCAAAAAATCAAAGATTCTGGGCTGCAGTATATTTAAAATAATGATAATTAGATTGGTGCATCCTTTTTACGTTATTCACAAAACAAATTACTATTTTTCAGAAAGATGTTTTATAATTTCTGGCAGTCCTGATTAAGATAATTTGAAATGGGTACATTCAAATATATTCATTAAACAGTTCATTTCAATTGTTATATACACCTTCCTAAGATGCATTATTTATTCACATGCTTTGATATAGAAAAAAAGATTTACCTAATCACAATATGGCTTTTACAAGATAGTTTAGGGTCCTCATGATGAATAACATTTATTATGCTAAGAGACAGTGATGGCCTCATGGATTATCAGCATATGTAAACTTGTTTTTCCTTTTACCACATGGTCCTGGATTGCTATGTTGCTAGTTGGTATTTCTTTTGTCTCCTACCTTGTGGCCATCTGGGTTCTCTCCTGCAGTGTAATCGTGGAAGGACTGAAGTCTCCCAAGGCAAACTAATAATCAAGTATTACATGTAAAACCAATAAAAATATATTTTGTCCTTAAAAAAGATAGCTATATGAAATATATAATCTTTTTTTTTTCTTCTTCAGGCTCATAATCTGCTTAATTACAATTTAATTACTAGGTTCACAGCAATTCTGAATAGGTAAAGTTGTTAGAAGTTGAACCAACTAGATAAGTAAAATGAATGAGAAACTACTAAAATTACACTTGAATTAGCCAGTCTGAAAATTCTAACTATAGTGGCCACCAATATCCTTTTAAATACCTGCACTGGCTGTCAGTGTTGTTTTTTGCTTGATTCTGAAACGAATTTCCTTTACCACTTCCTCGGCTGATGTTCCAAAAACAACTGAGTTTTGGAGTATTTGAGGATTGTTTTGTTCTTCATCTCCTGGGGGTTGCAAATCAGGAGGACTCTCTTCAAAAAGTAGCGGAGAGATGGATCGTTCATCCTCACTCAGTTTATTAACTTCCTTTCCTGGATTATCTAAATCATAAACAGGAAGAGTAACTCATCTTTGTTTTAAGAAGTATATACTTTTAAAATTTTGATTTGCTTGTTTATAAAGTATCACTTTGACTAAAGGCAAATTCAAAATAAACAGAAACTACCTCTGAAAGTTATGCTTATTTAAATATACAAATTCTTAAGGTCTGATTGAATAATCCCCAGTTTAAGAAAAAGAGATGTTATTATTACTAGGCTATAAACTATTATTACAAAGCAAAAATACCAATCTAGTTATTACATCATTATACTTATATTTTTCATAAGTGGACTGTAAAATACACTTAAATCTATACTTATACTAAAAATGTCTCCATGAACAAATCCATTAAAGCCTATTTTTCTGGGCTTAATGTAGAAGAAATACAGTTTAAATGTATTTATAACAACCAAGGTTAGCAACAAAGCTTTCTGATCCTGTCTCACAATTTTATTACATGTAAACATTTTCCAAATTAAGGCAAATGCAGAAACAAAAATTAAATTTCTAGTTTCAAGATGCATATGAATGTATATTACTTGAAAAATGAACTTGGCTATTTAGGAAAAAAATTTAAAGAAAATATAAATAAAGATAATATAAAATAAATACCAAAGACATCAGATTAACTAAAATTTAAAATATGCAGTGTGAGTTAAGTCATAGATGTTAATTCAGTCAGACATTTTCCAAATTCCCAGGGCACATACATAATAAGCCTTATTTTCTTTCTCTCCTTTTTTTTTTTTTTTTTTTTTTGAGACAGGGTCTCTCTCTTGCCCAGGCTGGACTGTATTTGGGACTAAAGGCACAAGCCATCACACCTAGCTAACTTTATAATTTTCTGGTAAATAAAGATGGGATTTCATAATCTTGCCCAGGGTGGTCTTGAACTCCTCGGCTCAACTGATCCTCTTGCCTTAGCCCCCTCAAGTGCTAGGATTATAAATGTGAATTATCTTGCCTCACCAATAAGCCTTATTCAAACTTACATTAGCTGTTATTTATGTGCTTCAGTTCCTGTCATTTTTAAATATGCTGGTTTTAAAATGTAGAGCAATTCAGAGGGAAAACAGGCCAGGTAAGGTGGCTCATACCTGTAATCTCAGCACTTTGGGAGGCTGAGGCAGGGGGATCACTTGAGGTCAGGAGTTCGAGACCAGTCTGGCTAACGTAGTGAAACCGTATTTCTACTAAAAGCGCAAAAACGAGCATGGTGGCACACACCTGTAATCCCAGCTGTTTGTGAGGCTGGGGCAGGAGAATCACTTCAACCCAGGAGGTGGAGGGTGCAGTGAGCTGAGATCATGCCACTGCACTCCAGCCTTGGTGGCAGAGTGAGACTCCATTTCAAAAAAAAAAAAGACTGTGGAACAGTTGAAATGTTATCTACCTGGAGCTCTTTCCCCATCTGGATGGGTAGAAGTTAAGGTAAAGAGAGCTATAGAAAAACTGCAAACCAAGTTTATGTGTCACATTCATAAACACCCTCTGCAGCCTTTTTTATGCCATGTTTTATACCTCTTTCCTCTACCACCCTGCCCTCAGGTGAATCACTGTGAGAGCAGAACTATACAGCAGGAAGCAAAGAATGCCGCCTTCTGGTACATTATCAGAGCTTCTACAGAATGTTCAGGTACCTGTTCAATCTGAACTACACTCAACTTTTCTGTGAGGCCTGGCTGTGTAACTAACTGCTGAAGTAGTTTCTTATTTGCTTTCTAACAGAAATATCTTTATAACCCCCATAACTGAGGTAATCAGAATATAACAATAGGATTAAAGCAAGCCTTCTGGACGACACGTGCTAAAAAGTGTATGCTATTTCACTTTCTTATATTGTCTGGCACTCACCACCCAGATTTAGATGGCAGAGTAAATATTTTTAAAATTATTATTTTATTTGTATGTAGAGATAGATGGTAGTAAGCAATACACTTCCAAAGACAAACACCTTCTAGAAAACAGGGAAACAGCAGAAAATGTCTTGAACTTTAGAGACATCTTTAGACAACTTTAGAGGAAGATATATCAATTGCCTGCCATAGTTCCAATGCACTATTGACAATTTCCCATGGCATAATGTGAGGTCAGACATGCCTGAAAGCCCAGCCCACAGGCCAGCCCACAGGGATTTATACATGAGAAGAAAAGTTAAACTATTTCAATTGCTTGAGAATAAGAAAATACATGAAGAGGCACTATACAAGTAAATATGTTAAAAGCAATAGATATGAAAAATTCACATACTCATAGTGAGTTTGGACATTATAATAAATGAAAAGAACAGTAGTAGGCCAGGTATGGTGGCTCAAGCCTGTGATCCCTGCACTTTGGGAGGCTGAGGCAGGTGGATCATAAGGTCAGGAATTCGAGACCAGCCTTGCTAACATTGTGAAAATTCGCCTCTATGAAAAATACAAAAAATTAGCCAGGCATGGTGGCAGGTGCCTGTATTCTTAGCTACCCAGAAGGCTGAGGCAGGAGAACTGCTTGAACCTGGGAGGCGGGGTTTGCAGTGAGACGAGACTGCACCACTGCACTCCAGCCTGGGCAACAGGGTGAGACCCTGTCTCAAAAACAAAAACAAAAACAAAAAACAAACAAACAAACAAAAAACCAACAAGAACAGTAGTGGAAAATGAAAACATTTTACTTTAATCCCAATGTAAAAATTTTAAAACATTATCATGCAAGTAATTATTACGGGCGGCCCTCAGGGGATGCTTTGACATAATTATTTAATGATTTTCCCTCATTCTCTTATGAAAGTAAGGAATTAATAAACTAAGATTTTACGCAAAGTGACTGACATCAGGCTTTACGCACTACATCCTCAAACAATAAAGTTATACTAAATAAGGGAAACCTTTGCTCTATGCCTCTGTGTCCAGAAATAATGATTATTTTAATGTTCCTAATAAAAGAAAAGAGAGACCTATCCCTTAGGGCTTTAAATAAGGTAATAAAGTTGTGATTTGATGCCCATGTTAAACTTGCTCCAAATTATGTGAGTCACAAAGTGAGAGAGTTAAGATTAATGTCATTTTGGATCTACCATTTTTGCTTCAGGGAAAGTTACAAACAGCTTTCCCTAACACTGCCTGGCCCCTCTGAAGCAATGAGTTGTGCACATGAAATGTTCTTGTGGGTTGTGAGCAAACTCTTCTGTGCCACTTTTTCATCCAGGTGAACTTTCTTCAGGGGTCCAAGACATCTTAGACAATGTGAAATAATCATACCTTTGACAAAATGTTGTAAGCAGTATGTGTAATATCTGCATGTTTCTTGGTATTGCTTTTAGATAGGTAATAAAGGGATTATTTAAGAAAAAAAAAACAAAAAACCCTGGAATCTTGAAACTATAAAGTCTAAGGCAAAGAAGGGAGTGGAAAGTCATTAATTTTGGCAGAACTGAAAACAGTCATAATTGCTATAATAGATTATAGAAAATTAGGACTATGAAGAAAAATAGAATCGTCCTATGTTTTGATATGTTTGAGGCTAGTCTTTTCTAACAACAACAAAAGGCCACCTTAAACAGATAACTTTCTCAGCTTCAATGCCATCTAAACATTTTTTAGGAAAATAACTGCTATAAAATTATTTTGTTCAGGGACTCTGCAGACTCTTAAGCTTAGAGATTTAACAATCACATTTTGTTTATATGTGATATTCTACATGTTTAACTCAGAAAACCCACGGTATTTTTTAAATTTCTGATTTTACATTTTTATAAAGGTACATCTATTCCTTCTACCTATGCAGGCTAATAAATTAACTGGGTTAACTCAAAGAGTTATGCTTTTTTTTTTTTTTTCACTGCTTCTTGGATTGATAGTCTTAATAAGTTGCTTACCATTTTCTACAGAGTTTCCCATTTTGATGAAATACCTTCTTTTATCCTCAGGCCAATTTTGTCTTTCTTGTAAGTGCTTTGTTATATTCAAGTAGGCTTCATCAAGACTCATGGCCATAAAATTGGGATCATAATCAGCAAGTATTTCCTTAACCTTCAAATGAAACAAAAAAAAGTTTAAATTTTACTGTGATAGCAAATTTCTTCTGTCATATGTAGCTGATAAGAAATGTTAATATTCTTAGTTTGCAACTACAGTAACAATCCTGCAATCAATAGCTCATGGATTTAAGGCATAAATAATCCACTACCAGGGAATATTTGTCAAAATTTCCTTTTGTATTAAAATAGACCATGAAGGCAGAAGATCATGAAATAGCTTCATTTGATACCACCTCTATGTAGCCACCTCAATCTAGTCATAGCAGGCAATTCAAATAAATCTCAGACAACATTATCTGCTAGGCACATACAAAACAATGGTTAACGTTTTAGGTAGCTAGTCAGAATTTGAAGTGGGAATGACAGAATTGTATTCCCTCCTACCTTTTGTCATTTTTTTGTTTTTGGTTCATTTTAAAAAGGAATAATCTCATGTAAAGGTACTATGTTGCTTTAGAAATAGTTCAACTAATTATAACATGCACATAAAACTCCACTTACTACATACATTAATTAATGCATGAATTCACTTACTACATACGTTAATTAATGCATGAATCCATACAGAAAAATGTTTTTCCATTTCCTATTACTTATTAGGATCCTGAGTGGGAAAAATGACCAATCTGCAGTGTACTTCTATGACTACCTTAAAGGATCGGGAACAGTCTGGAGTTACATCTTAGGATAAAAGAAATACATATAAATATTAGAATTATAGATGCTACAATTCAGAAATGCTTTTTATATAAGATAGTGTTATTACATAAAACTATGACTTTTTTTTCCAATCACTGAAGTATTAGCTATAATTGGAGGCAATGGTTCTCAAAATAATATGCATATTTTCCAGCTTGGTGACAGAGTGAGAGCCTGCCTCAAAAAAAATGTCTATTAGAAAACATATTTGCTGAATTACGTTATGCTTCCATTTAGCTTTTAAAACTGTCTACTGTATCACAGGAAAACTGTTCCTTGTTTTATAAAAAGAAAGCTTTTTAGCTTAATATAATTATGAACATCTGAGTCAAAAGGTATTTTAGAAAATGGTGATATGAACTTGGCCAAGTTTTACTCAGAGTGCCTTAATTAGCTTTGTTCTTGTTATAATGTGCTCAAACAGAATCTTTCCAATGAAAATGAAACTCTGGGAAGTCTGTAACTGGCAGCCAACTAAGATTCTGAATGAGAAGTACTCCCTAGAGACACTTTTGAGTATTTATTAACTTCCTTTACATAGGATATTGCTTTAAGAATTAGAACAGTCACATTCCAGTAAAAATCAAGCACTTAAAGCTCCAATATTTTAGATAGAACAAAAATGGCTAGCTGGTCACGGTGGCTTATGCCTGTAATCCCAGCACTTTGGGAGGCCCAGGCCGGTTAATTTTTTGAGGCCAGGAGTTCAAGACTAGCCTGAGCAACAGAGGAAAACCCTATCTCTGCCAAAATATTTTAAAATTAGGAGGGTGTGGTGATGCATGCCTGTCATTCTAGCTACTCAGGAGGCTGAGGCCAGAGGATTGCTTTAGCTCCAGAGTTTAAGGTTACAGTGAGGTATGATCGAGCCACAGCACTCCAGCCTGGGCTACAGAGTGAGACCCTGACTCAAAAAAAGAAAGGAGGAGTTTTTTCTGAAAAAAAAATTTTTTTTTGAGATGGAGTCTCGCTCTGCTGCCCAGACTGGGGTTCAGTGGTGCAATCTCAGCTCACTGCAATCTCCACCTCCCGGGTTCAAGCGATTCTCCTGCCTCAGCCTCCCAACTAGCTAGAATGACACCTCCGGCTAATTTTTTTTTTTTTTTTTACAGAGTCTCGCTCTTTTGCCAGGCGCCAGGCTGGAGTGCAATGGTGAGATCTTGGCTCACTGCAACCTCTGCCCCCCAGCTTCAAGCAATTTTGTATTTTTAGTAGAGACAGGGTTTCACCGTGTTAGCCAGGATGGTCTTGGCCTCCCAAAGTGCTGGGATTACAGGTGTGAGCCACCTAGCCCAGTCTTCTTAAACTTTCTAACCAAGTCATGAATATTAATGTAAACATAAGTCAGTGATAAATTTGTTCTACAGCTCATTTACACATAAGAACTCGTTTGTTATCTGCAAATAAACTGGCTAGATCCTGCTCAAATGTGAAAGAGTTCTCTGACTTACATAAGCAACCAGACTAAAAGTACTTTGGTTCTCACTGGCATACTGCCAGAAGTTTTACTGAGTTAAAGTACAACTTTAAAAAACACTCCTTCTTACTAAATTTTTGTAGGATTTTTAAAACTTCTTAAAAGGCTATATTTATGATTAGCATTTTATCTCGTTTTAATTAGGAATACAATAAAAGAGATAAACAGGAACCAAACATGAGTGTGCTCCCTTCTCGTCCATCACCCTTTCAGAGGTAAGCACAAAGCACTTGCTGTCACAGACCACCTTGGAAAGAAAAAAACACCTGTTTTTAAACTTGGGATAGTGTCACTTCTATGGAAAATGAGGTGGAATACAAGTAAGAGGGGTGAATTTAAAGACCTCTGGCATAACTAAAGAGTAGTAAGTGTTAGGCCACAGTTTTTTAAGTGTTTCTATTCAGAAAGTAGTCTTTAACACATTTTACTACAGCAGTCTAAAAGTATTTGATGTAGCAATCTAAAATCTTAATTCAAAAATTAAATTCCAGTACTGCATGAAAGGCCAATTGTCATAAAAAATTTTAAAAGTGGCAGTTTTTCACATATGACAGTTTGGCAATTTTAGTAAATAATCAGATCTACTTCAAAGATAATCCCTGAAGCAATGGATTACTCCCTTTTCAATTATCAGTCTCTTAGACAGTAAATGATAGTGGGGCAAATAGACTAATCAAAATACATGAATTTTATCACTGTTTAACAACATTAATAAAGAATTACTCAGAAAATATGTTGAAGTTACATGATGAGCAAATTCTGTAGGTTATAAATAAAATGTGGTTATAGAAAAAATGTATATTAAGAAAAAATAGCTAAATTTAATTTTATATTGTCGTTAAGGCAGTTCAACGTTTGAGGAAATGGGAAGAGTTTTCTAAGCAAATGAAAACTGCATGGAAAGGTAAAGAATTGGGAAATAGAATGATGTATTCTGGATACTATATGCAGCTCAGCATTCAATATACAAGCTGAAAAAGTGGTAGGATGCTCGACTGAAAGGATAAGCTAAGACCAAATCCTGATGTGCTAAGGCACTTGAACTTGACTCTCCAGGTGACAGGAAATCAGTGAAAGGCTAAAGTAGGGGTGAGACATTAGCTTACCTCTTTACTCACAGCTCGGTATTTGTCAAAGTTTGGGGGCACTATTATAAGTTGTGGGCAGAGTCTCTTAGCAATAAATCCTGGCATAGCTGCACGAACACCAAACCTCCTTGCACAGTAATTTGAAGTACTCTGAAAGAGAATTGACCACATGGAAAAAAAACATACAAACCTAAATGAGCATATTGATCAATGCTTTCATAAGAAACACATTAATATGTGCATTTTCAATTCAAGGACATTTCATTTATAGGCCACTGTTATAACCCAAGTTTTGACTTATTCTGTCATGGTATTTTGATACCATGACCCTATTCCATTACTATCCCTATATTTATAATGTGATACCAGGTATATGCAAGACTGTGCTAATAAAAAGATTTTCTTATATTTCCAGTAACTAAACTTCATTGGTTTTAAGGCATACTTGCAATAGAATAAATATCAAAGTTTGGATGATAGTGAGTTACATTACGTGAAAGTAATAGTATAGTAAATAGTAAAGAATAGTCATAAAATAATAATGTAGTACAAATAGTATAGATGTTACATTATACAAAGTAATAGTACAGCATAATAGTATACTTTTGGAATTTGCTGTATTTGGGATTTTGGAAATTTTTCACCTAGAACGAAAGTAAAAGGTCTACTATGTGGTCAGCCGAATTAAGTCTCCAAAATGAAGTGGTTAAAGCTTAAATTAAGTTTAGAAATTAAAGTTTTTTTCCTTAAGGCTTAATTATCTTTTCTGCTGAAAACATTCTGACTAGGAGATGGAACTACAAAAGTATGAGAGTAAAAAGGAGAATATTATTTATTAAATCCTGTTGATGGTGACATCTGACAAAAGTCTATGTGAATGTGGTAGACCACAATACTATTTATAAAATGAATTCTATCACAAATTGAATCCTTATTTGGAATCTCAAGTGAAATTTCAAAAAATGCAAAACAGAATCAAATGAAGGAATTATTTCAGAATAATATCAATTTTCCAATAATGATTTTCAAATGGCAATTAAAACATCTTGATAGTACTCAAAACTATACTAATCCTTGGTCAGTGTTCTGGAACAGAAAATGCAGATAGTGCTGGAAACAAAACCAATGCTTAAGTAAATAAGTTTAATAGAATTGATATAAAAGCTAGATCTACAGGAGAGGAGAAACAAACTTTTAAATAAGAGTTTCTCTAACTTTTAGATTTGTGATATATTGTAGATCATAGCCATAGTGCTTTACAGTTACTCTTTTCAAAGCGGGTTCTAGTTCCTTATGCCACATGACTTGTCCTGTGACTTGGTTAGAGGAAAATAATGTGAGGATAGTGACACTGAGTTCTGAAACATAGGCTTTTGCTTTTTGTAATCCAGCAACTACTGTAAATATTTTGGGGTAGATTACTAAATGATGAGGCAACAATGGAGAAAGTTCTAAGGCTGGAATCCATTCCAATCTCCTCAGTCCTAGTGCCAGACCTGTGAATGATGCTATCTTGAATTTTTTAGCCTCAGTTAAATTGCCCTAGCCAACTCCAGATAGAGTAGAGTTGGACCATCACCATTGCACTCTGCTCAAATTACAGAATCATGAGCAAATAAATTTTGACTGTCCACTAAATACTGGGGGAGTGTGTTATGCAGCAATAGATAACTGCTATAGGGTCTCAGTTGCAACTCTCAGTGCCAAGTTAGAACATTTCAAAAATTTATCAAATTCACCAAAAAGAATTTTACCTGTAGGAATAATGTTTAACAGGACAAAAAATTATGCTCATTAGAAGGGAAACCTATTTGTTCAACATATAAAAGGGGTAATCTTTGTTTAAATATAACAAATAGTAATTTTGAAACAATAACTGATTTTTAGGACAGAAAGTGTAGGAAAGAAAATATTTTGTAGATTTCAAAAGCAGTTGGTTTAGCTTTAACACGGCTACAGCAGGTTTGAATGTATATATATACATACATAAGCATACATAAATTTATAGTGTTATATTTTAATAAAATTAAATATATTTTTTCAAATATTTATTGATGATTTATAGGAAAGGGGAGTTTCCTTTCAAAAAACAGTGTTTGGAATCAGAGTTATCAGTTGCCTGCATATTCATAGAGGCAGACATAAAAAACAGATTATAGTTTTATAATAAAATCATAACTCAGTATGAATTAGTTTTATAGCTATCTAAGGCATGGGAAGGAGTTAGGAACAGGGAAAAAGTCTTCTTGTTTATCTAATACTTTTCAAATACCAAAACCCATCTATTCCAGTTGCTACTTTTAATTCCCAACTCATTTTCAGCCACAGATAGCTATCCTGGTCATTTTTACCTTCTAAGGTTAGAGTGGTAAAAAGGAAGAGCAATACAGTAATCAGAAAAGCAAAGGTTCCAAGTCATGGGAAAAACAATTTAATTGCATTCTAAATGTACTATATTAACGAAATATGTTATTCCAGAAATGGGGTTGGTAAACCTTTTCTTTTCTGTGAAAGTCCAAATAGTAATCATTTCAGGCTTTGCAGATCATTGAATTATTGAACTCTGCTCTTTTAGTGCAACAACAGTAATAAATAAATGGGTGTGACTTTCTTCCAATAAAAAGCTGGATTTGGCCTGCAGACCACTTTGAAAATCTTTATTAATACTTTAGAATAACATTTTTTTTTCTTCTTCAACCCTCTTTCACTAGAATGGTTACTTAAGGAAAAATTTAATTTGCCTTGTAAATTATTAGATTTGTAACTTTGGGCAAGTTATTAAACATCTCTCTGAGTTTGTTTTTTTTTCTCAAATGGAAATAAAAACTAGTACCTTAAAGCAGCAGTTCCTAACCTTTTTGGCACCAAAGAATAAGGTTTCGTGGAAGACAATTTTTCCACAAACTGGTGGGGATGATGGTTTTGAGATGATTCAAGCATGTTACATTTATTGTGCACTTTATTTCTATTATAATTACACTGAAATATATAATGAAATAATTATCCAACTCACGATAATGTAGAATCAATGGGAGCCCTGAGCTTGTTTTCCTGCAACTAGACGATCCCATCTGGGAGTAATGGCAGACAGTGACAGATCATCAGGCATTAGATTCTCATAAGGAGTAGGCAACCTGGATCTTCCCATGGACAGTTCACAATAGGGTTTGCGCTCCTATGAGAATCTAATGCTGTCACTGATCTGACAGGAAGTGGAGCTCAGGCAGTAATGCAAGTGATGGGAAGTGGTTGTAAATACAGATGAAGCTTCTTTCACGTGCCTCACGCTCACCTCCTGTGTGAGGCCCAGTTCCTAACTGGCCACAGACCAATACCAGCCTGTGAACCGGGGGCTGGACCCTTGCCTTAAAGTATGTTAAAAGGATTCAGTAATTGAGTCATATATAAGGCACCCAGAAAAATACTCAGCAAACTGGTAGACCTCAATAAAGAATTCCCCTTTCATGAACTAGTAAACTTATGAATACGTTACAGAATTTCCTTTTTGTTTTTGATCTTACCAGCATACTCATTGATCCTACAGCAATGGGTTTATCCCTCAATTCTGGATTGTCCCTCATTTCTACAGCTGCATAGAAAGCATCCATGTCAATGTGCACTATGGTATTGTTCAAATTTCGGCTCTCTTCTAATTCCATTGCAAATCGGTCAACCTTAATTTTTTAAAAGAGTTAACACATATTTAGACAACATAATATTGAAACACCATTAATCATAAAATTAATCTTAATTTAGTAAGTATTCATCTATCAGTCTCTGTCCACCCACCCATTCATCCATCCATTCATGCATCCACTCACCTACTTACTTAGGGGGTGTACATTTTGTTGTTCAAGAGCGTTTATGGGTTTATATTTTATTACTGTTCATGAGTGTTTATATATATATTTTTTACTTTTTTAAAATTAAAATTGGTAATTGCTTTTATTTTCGTAGAGACAGCCTGTCCTCAAATATCATTCCCTATCAAGCCTTTCATCTCTCCAAACCCTCAGGCACATGACAGGAACTTAATATTTAATGAATGACTGAATGAGCTAATCCAACTGTTTTTATCAAATGATTCTACTGCTTTATAAATTTGGAGTTCAACTCATTGTAATTAAAAGCTTCAATGTAGGTGAGATTGCCATTTGATTCATAATGTTTATGTCTTAAAAGAGCAACAAAGGAAATATACAATAAAAGACTATACTTCTTTGGCATATGAGTTTATGTTGAACAGTAAGGAACAACTGAAAATACTGAAGCATAATCATTCCCTCTGTAGAACTGCTTTTATAATGTTGAAATTTGATGTTAATCTATACAAGTAAAATTTAAAACCCAAACTGTAATTTATTCTTCATCAACTTTTATACGTCAAATATAATAGTGAAGAATTTTAACCTTTAAAGAATTTTAGTTTCTTCAGAGAAAAAGAGTTAGATTTACAATAAGAAAGAAATGAAAGGGGACAGAAATAAACAAAGGAAGCAAGTAAGAAAAGTGAATACGTAGCTGACACGTTCACTTCTAACTTCCATTTTTGTGGCCAGCCTCCACTATCAAGGCAAGAAAGGCTAAATACTGACTTTTCCAGCTTACCCTGCAGCCAGAGGTGGCTGTGTAATAGCTGTGATCTATGCAACATATAAGGAAGTTACCAAGATCATTAAAGTAAAATCATAAGAGAAGAAATCTATTAAATAAGCTGGAAAACATAGAGAACATAGAACAGTGCCTGGTACGTGGTACAAGTTCAATAAATGCATCTATTATTAAAAGAATCAATGGATAGCTGCATAATAAGACATCAAAAACAGAGAAAAACAGCCAGCAATGAGCAAGTGGGGTGATCTATGGAATGAAAATAACTTCTGTCATGTGGAGTTCCCTCTAGCAAATTTTCTCAAAAGTGGAGATCTATAGAAGTATATGTGGCTTTTTCCCTCATGTTGGACTCCAACTTTGCCTCTACTATGCAGAATTTTTTTTATGTCCTTCCTTCTTAGTGTTATTGTGACACTAGCTGCCCACTAGTCGCAGGTTAAAACTGTAACTCCTTTTTTTAGAGGCAATTACCCTGACTCATGTCTCCAGGAAGTACAGGGAAATCTGTAGAAGGCCTCCCCTTGTTTAGGGTATAGCTCAGGGAATGACCTGGGTTGCTCTATGCCTTCCTCAGGCTGTTCCTCTGTCTGGAGTGCCCTTCTGAGCTCTGTCACAAGCTTTCAAGGATCAGCTGAAATATCTCTTGGTACCTAGTAGAATCTCTGTCCTCTGTGCCACGGAATTTAATGTTCCTTGTTTTCCTGCTCTTGCATGGCACTTATTGTATTAGATACTAAATTGTGAGTTCCTTCAGGAGAAAAACCTTATTTGACTTCAAATTATTTTCTCAGAAGAGAAATAGGGAGGGGAGACTAGAAGGAGGAAAAGAATAAAATGTATAGCAGTATATTAAAGGTAGTTTAAAAAGAGAGAGCAAGTAATAGAAAAATCTTGAAGAAATCTAACTTCTTACAGCAAAATCCTATACCTAATACATGGAACTTTTAAATACTGCTACAATTTAACATGCTAATTAAAATCTACTTATTTTAGTACCTCAATTCTAAACCAGAGAATAGCATCATGACCAGATATAAACAAATTATGGAGACTAATAAAAACAAATGTAAGCTAAAAGCTACTCTACCTTAATCCAGAAAATATACCTAAGATATAAGAGTCAAGTGAGAATAAGGAAGTGACATCTAAGGTGCCTTGATATGGAATCATCTAGAAAAAAAAAGATAATAGAAAATGGGAAAAAATTCTCCTCAGACTAATATGTTAATGTTATTATAATATCTTCAACAAGCTATTCTCCTTTTTTGTGCTTAAAGCAAGCATAGCTGCCAAAAGGAAACCTCCCCACTGCATGACTCATACATTCCACTTTCCTTTACTATCTCTCATTAGTCACCCTTCTCTGAACTCTTCTCTTTCTACATCAACTAGATGCTTGTCACTATTGCTTTTAAAAGTTTCTTCAACTGAAATCCCCATTTATATTGTCCTCTCTTCATTCCATTTTCTAATGACTTTCAAGTTCTGATCTGAGTCAACATGCACATTGTTCCTTTTGCTACTGTTCAAAACTGGTATGTGCCACACTGGTTAAGAATAAGGGCTTTGTTGATTCCCAGGGAAGATGGCCGAACAGTAACTGCTCCTGTCTGCAGCTCCCAGCGAGATCAACACAGAAAGTGGGTGATTTCTGCACTTCCAACAAAGGTAACCAGTTCATCTCAATGGTACTGGTTAGACAGTGGGTGCAGCCCACAGTGGGCGAGGAGAAGCACAGTGGAGCGTCTCCTCACATGGGAAGCCCAACGAGTCAGGAACTCCTTCCCCTAGCCAAGGGAAGCCATGAGGGACTGTGCCATGAGTGAGGGATGGTGCTATCCGGCCCAGATACTAACTTTTACCACTATCATCGAAATCCGCAGACCAGGAGATTCCCTCAGGTGCCAATACCACCAGGGCCCTGAGTTTCAAGCACAAAATGGGGCAGCCATTTGGGCAGACACCAAGCTAGCTGCAGAGTTTTGTTGTTTTTTTTTTTTTTGTACCCCAGTGGCACCTGGAATGCCAGCGAGATAGAACCATTCACTCTACTGGAAAGGGGACTGAAGCCAGGGAGCCAAGTGGTCTAGTTCAGCAGAACCCACCCCCAGGAGCCCAGAAAGTCAACACCCACTGGCTTGAAATTCTCACTGCCGGCACAGCAGTCTGAAGTCGACCTGGGATGCTCAAGCTTGGCACGGGGAGGGGCGCCCACCATTACTGAGGCTTGAGCAGGAGGTTTTTCCCTTCACAGTGTAAACAAAGCTGCAGGCAAGGTTGAACTGGGCAGAACCCACCACAGCTCCTCAAAGCCCCTGTAGCCAAACTGCCTCTCTAGTTTCCTCCTCTCTGGTTGGGGCATCTCTGAAAGAAAGGCAGCAGCTGCAGTCAGGGGCTTATGGATAAAACTCCCATCTCCCTGGGACAGAGCACCTGGGGGAAGGGGTGGCTGTGGGTGCAGCTTCAGCAGACTTAAACGTTCCTGCCTGCTGGCTCTGAAGAGAACAGTGGATCTCCCAGCACAGCACTCGAGCTCTGGTAAGGGACGGACTACTTCCTCAAGTGGGTCCCTGACCCCATGCCTCCTGACTGCAAGGGTCGACAAACACCTCATACAGGAGAGCTGTGGCTGTCATCCGGCGGCTGCCTTTCTGGAAGGAAGCTTCCAGAGGAAGGAACAGTCAGCAATCTTTGCTGTTCTGCAGCCTCTGCTGGTGATATCCAGGCAAACAGGATCTGGAGTGGACCTCCATCAAATTCCAGCAGACCTTCAGAAGAGGGGCCTGTTAGAAGAAAAACTAACAAGCAGAAAGCAATAGCATCAACATAAACAAAAAGGATGACCATCTGAAGGTCACCAACATCAAAGACCAAAGGTAGAAAAATGCACAAAGTTGAAGAAAAAACAGTGCAAAAAGGCTGAAAATTCCAAAAACCAGAATGTCTCTTCTCCTTCAAAGGTTCACAACTCCTTACCAGCAAGGAAAAAAACTGGACGGAGAATGAGTTTGAGGAACTGACAGAAGTAGGCTTCAGAGGGTGGGTAATAACAAACTCCTCCAAGCTAAAGGAGCATGTTCTAACCCAGTGCAAGGAAGCTAAGAATCTTGATAAAAGGTTACAGGAACTGCTAATTAGAATAACCAGTTTAGTTAAGAACATAAATGACCTGATAGAGCTAAAAAACACAGCACAAGAGCTTTGTGAAGCATACACAAGTATCAATAGCTGAATCGATCAAGCAGAAGAAAGAATATCAGATATTAAAGTTCAACTTAATGAAAAGAAGTGTGATGACAAGATGAGAGAAAAAATAGTGAAAAGGAATGAACAAAGCTACCAAAAATATGGGACTATAAGAAAAGATCAAACCTACAACTGATATACCTGAAAGTGACAGGGAGAATGGAACCAAACTGGAAAACACACTTCAGGATATTATCTAGGAGAACTTCTCCAACCTAGCAAGACAGGACAACATTCAAATTCAGGAAATACAAAGAAAAACACAAAGATATTCCTAGAGAGGAGCAACCCCAAGACATATAATCATCAGATTCACCAAGGATGAAATGAAGGAAAAGTTAAGGGCAGCCAGAGAGAAACATTGAGTTACCCACAAAGGGAAGCCCATCAAAATAACATCAGATCTCTCTGCAGAAACCCTACAAGCCAGAAAAGAGTGGTGGCCAACATTCAATATTCCTAAAGAAAAGAATTTTCAACCCAGAATTTCATATCCAGCCAAACTAAGCTTCATAAGCAAAGGAGAAACAAAATCCTTTACAAACAAGCAAATGCTGAGGAATTCTGTCACTACCAGGCCTGCCTTACAAGAGCTCCTGAAGGAAGCACTAAATATGGAAAGGAAAAATCAGTACCAACCACTGCAAAAAACATGCCAAATTGTAAATATCATCAACACTATGAAGACACTGCATAAATTAATGGGCAAAATAACCTGCTAGCTTCACGACAGGATCAAATTCACACATAACAATACTAACCTTAAAGGTAAATGAGCTAAATGCCCCAATTAAAAGACACAACCTGGCAAACTGGATAAAGAGTTAATAAGACCCACTGGTGTGCTGTATTCAGGAGACCCATCTCATGTGTAAAGACACATAGGCTCAAAATAAAGGGATGGAGGAAGATTTGTCAAGCAAAGGGAAAGAAAAACAGAGGTTGCAATCCTAATCTTGATAAAACAGACTTCAAACCAACAAAGATCAAAAAAGACAAAGGGCATTATATAACAGTAAAGGGATCAATGCAACAAGAAGAGCTAACTATCCTAAATATATATGCACCCAATACAGGAGCAACCAGATTCACAAAGCAAGTTCTTAGAGACCTACAGAGACTTAGACTCTCACACAATAATAGTGGGAGACTTTAACACCCCACTGTCAATATTAGAGACAGTAAATTAAGAAGGATATTCAGGACTTGAACTCAGCTGTGGACCAAGCGGACTTAATAGACATCTACAGAACTCTCCACCACAAATTAACAGAATATACATGTTCTCAGCACCACACAGCACTTGTTCTAAAACTCAATACATAATTGGAAATTGATTGCCTCAGCAAATGCAAAAGAAAGAAAATCCTAACAGTCTCTTACACCACAGTGCAATCAAATTGGAACTCAGGATTAAGAAACTCACTCAAAACTGCACAAATACCTGGAAACTGAACAACTTGCTCCTGAATGACTCCTGGATAAATAACAAAATCAAGGCAGAAATAAATAAGTTATTTGAAACCAATGAGAACAAAGACATGATGTACCAGAATCTCTGGGACACAGCTAAAGCAGTGTTAAGGGGGAAATTTATAGCACTAAATGTCCACAGGAGATAGTGGGAAAGATCTAAAATAGACATCGTAACATCACAATTAAAAGAACTAAAGCAGCAAGCGCAAACAAATTCAAAAGCTAGCAGAAGACAAGAAATAAATAAGATCAGAGCAGAACTGAAGGAGACAGAGACACAAAAAAAAACCCTTCAAAAAAATCAATGAATTCAGGAGTTGGTTTTTTTAAAAAGATTAACAAAATAGACTGCTAGACAGACTAATAAAGAAGAAAAGAGAGAAGAATCAAATAGATGCAATAAAAATGATAAAAGAGATACCACCTCTGATCCCACAGAAATACAAAATACCATCAGAGAATACTTTAAACACCTCTATGCAAATAAACTAGAAAATCTAGAAGAAATGGATAAATTCCTGGACACGTACATTCTTCCAAGACTAAACCAGGAAGAAGTCAAATCACTGAATAGACCAATAACAAGTTCTGAAATTGAGGCAGTAATTAATAGTCTACCAATCAAAAAAGCCCAGGACCAGAAAGATTCACAGCCGAATTCTACCAGAGGTACAATGAGGAACTGGTACCATTCCTTCTAAAACTATTCCAAACAATAGAAAAAGAGGGACTTCTCCCTTACTCATTTCATAAGGCCAGCATCATCCTGATATCAAAGCCTGTCAGAGACATAACAAAAAAAGAAAATCTCAGGCCAAGGAACATCGATGCGAAAATCCTCAATAAAGTACTGGCAAACCAAGCATATTAAAAAGCTTATCCACCATGATCAAGGTGACATCATCCCTGGGATGCAAGGCTGGTTCAACATATGCAAATCAATAAATGTAACCCATCACATAAACAGAACCAATGACAAAAACCACATGATTATCTCAATAGATGCAGAAAAGGCCTTCAATAAAATTCAACAACCCTTCATGCTACAAACACTCAATAAACTAGGTCTTGATGAAACATACCTCAAAATAATAAGAGCTATTTATGACAGACCCACAGCCAGTATCATATTGAATGGGCAAAAGCTGGAAGCATTCCCTTTGAAAACTGGCACAAGACAAGGATGCTCTCTCTTACCACTCCTATTCAATGTAGTATTGGAAGTTCTGGCCAGGGCAATCAGGCAAGAGAAAGAAATAAAGGGTATTCAAATGGGAAGAGAGGAAGTCAAATGATCTCTGTTTGCAGATAACATGACTGCAAATTTAGAAAACCCCATCATCTCAGCTCCAAAACTCCTTAAGGTGTTAAGCAACTTCAGCGAAGTTTCACAATACAAAATCAATGTGCAAAAATCACAAGCTTTCCTATACACCAATAAGACAAACAAAGAGCCAAATCATGAGTGAAATCCCATTCACAATTGCTACAAAGAGAATAAAATACCTAGGAATACAACGTACAAAGGAAGTAAAGGATCTCTTCAAGGAAAACTACAAACTACTGATTAAGAAAATAAGAGAGGACACAAACAAATAGAACAACATTCCATGTCTATTCATAGGAAGAATCAATATCATGAAAACGGCCACACTGCCCAAAGTAATTTACAGATTTAATGCTATTCCCATCAAGCTACCACTGACTTTCTTCACAGAACTAGAAAAACCTACTTTAAACTTCATATGGAACCAAAAAAGAGCCTGTATAGCCAAGACAATCCTAAGCAAAAAGAACAAGGCTGGTGGCATCACACTGCCTCACTTCAAACTACACTACAAGGCTACAGTCACCAAAACAGCAAGGTACTGGTACCAAAACAGATACACAGACCAATGAAACAGAACAGAGCCCTCAGATCCACAACCACACATCTACAACCACGTGATCTTTGACAAACCTGACAAAAACAAGCAATGGGGAAAGGGTTCCCTATTTAATAAATGCTGTTGGGAAAACTGGCTAGCCATATGCAGAAAACTGAAACTGTACCCCTGTCTTATACCTTATACAAAAACAAACAACAAATGTTTGAAAAAAAACACATCATCACTGGTCATTAGAGAAATGCAAATCAAAACCACAATGAGAGACCATGGTTCTCATGCCAGTTAGAATGGTGATCATTAAAAAGTGAGGAAACAACAGATGCTAGAGAGTATGTGGAGAAATAGGAATGCCTCTACACTGTTGGTGGTAAATTAGTTCAACCATTGTGGAAGACAGTGTGATGATTCCTCAAGGATCTAGAATCGGAAATACCATTTGATCCTACAATCCCATTACTGGGTATATATCTCAAGGATTATAAATCATTCTACTATAAAAACACAGGCACTATTTTATTGTTTATTGCAGCACTATTCACAATATCAAAGACTTGGAACCAACCCAAATGCCCATTAATGATAGACTGGATAAAGAAAAAGTGGCACATACACACCATGGAATAATATGCGGCCATAAAAAAGAATGAGTTCATGTCCTTTGCAGGGACACAGATGAAGCTTGAAACCATCATTTTCAGCAAACTAACACAGGAACAGAAAACCCAACACTGCATGTTCTCACTCGTAAGTGGGAGGTGAAAATGAGAACATATGGGCACAGAAGGGGAACATCACACAGTGGGGCCTGTTATGGCCTGGGGAGCAAGAGGAGGGATAGCATTAAGAGAAGTACCTAATGTACATGATGGGCTCATGGGTGCAGCAGACCACCATGGCACATGTATACCTACGTAAAAAACCTGCACGTTCTGTACATGTATCCAAGAACTTAAAGTATAGTAATAAAAAAAAATTAAAAAAGAAACCAACCAAAAGGGTCCTAGTAGCGCAACTCATTAGTTACAGCACAGGGAGCAATTTAACCCCTTTCATGCTTACTTTCCTTATTTGTAAAGTGGTACCAAACCAACCTCAATAGGTTATTGAAAGAATTAAAAGAGACGCTCATAAAATGTGCCTATCTAGGGATACAATAAGGCTTTAATGATATTATTTGTAATTATAAAAGTAGAAGTGACATTTATTGAGCATATTATATGTGGCATATAATATGCTAAGGGCTTCCTATGTTAACTCATTTACTGGTCAAAATAATTCTGAGATCATAATTATTGTTCCCATTGTACAGATGAAGCTAAAGGTCGGTAAGAGTAAGTAATTTGCCCTAAATCACAGAGCTAGTAAATAGCACTAAACACTGAAACCAGGTTACTCTGAAGTCTGTTTTTGATTATGCTATAATGCTTCCCTGTAATAGATTTTTAAAAGTATGTAATGTTGAAATACACTCAAATCAAACCATAATGTTATATTTTCTATCCATATTATGTCTTATTTTCTTTTAAAATCCCCCATTTCTATTATATTGAGGAGACTATTTCAGAAATTACTTTTTGTTTGTTTTCTTAACTTAGTATTTTCCCAAGACTACTGACTAAATTTGAGTTAATAAAATCAATTGTTGGCCAGGCCCAGTGGCTCATGCCTCTAATCCCTTTGGGAAGCTGAAGTGGAAGGGTAGTTTGAGGCCAGGAGTTTGAGACTGGCCCAGGCAACATAGTGAGATCCTGTCTCTACAATAAATTTTTTAAATTAACTGGGTGTGGAGGTGTGTACCCATAGTCCCACCTACTTGGGAGGCCAAAGCAGGATTGTTTGAGCCCAGTAGTTGAAGATTGCAGTGAGCCATGATAATACCACTGCACTCCAGCCTCGGTGACAAGAGAGACCTTATCTCTCTCTAAAAAAAAAAAAAAAACCCAAAATCAGTAAATTGCTAAAATGGCCAAAATGCACTGATTTGCTGTATAGCTGTCACGTAACGTAAAATGAACATTTGTCTACTCGATTTATGAACCCATGTTATTATATGACAATTTGTCAGTTACAAAAACGATTGTGCCTTTAAGAAGTCCAATGGGAGTGGGAAAGGGTGGAGTATACTTAGAGAGGTTCTCAGCACCCTGGGAGTTCATGCCTGCAGAAGCTGCTTACCTCAGCTCGACTAGCAAATAGTTCATACTATCATATCACACATAATAAAATCAAGTACTTGGAAATTTTAAGACTCTAAAATAGAAACACATTTCCTATGAAAACAAGTTCTGTCAGACCTTCTTGACTCCTTAAACTTCCTCAATCCTCTCCCATTTATACAGCTTCTTTTGGAGGAAGCTCAACACATGAAACAATTTAACAATCAACATAAAACACATTTCCTGCCATTCCTGTTGCAAAAGATGCCAGAGAGCCTCCGAAGAAATAGTGAACCAAAACTGGAACAAAATCTTAAATTCGACTACACAGTACAGTGAAAGATACTTTTTATTCCTTCAGATTAGTAGTATATTTAGGGATATGAGCTTTAAAAATAGTATGAATAGCTAACAGTTGTTGGCATCACTCATATACTGTATTATTAAAACTGTTAAATATATTTGTAGATTATAGATCAATAAAACAAAAATGTCCAGAAAGTACATTACTTAAGGATTAATATCAATTTAAAAATAATATGATTGTGGCTAGAACTGATTTTTTTTTAACTTTGATAAAATGATGCCTAAGTTTATTTGAAAGAAACATGCATGAGAAAAACAAAACAATATTTTTAAAGAGTTATGAGAGAGAATATTAAACTATATTCCTATTGTTCAACAACTAAAACTGTATGGTACTGATACAAGAAAAGACTGAATTAATTAGGAGAGAGAGTGCAGAAATAAATCAAAGAACAACAATAATTTTTTTATTTGGAAGTGCCTCATTTCGACTCAATGAAGAAAGGATTCGTGATTCAATAAATGGAGTTGGGACAAGTGAATCACCATTTAGGGCAAATAGTACTATGTAAGAAAAACATAACACCATTTAAGAAAAATATACTTCACACCTTACAGCAAAACAAATTCCAAATTGACTAAAGATTTCAGTATGCCAAGAGCTATAAAAATACTAAAAAAAGACATAGGCTTGGTTGTGAGGAATACTTTTCCAAGTACCATACAAAAAAAAAAAAAAAACCACCATTATAAGAATATTGTTTCTGTAACCAATAAGCGATAATAATCAGTTATAAGATATAAGATTAATATACAAATGTCAACCACTTTCCTATATACCATCAATGAACAAGTAAAATTTAAAATTTAAAACATATCACAGGCCAAACATGGTGGCTCATGCCTGTAATCTCAGCACTTTGGAAGGCTGAGGTGGGTGGATCACTTGAGTTCAGGAGTTCAAGACTAGTCTGGCCAACACAGTAAAACTATGTCTCTACTAAAACTATAAAAACTAGCTGGGCTTGGTGGTGGGCACCTGTATTCCCAGCTACTCAGGAGGTGGAGGCAGGAGAATCTCTTGAACCCAGGAAGAGGAGGTTGCAATGAACCGAGATCATGCCACTGCACTGTAGCCTGGGTAACAGAGGGAGACTCTGTCTCAAAAACAAAACAAAACAAAACAAAACACATTACAATTTACATTAGAACCTCCAAAAATGAAATACTTAGGTATAAATGTAACAAAATATGTACAAGATCAACATGAGGAAAACTACAAAAGTTTGAAGAAAGCAAGCAGAGAAGAACTAAATACAGTCTCTGGCCTATGATGGTTCAACTTAAGATTTTTCAACTTTATGAAGGGTTTATCTGGATATAACCCCACGTAAGTCAGGGAGCATCTGGACTTATGATGGTTTGACTTACAATTTTTCAACTTTATAACGGGTTTATCCCAATGTAACTCCACTGTAAGTCAAGGAGCATCTTTAAATGGAGAGATTTTCCATGTTCATGAATAGCAACACTCTATTATAAAATGTCAGTTCTTCCCTACTTCATCTATATACTCAATGTAGTCCCAGTCAAAATCCCAGCAAGTTATTTTGTGGATATCAACAAACTTATTCTAAAATTTATATGAAGAGGCAAAAGATCCAACTAGCCAACATAATATTGAAGAAGAAGAACGAAACTGAAAAACTGACACTACTTGACTTTAAGACTTACTATAAAGTTACAGCAATTAAGATAGTGTGAAGGCCGGGCACGGTGGCTCAAGCCTGTAATCCCAGCACTTTGGGAGGCCAAGGCGGGTGGATCACGAGGTCAAGAGATCGAGACCATCCTGGTCAACACGGTGAAACCCCGTCTCTACTAAAAATACAAAACATTAGCTGGGCACGGTGGCGCGTGCCTGTAATCCCAGCTACTCAGGAGGCTGAGGCAGAATTGCCTTAACCCAGGAGGCGGAGGTTGCGGTGAGCCGAGATCGCGCCATTGCACTCCAGCCTGGGTAACAAGAGCGAAACTCCGTCCCAAAAAACAAACAAACAAAAAAAAGATAGTGTGGTATTGGCAAAAGAAAAGACAAATAGACCAATGAAACAGAATACAGAGCCCAGAAATAGACTCACAAAAATATAGACAACGGGTCTTTGACAAAAGAGTAATGACTCAATATAATGGAGAAGAGTTTCTTTTTTATTCTTTTCTTGAGACACAGTCTCACTCTGTTGCCCAGGTTGGAGTGCAGTGGTGCAATCACAGCTCACTGCCACTTCAATCTCCCAGGCCCAAACAATCTTCCCACCTCAGCCTCCCAAATAGCTAGGACCATAGGTGTGTGCCCCCATACCCAGTTAATTTTTTATATTTTTTGTAGAAACAGGGTCTTGCCATTTTGCCTAGGCTGGTCTTGAACCCCTGGTCTCAAGCGATCTTCTCGCCTTGGCCCCACAAAGTGCTGTGATTACAGGCATGAGGCACCACACCTAGAAAGAAAAGAATTTTTTAACGAATTGTGCTGGAACAACTGGATATCTACATGTTAAAAAAAAAAAAAAGATGAACTTATAGCCTTCACAAAAATAAACTCAAATGAATCATAAATCTAAATGTAAAATGCAAAACTATAAAATTCCTAGAAGAGAACAGAAGAAAAAATCTAAATGGACTTGGATTTGAAGATGACTATTTAGATACAATATCAAAGGTACAATCCATGAAAGAAAGAATTGATAAACTGGACTTCACTAAAATAAAAAATTTCTGCTCTGTGAAAGATACTGTCAACAGAATAAAAAGAAAAGCCAAGGTTGGAAAACAATATATATTTTGCAAAAGACATCTCCGATACAGGTCTGTTGCCCAAAATACATGAAGAACTCTGAAAAGCCAAAAATAAGAAAACAAACAACTTGATTATAAATGGTCAAGGACCTTAACAGATACCTCAACAAAGAAGATATACAGATGGCAAACATACAAAAGGATGCTCCACATCATATGTCATCAGTGATATGCAAATTAAAACAACAATGAGATACTACTATGCACCTATTAGAATAGTCAAAATTCACAATACTGACACCACCAAATGATGGCAATGATATTTAGCAACAGGAATTCATCATTGGTGTGAAGAAAAAATGGTATGGTCACTGTGGAAGACAGTTTGGCAGTTTCTTATAAAACTAAACATAATTTTATTTTACCATATTTATTTATTTACCCAAAGGAGCTGAAAACTTATGTGCACACATAAGTTTTCCATGGATGTTTACAGCAACTTTATTCATAACTGCCAAAACTTAGAAGCAACCAACGTTGACCTTCAGTAGGTTAATGGACAAATAGCTTGATAGCTCATTTATTTTACATGCTGAATATTATTCAGTTGTCTGTGGTATGGTTCATGCCTGTGATCCCAGAACTCTGGAAGGACAAGGCAGGCGATCACATGAGGCCAGGAGTTCAAGACCAGACTAGCCAATGTGGTGAAACCCCGTCTCTACTAAAAGATGCAAAAATTAGCCAGGCATAGTGGTGGGTGCTGGTAATCCCAGCTACTCAGGAGGCTGAGGCAGGAGAATAGCTTGAACCTGGGAGGTGGAGGTTGCCGTGAGCCAAAATCGCACAACTGCACTCCAGCCTGGGCAACAAAGTGAGAGAGATTCCATCTCAAAAATAAATAAATACATAAAACTGGCCGTGGTACATCCAGATAAATGAATAATATTCAGCACATAAAATAAATGAACTATCAAGCCATGAAAAGATGTGAAGGAAAGGTGAATGCACACTACTAAGTAAAAGCAGTCAGTCTGAAAAGGCTACATCCTGTATGATTCTAACATATGACATTCTGGAAAAGGGAAAACTATGGAGATAGTAAAAAGATCAGTGATTTCCAGGAGTTAGTCAGGGAGGGAGGGATGAACAGATGGAGCACAGAGTATTTCTTCGGGGGGGCAGTGAAACTACTCTGTATGATACTATAATGGCAGATGCACCTCACTGTACATTTGTCTACACCCACGGAATGTACACCACCAATATTGAACCCTAATGTAAACTATCAACTTTGGGTGATAATGTGTCAACATAGGTTCATCAACTGTAACAAATGTACCCCTTCTGGTGGGGGATGATGATAGTAGGGGAGGCTATGCCTGTGGGGAGAAAGGAGTTTATGGAAAATCTTCAGACTTTTTGTTCAATTTTGCTGTGAACCTAAAACTGCTTTGAAAAATAAGGTCTTTTTATATATGCAGGTGTGTGTTCACTGTAGCACTATTCACAACAGCAAAGACATGGAATCAACCTAAATGCTCATCAATGGTAGACTGGATGAAGAAAATGTTGTACATATACACCATGGAATACTGTGTGGCAATAAAAAGGAAATAAGATCATGTCTTTTGAGGGAACATTATCCCTAGTAACTAACAAAGGGACAGAAACCAAATACCAGATGTTCTCACTTATACGTGGGAGCTAAATCATGAAATCACATGGACACATAGAGGGGAACAGCACACACTTGGGTCTACTGGAGGGTGAAGGGCAGAGGGTGGAAGGAGGGAGAGGATCAGAAAAAATAACTAATGGGTACTAGGCTTAATACCTGGGTGACAAAATAATCTGTACAACAAACCTCCATGACACCAGTTTACTTATATAACAAACCTGCACATGTACCCCTGAACTTAAAAGTTAAAAAAATAAATTTTGAAGTGAAAGGGAAATCTAGATAGATATATAGTCTTTTTCAAAAAAAAAAAAAAATCACTGGATTTGATTACATAAACATTAAAAATTATATGAGAAAAACTGCAAAATTAAAAGACAATATATTGGAAAAATATTCATAACAAATGGCAAGAAAAAAATCTCTAACATATAAGACCTTATAAGTCAAGAGAAATAGATATAAATCCCCTAGAAATGGGGGGAAAGGATATTGCTTCAGACTGCTACTTGAACTCTAAAATCCATTCTTCCTTCCATCCATAGTAGCAGATTTTCAGCTGGGCACATGGCCACCCAGCTAAAGTTACAGCTTCTCTTGCAGTTAGGTGTGGCCATGTAACTTAAATTCTTGCCAAAGAATGTGAGCTGAAGTAATGTGTACAACTTATTTTTCACTTAATAGCGAATTACTGTACTTGCCTTCAATTTTTTCTCTTTCTTTCTTAACCAGAAGATGAAATATGGATTGGAGATAATTTGGTTTTGTTACCTCAGGTAAAGATAACACCAGAGGATGATGAACAACATAATTTAAAGAACCTGGGTCTCTAAATGATGATCAAAGTCACTCACCAGCTAGAACTACTTACTTATGTGAGAAAGAAAGCAGCTCTTTTTTAAAATAGTACATTTTTGCTCTCTTGTGCTAGCAACTTAGCCTATATACTAACAAACGAATAAAGAGGAAATTTTCACAATAAGGAAATATTAATGGCTTACAACTGTAAGAGGAAATCAATACTCTCATGCAGAAAATGTAAAATGACAGCATCTTTGGTCAAAATAACAGCACTAGAGTGCAAAGATAAGAATGACAGGCTGGGCGCGGTGGCTCCTGCCTATAATCCCAGCACTTTGGGAGGCCAAGGCAGGTGGATCA